>NC_088201.1:72236082-72543268 GCF_037126465.1 Ornithodoros turicata | reverse complement strand
CAAGGAATGACATCCTGTCGTCTTAGCCGCGTGTGGCGGTAAGAGCGCCGGAACGGGAAGGAATCTATATCGGTCTACTATTACTTTTTCTACACCAGGAGACACAAAATAATCAGTTGAGTCGCACTCGTGAACCGATGTGGATGAGATTTGACGTCATCTGTCGCAGAATAGCAGGATTTTGAGAACAGTGGTTGCTACTTCATGTGCAAACAATGCAAGACCTGCCGTTCGCATGTTCTCGTCCCTCAGTCTCAAGGAATGACATCCTGTCGCCTTAGCCGCGTGTGGCGCTAAGAGCGCCGGCGACAGGAAGGAAAATATATCGTTCTACTGTTACTTCTTCTACATCAGGTGGCACAAAATAATCAGTTGAGTCACACTCGTGAAGCGATGTGGATGAGATTTGACGTCATCTGTCGCAGAATAGCAGAACTTTGAGAACAGTGGTTGCTACTTCATGTGCAAACAATGCAAGACCCGCCGTTCGCATGTTCACGTCCCTCAGTCTCAAGGAATGACATGCTGTCGCCTTAGCCGCGTGTGGCCCTAAGAACGCGAGGAACAGGAAAGAAAAGATATCGTTCTACTATTACTTTTTCTACACCAGGTGACACAAAATAATAAGTTGAGTCACACTCGTGAAGCGATGTGGATGAGATTTGACGTCATCTCTCGCAGAATAGCAGAATTTTGAAAACAGTGGTTTCTACTTCATGTGCAAACAATGCAAGACCTGCCGTTCGCACGTTCTCGTCCCTCAGTCTCAAGGAATGACATCCTGTCGTTTTAGCTGCGTGTGGCCCTAAGAGCGCCGGGGACAGGAAGGAAAAGATATCGTTCTACTGTTACTTTTTCTACACCAGGTGACACAAAATAATCAGTTGAGTCACACTCGTGAAGCGATGTGGATGAGATTTGACGTCATCTGTCGCAGAATAGCTGAACTTTGAAAACAGTGGTTTCTACTTCATGTGCAAACAATGCAAGACCTGCCGTTCGCACGTTCTCGTCCCTCAGTCTCAAGGAATGACATCCTGTCGTTTTAGCCGCGTGTGGCCCTAAGAGCGCCGGGGACAGGAAGGAAAAGATATCGTTCTACTGTTACTTTTTCTACACCAGGTGACACAAAATAATCAGTTGAGTCACACTCGTGAAGCGATGTGGATGAGATTTGACGTCATCTGTCGCAGAATAGCAGGATTTTGAGAACAGTGGTTGCTACTTCATGTGCAAACAATGCAAGACCTGCTGTTCGCATGTTCTCGTCCCTCAGTCTCAAGGAATGACATCCTGTCGCCTTAGCCGCGTGTGGCGCTAAGAGCGCCGGGGACAGGAAGGAAAATATATCGTTCTACTGTTACTTCTTCTACATCAGGTGGCACAAAATAATCAGTTGAGTCACACTCGTGAAGCGATGTGGATGAGATTTGACGTCATCTGTCGCAGAATAGCAGAACTTTGAGAACAGTGGTTGCTACTTCATGTGCAAACAATGCAAGACCTGCTGTTCGCATGTTCTCGTCCCTCAGTCTCAAGGAATGACATCCTGTCGCCTTAGCCGCGTGTGGCGCTAAGAGCGCCGGGGACAGGAAGGAAAATATATCGTTCTACTGTTACTTCTTCTACATCAGGTGGCACAAAATAATCAGTTGAGTCACACTCGTGAAGCGATGTGGATGAGATTTGACGTCATCTGTCGCAGAATAGCAGAACTTTGAGAACAGTGGTTGCTACTTCATGTGCAAACAATGCAAGACCCGCCGTTCGCATGTTCACGTCCCTGAGTCTCAAGGAATGACATCCTGTCGCCTTAGCCGCGTGTGGCCCTAAGAACGCGAGGAACAGGAAAGAAAAGATATCGTTCTACTATTACTTTTTCTACACCAGGTGACACAAAATAATAAGTTGAGTCACACTCGTGAAGCGATGTGGATGAGATTTGACGTCATCTCTCGCAGAATAGCAGAATTTTGAAAACAGTGGTTGCTACTTCATGTGCAAACAATGCAAGACCTGCCGTTCGCACGTTCTTGTCCCTCAGTCTCAAGGAATGACATCCTGTCGTTTTAGCCGCGTGTGGCCCTAAGAGCGCCAGGGACAGGAAGGAAAAGATATCGTTCTACTATTATTTTTTCTACACCAGGTGGCACAAAATAATCAGTTGAGTCACACTCGTGAAGCGATGTGGATCAGATTTTACGTCATCTGTCGCAGAATAGCAGAATTTTGAGAACAGTGGTTGCTACTTCATGTGCAAACAATGCAAGACCTGCCTTTTTGTAGCAGTGCAAAACCTCACTGCAAAATATAGTGGAATCTCTTTAAACGGAACCTCAAGGGACCTGGAAAATATGTTCCGTTTATCAGGAGTTCCATTTTCTGAGTTGTGTGAGATGTTAAATGGTGTAATTTCCAGACCAGAAGCTATAAGCAGACTTTATGCACATCACTGCATCAAAGACGAGGAATACTGACACAATTTTGAACTTTATTCTAGTCCTCATTGAGATGTTCCACCTTCACACGAACAACTGGCCCAGTCATTGGGATATTCATACTTTGGGCACACTTTATTCACAGTAGCAAGCATTTTTAAGCTCTTCGGAGTCACATTACAGAGTCCAAGTCTTTTTGTTTGCAGTCGAAATCATGAAGCACTAAATGCATCACGCAGCTTGCCCTTTTAGCCAAGAGTTCTTGTTAGCGTACTTTTTGGCATCCCTTACTTCATCGTAAGTGTCCTTTTTGTATAGCAAGAAAACAAAACAAAAATTGTTGACTCTCAAAATTGTTGACAACTTCGATCTTGCTTCAATCAAGAGCATGAGGTGCACGCTTCCGCGATGCCGTTGGATATGGCATTTACTACTGTTTCCTGTACTAATCCTAATCATGGCCTTAGAGGAAGCAGGGAGCTCAAGCTGCCATGCGTGTAGCGATGATGCTTTTAAATGTTGAGTCAGTTCCGTTTACCCAGTGGTGTAAAAATTGTCGTTCCGTTTAATGGGAAACCTTTTGCATTGCATAAATATACCAATCCAAACAACATTGCTGCTGTTCCGTTAAAGCAGTAATTACGTTCAAGCAATTTCCGTTTAGTGAGATTCCACTAAACTTTCTACTAAAAATTCCTACTAAAATGGGAGTGCTCCCTGTTGGGGACACCTTTAGTGTGGCTTTGAGGTCTTTTATTCGGAAGGTGACACCGGGGTGCAACTCGGGCTCATAGCTTTGAACAGGACACAGAACAGAAAAGGTGTCTTTGTAAGCACAGCTGTATGTGCGCATGGTGGCACGTGATTCATGTAGAGACTGCATAACTTCTAAGTGAGATCAGAGAAGAAGGTATGTAATGCTCGCTCTTCGTATATCTAAATGACAGCTTTTCTTCCACGTCAGAATCTCACCCTGTTTGGGAGATTCTCAACGGGGATGTGAAAAGACTAGCAAAAAGTTCCTTTTCCAAAGCTGTTTGTTTGTGGTATGTTGTATTGTGAGTTTTGACACAATTCCCAGCTTCAGAACCACAAAGCTCGCTTCTGTATGAAGTATACTACAGCAATATAAATAAAGCCTGAAGTCTCTCTTTCTCTCTCTCGGCATCGAACATGAAGCGTAACAGCACGCCTGCGTGGAAATTCCTCTCGCTTCAAGGACGACGACGACGTTGAACTGATCTGACGTGTTCTCTGCTGCTCCTCACGAAATTCCTTTCCTTTTTGCCTTTTTTTCGGCTTCTCAGTTTTCGGATATTGGCGGAGCATTTCGCCGTCTCCCCCGTACCAATGGAGGGGGGCGGAGGAAACCGCCGGACCATTGGTCATCCTGCCGGAGACGAGGATCCGCAACGACCCAGGCCGGGGAGAAGTCGGTCGCCAGTGGCGACCGACAAGCGAAGATGCTGTGTCTGTCTCACCGAGTACTTCACGAACCGAGCTCCTTACTGACCACGGCTCCATGAGCGCGGGATTTCACGAGCAGGACGACATTCACCAGCGTATGGAGGTTCAGTCTTCTGACCTAAGTCCAGTGGATGACTGCAAAGTGCCTCAGGATGGGTTTCAAATAGTACGGTATAAGAAGAGCCGTGCCGACGGCATCCCGGTCGTTTTTCGCTGTGAGAACCCTCTGGCCTTTTTCTGGGATGTGGACTCTAACCCCGTCGCGCGCGACATCCTGTCGGCAACACAAGAGACGGTGCTCCGTCACCGCATCAATAAACAGGGTACCCTCATTGTGCATGTGTCATCTGAAGAATCTGCGCGCCGTCTCGTGGTCCTCCGGTCACTTGCTGGAGTCGACGTTCTCCCATACATTCCTCAATCATACATTCGCACCACGGGTAGAATAGTTGGTGTTCCACGCCAGTACAGCGATGCACAGCTCCTCGGTTTCTTCCGCGCCAGCGGCGTTATTGAGGTGAACAGAGAGGTGGCCTATTCCCGCGAGAGTGACGGCTCGGCCAACGTTATCGTTAAGTCAAGTGTTCTTCTCACTTTTGAGCCTGGCCGCGTGCTACCTACCAAGCTACAACTTGGCTTCGCTTACTATCCAGTCTCGGAGTATATTGAACCCCCGGTTCAGTGCTTTAACTGCCAGAAATACGGTGACAGCGCCTTGCGGACCTCTTCGCCGACAGAGCTCTAAGTATATTAAACGACGGTTCCCCAACGTTTCTTCAAGCCACATACCTCTCCTCATGTCTTGATCTTACGGCTGTGTCAACATCAGTGGCTCGTCTTTTCACATGGGGAGTAGATGCCGACACCCTTGGAAGCGATCATTTGCCCGTTCTTATCGGCATCCGACGATCGCGTCAGCCGGCTACATCACGTTCTGTCAAGCGAACCAACTGGCAGCTCTATCAGGCCACACTGGAGTCAGCTTCGTCAAACGATGCACTGGGAAACCAGCAGGATTTTGCTCGTACTGTAGCAGGTGCTGCGCAGGCTGATACTAACTGCTCCCGTGTCCCGGTGTGCTTCTCTGCCGTCGATGCTAAGTACGAGCGGCTTCGTGCTCTTCGTCGTCGCGCGGAACGCCGTGCCCGACGCACTGGTCACGCTCCTGACCGCCTCGAAGCCCGGCGGGTTCAGAAAGCCATTGGGCGTCATCTGCGTCAGCTTGCGCGGGACCATTAGCGCATGTTCACGTCCTCTTTATCCCCTCGTACACCACTCTCGCGGATATGGGGAGTACTACGAGGCCTCTCCTCCCCTGTATCTCAGCGGAATCCGTTCCGCTCCCTGTCCCTTTGTACATCACAGCCTGAACTACAAATTGCCGAAGATTTTTGCGTAAGACTTACCACCAGCACCCCCATCTCAGTAACGCCTGCAGTCCCAGTCCATGCGCCAAGTCATCCTGTCCTGGACACGCTCTTCACCTCTCTGAACTCGAAACTGCACTTGCAGCCGCTCCCCCGCACACCTCACCTGGGGCAGGTCAGGTTACCTATAAGGCCCTTTGGCACCTTCCCCTATCGGGCCGCTTGCACCTCCTGCGGCTTCTCAATGAGAGTTGGTGTACCGGACAAGTTCCAGAAAATTGGAAGACGGCCATAGTGGTTCCTATACTGAATCCGGGCCAATCGCCGCATCACATTGACTCTTTTCGTCCCATTTCCCGCACCAGCTGCATAGGGAAGACACTTGAACGCATGATTTTCACACGTCTCAGCTTGTTCCTTGAGTCTGCTGAGTATTTCCCGGAAGTGATGGCGGGATTCCGCCCGGGCAGATCAGCGCTGGACTGTGTCACCAACCTAGTCAGTCAGGTCCAACAAGCCAAAGCAGAGGGATTATTGACTGCCGCTGTGTTCCTCGACGTAAAGAAAGCCTACGACAGTGTTTACCATGCTGCCATCCTTAACGCTCTTACTGCGGCTCAAGTTGGCGGCTGCCCCCTGCGATGGATACAAGACTTCTTATCAGGCCGCTGTCTCTTCGTGCGCACCGCTGGTGGTGACACCACCAAGCACCACGTGACCCGTGGGGTCCCGCAGGGCAGTGTCCTTAGCCCCCTCCTCTTTAATCTTATCATGGCTTCCCTTGCCCCGGTGATCCCTGCTCATACATCCATCACAATATACGCCGACGACATCTGCATCTGGGCTTCTGCAACCCGTCAAGATACGATCCAGCGCGCACTGCAAAGCTCTCTACATGTGATTACCACCTATCTTGCCTCCCGTGGCATAACAGTGTCGCCGGCGAAGACTGTTGCAATGGCGTTCTCGCGCAAGTGCTTCCGCAGGTATCCGCTCTACCTTGGCGGCTCCCCTCTGACTTTCGCCACTTCATGCCGATGCCTAGGTGTTATACTTGATCGCGACCTAACTTGGTCCCGCCATGTGAAGATGATTACCACAAAGGCGGCTGCCTTAGTTCACGTCCTCAGACGTATCCCTGGTGCGTCCTGGGGCCCGTCCTGCTCTGATCTTCATCGCGTCCATCAGGCCCTCGTGTTGGGGACACTACGCTACAGCCTCCCTATCTTGCATGCCCTCAGCCAAACACAGGAGCGCGAGCCCCTTAACATCCAAGCCCGCGGCATTCGCATTTGTCTGGGAGTACCACGAACATCAGAGACTTACGGCACTCTTGCTGAAGCACTGGAGACTCCTTCGAGTATATTCTCGCTATCTCACCAGTCACGCTCACCACTATCTTTGCCATATTGATGACGAATGCCCTGACTCAGCTTTCGGCAAGACCATCACCCGCCTAAAGGATCATCTTCCTCCCTCCCCAACCACTCCTACATAGGCGCCAGCAATGTGGACCCTTGCGCGTCCTGATATCTGCTCCACCATCCCTGGTCTTCAGCGCAAGCGTGACACTCCCGCACCGGTAGCCCTCCAACTCGCTCTCCATTGTTTGCACTCCACGTGTCAGAATCATCGCCAGGTATACACGGACGGCTCAGTCACGGCAGACAGCTCGGGTGCTCCATCTTATATCCCTGATAGTGACTTTCAGCAAGCCGTTGCCCTCCCATACCCAATGTCTTCTATGGAAGCGGAACTTCTCGGCATCATCTCTGCTCTACAGCACCTGCTCGGTCTGCCGGCTGCACAGTGGGTTGTTCTGATTGACAGCAAGGCTTCCCTGGATTTGCTGCTCTTGTTTCGCCCCAGCACCATATGCACTCTCCACACGCTCATACTACAAGCTCTGACACAACTTGCAGCAACTGGCCATTCTGTGACGCTTCAATGGATCCCGGGACACGTAGGCCTTCTGGGTAACACCCGCGCAGACACAATAGCAAGAGACGCAACATCTAACAGAGCTCTTCCTGACACCCTTCTGCCCCTAACGATCTCTGTCTGCTCCCTGCACATTCGTCGGTGGCGTTGTGTTCGTACCCGGCAGTTCCGAGCGGACTCTACCTCATATCATCATTTCGTACGTCTCATTGACCCCATGCAGGACTTCACTATTGCCTGCCGCTGCAGTAGAGCTGAAGAATCACTCCTCCACCGCCTTCGAATGAATGTTGCACGGACACCCGCACTCCTGCATAAAATGCGCCAGACGAACTCCCCCGATTGCACAACTTGTTATGTGGAAGCCGACAGAAAGCCGACAGGTACCTCCCAGAAAGACTCGTCCTCCAACGCCACTTGAGACAACTTGGCTACCCTGCTCGGCCCGGTCCTGCACAACCAGGGGGCAGTTACGACTGCTCTCTTGAGCTTTCTCCGTGGAACCGGTCTATCGACCAGCCTCTAAGGCCCTTTTGTGTATCTGTCTGTGTGTATGTATGTGGGTATTTCGTTTGCTTTCCTTTCTTTCGATTTCTTTCCTTTTTTCATTTTCTTTCCTTTTTTGTTTTCTTTCCTTTTTTTCGTTTCCTTCCTTTTTTTCTTTTTCGTTTTCTTTCCTTTTTATCGTTTTCTCTCTTTTTTTCGTCTTCTTTCCTCTTTCTTTTTGCTCTCTTTCCTCTTTTTTTTTCGCTTTCTTTCTTTCGCTTTCTTTTTTCGTTTTCTTTCTTGCCGCCTTCTTTCCTTTTTCCTTTTCTTCCTATCTTTTCGTCCCCTTTCCTTTTTCGTTCCTCTTTACGAAAGGAATAGCAAGTCTGCCTTTGCCTGACGAACCTTTCCTTGCTTTTTTCTCAATAAACATATCCCCCCCCCCCCGAAGTCTTAGGGTTTTACGCGATTCTTCCCCGAATTTGCACCCCGAATTGAACGTTGCCTCTTTAGGGTAAAACCCGGCATTTACCCGGCAAATTGCCCTCACTGGGATGTCTGTAGGGATGCACTAACTTACTTGTCTGGCAGGAAATGCAGTTACACCACCGTTTATACCAAACCACTACAGTTAGTAGTAGTTTGAGTAACTGAGCCCGATTTCTCCAAGAATTTTGCATACTGGAAGCTTTTTCACCCATATTTGCATGAATTTAGTGCACATCTCTACCTATTTACCCGATTTTTATCCCCCGAATTTTGAAAAAATATTTCCCAAACACTTCAGGCTCTAAATATAAAGTAAGTTTCGAAACAAGGCAACGCAACGGCAACGGCAACTTCCAGGTACTGGCATAGGGCACAGAATCTGATTGTGTGTGAATAAGAGCACAGAAAACGGATTCTTCATGCACCACCCATTTGCTGCCAAGAAAGCAAATGTATTTTTTTTAAAGATTCTAGAAAGGCCTTCCAGTTGCCTCACTGCCAACAGTAAATGGCAGGATGGTATGACAGAGCAGCATCGCTTCCTGACCAAGTTTCGTATTTTTGCCAGTGCACGAAAGAAAGCTACATGCGAAGCAGAAATCTTTAAAAAGCATCATTTCCACATCAACTGTCTGCCTATGGCCCGGTTTCACCAATGTCGATTAACACTTGAACTGAGATCAACAGTCCCCTAACTTTTTTTAGATAGTTTTAGAGTTTAACGATTAACTGTGCTTCACAAAAGGCATTACTGAAACATTCATCACGTCACCAACTAGCGTTTGTGAAAGAGAATTGAGTGTTCACTTCAAGTTTTAGCAACGCTTGATCTCGGTTCAAAGTTGGTGAAACCTGGTCTATGTAGCATGGCCCTCTCTGTACCAAAGGCTTACCAGAACCATAGAATGAAGTGAACAGAGTACTCACATGGCCACATCTCGATGGTGTTGCGAGAAAGGCATCAGTTTGATTGTGAAGGGCATGACCACCCCATAGTTATAGAACTTCACTCGGACGCCCAGCTTTTGCAGGATGTCAGCTTGGCAGTTTCCTCGCTGTTAGAAATACTGAAAAATACTGCTGGACCTGCTTCAGTTGCTAACGCATGCTCTGGTCGAAACCAGAGCATGCGTTAGCAACTGAAGCAGGTTCCCCCTGGGAATTATTTTTGTGCACTTTAAAGGAGCCCGGAAAGCCATCCAAAATATTTTTCTGTTTCTGGCGAATTATAAAAGGATGTAACTTGATGTGACAACTAACACAAAAAAAAAATTCTCTGTACGCAGTATTTTTCTTGGAATAAAACGCCCCCGAACATTGACACATGCTCGACTCACTCTGCATACCGAAAAAACGAGGAGGGAGGAGGATGTGATGTCATCTGTGTCACAAGAGAGGCCGCGCTCCAATCGGGGCCAGCGATTTTTGCACTTTATTTTTTCTTTTTAGTTTCTACTCCCAGTTCTCACTCTGTGTAGCAGACGACGCTTCTCTAAACAAGGGAAGGAAACCAGTTAGTGGGTTGCACCGGCGATGACGTCAAATCGACTCTGACAGCTAGTTGCGGGCACTGCCACCATTGCGGATTTTCAAAATTGAATACCTCGATATGTATGCATCTGTGGAGTAAATCACTTTGCATGGTGCGTTTTAGCAGTCAGGTTGACGGCTTGACTTGCAAAAAGATGGTCTTGACTGAAGCACTTTCTGTGCTCCTTTAATTTCATGCCTATGACTGCAGCTTGTCTCTCTGCATACGCTGCATGAAGCAAGCCTCTGTCTAATGCGGCAGTGCAACACATCTACGCTAGGTTTGCATTCTTTATAGAGTGCCCAAAGTAAAAAATGTACAACAAGCAATAGTGTTTGCACAACAGTGAACAGTGTTTTGGAACTGGGACATCCGCAAATTACAGGGATGAACAAAATATTGAATGATCATGCAGATAAGTCTAACATTGTAACAAAGACGAGGCAGGTTGGTACATATTTCTGACAGACGTGACGTAACACACAGAAAACGAGACAGACGATGTCGCACAACAAGTTAGAATGAATGGGCTGTATTGAAGCCACTGACCAGCCACATTGACCTACAACATGAATAGCTGCGGCAGACATTATTTTCGAAAACAGGACTTAACGAGAAACGAAGCAGAGACGAGGAATGTAACACTTGCAACAAAACACGGAATCTTTTCGATTTGTTTTGCCAGAAGAGAAGCAAAGCATAAGCATGTCTGGTGTGGAATGGTCATGATTGGTCTCCTTGCACCATGTAAAGCCTGCTCAATAAACAAATGCAGTCAATAGCCACAGGTCACTTTTACGTCACGCCCTATTAACCATATACATTACGCTTATACATTTATTGCAGTAACAAGAAGCGAGGTGAATTCGGAACGTTTTTCCATTTGAAACCTTCTAGATAGCACGTTCAAACCGTACCAAAGGTTCACAATGTTCAATTTCATGTGTGCAGTATATTTTTGGTGCTGTATTGTTCAGGGAGGCCACTGCAGTGTTCTCTGTACTCCTTGTGTGCCGTAGCTTGTTTCACCGGGTTTTCCCTGGGCTTTCCGAATACTTTCCACACGAATGTCGGCACAGTTCCCCCTCAAGTCGGCCCAGGACGCATACTAGCCCCCTGTCCCCCACTCCTTCCTGCTGTCCTCTCTCCATCTGTCCACGTCTGTACGCCACTCATAGCCACAGTTGCTTCGCGGCCCTAGCACGGGATTAAAAAAAGACAAGAAACTCTGTGTACGTTGGCAAAGTATGGACTACACGCTGGGAACGACATCACTTTTTCCAGTAAGTCCATTTCCGTTAATTCAAACTCGAAGGGGTACAAAGATTTGCTCCACTACTGCGGTGTTCTAAGTAAAGGGAGTTGCTTTGAACAAAGGCTTGATGCACTAGCAGCGCAAACGCTACTCAGCGCATGGTGGGCTAGTACTACATGTCTATGTGACGTCCAGACTTAGACAAATAGGATAACTATAGAATGCCTAAGGCTAGACCTAATGTTTAGTAGACGCCAATTAGCATAGCAATAACCGTGCTAATGCAACACTACTGACCATCTAACGTAAAGGCTGACTTAAGGCTGGTTTAGACTTCGACGTGGTCTTCACCCATCACAGCCCGCGGTCCGCGCCGACAGCCAGAGTTCACTACGCCACGCTTCCTCATCCTACCACGATTATAGTCTGACGAGTTTCGGCGCAGCGGAACGAAAACACCACCGGAGATTTTCACATTTCGCAGTGGGAAGGCAATCATATCTGGCAACTGTACCCATGTGCTGGAATCCGACTGAAGTTCCGTTATGGATACTGATGACAAGGAGTCATCCCTGCTGCCACGAGTTTATTTTCTGTCTGCGATGGTTTCATACATGCATACATAATGCTGTCTTATATGTTGCTGCAGGGGATGCAGACACGGTGACTGGAAATGTGGAAAGTAAGCGGCGTGTGCGGCCCATATTGCTAGCAATGAAGCTTAGAACCCTGGGGTTAGCTGCAGAAGTTGGTGAAGGTTCTCTCAGTTGTGCCTTCTGTTTGCGCGGTAATTTCCGGCCCGTGTAGCGCTCTAGCCGGAGGTAATACGTACGACATGGAGTTCCGTCGAGCCCAACGCTTGCGGTCTGTGTGCTATTCAGTTCGCCGTACCTCGTTACCATGATAACAGTGCCGGGCCGCATCCGTAAAGCGTGAAAATGCAACAGTGTGAACCAGGCGCAACTCGTGCAATGCGTGTACTGTTCTGTTCACCGTACTTCGTTGCCATGACAACCATCCCGAAAGTAATGCGTGAAAGTGCACATTATCGATCCTAATAATTCTGGGCTTTGCGTCGTTAGACAGCGGCGATCATGAGCGACGCCACAGTAGATTAGTGGTGTGTGGATTAATTTTGCCCACCTGGGGGTTCAACGTGAACCCAAATCTTGACACACAGCACACCACATTTAATGTCCCTCCCGGAAGACTGCGTGTATGAACAACTTGTACCCTTCCACCAAGTTGCCACCGTCCTCGCCCGGTGTTTGAACCTGCGGCCTTGGGATCAGCAGGCAGACATGCTACCAAATGAGCCACTGAGGGCAGCCAATTAGGCATCACATGTCGCCTACAAAACAGAGGCTGCCAACCTCCTCCCCAAGCCTTTTTTTTTTTTTTTTGCTTGCTGGTCTTTTCCACGGAACCCCGTGGATTTGTTGAACCCAGTTTGTGGAAATGTTAATTTTCACGACAGAAAGTTGCGGGCTTTAAGCAAAATATACCTCCCCCAATCCCATCCCCCCCCCATTCCCATCAGTGCAAGGAACCCTTACACCAACATTTTCAAAATGCCTCAGGAAAGACCACTGAAGAGGCAGGAATCAGAATATCTTCAGGTGACGTGTCAACATTGCAGCTACTCTATCTCTTCCTGTAGACAACAGGAAATGAAACAGTGCCAGCAGTTGCTTTTCTACATTTCCATTCATGATTCCAAAGCAAATGCTTCAGCAGCTTAAAATTTATTGCGAAGTTAAAATCTAGTAAATATAAAACTTGCGTAAAAAAAAGCCATATCTTGGCTTTCCAGAACTGTGCTAAAAGTACTTGTCGGAACCTCAGGGCATCAGTTCGAGTCTAGCTACAAGCTCTTTTAGTCGGTCAGTGCCGAGCTCTGGTCGAATGCTGACACTCCCAAACCTCGCTCTCTTGTACTTGTTGCATATTATCTGAAAGTAGTCAAAGGTATGCACAGTGAGGCTCAATGTACTCTTCTCGACGTGGAACACAGTGATTACAGTTGAGCCTGTTTATAACGATATTGACAGGAACGCGAAATCCGATCATTATTATCAGGATTATAGTTATACAGTAGAGCCCGTTTGTAACGATATTAACAGGAACATGAAATCCGATCCGATCGTAACTATCAGAGTTATCGTTATACAGTCGAGCCCGTTTACAACGAACCTCGCGGTCACGGAAAATGCGTTTGCTATAGCTGAAATTCGTTGTAGCTTAACGTACCTTGAAAAGTGGACGTAAAATGCAGTTGACTGCACCCGCGAGTCACGAAAGCAGTGTGCACTGTTTATTGGGGAAAAAAATCTGCAATATTGGCCTGCCTCAACAATGCCAATCCAATAATTCTCGATGCACGCATCATCGAGTCCCGAGCGTACACCAGATGCTCAAGCGAAGGTATACGTACAGGGTGCTTCACGAATCATGTCATTTGGGGTTTATAAGGAAACGATAGAACGGAAAAATATGCGGTCAACGGCTCCCGTGCGGCAATTAAGTTTGCCATCTTCAAAAAATACTTTTGTCGAATTTCAATTGCAATGAATTAAACTCTGAAATTTGCCTAGTCAACATACGTTTTTTTTTTTTTTACAGAATCAGGAAGCCCGTGGCAAACTTAGTCGAATACACCGGAAGTCGAAATCTCTAATGCTACAGTGAGTGCAAAAAAATGTGAAAATTGGCTTTGTCTGCCGCGCGTATTTCAACAGCGCACAAAATCGTCCGCAAAGATGCGATGAGAGGAGGACATGCCCCTGTCCAGATGACAGACAGAACACTGCCAAAAACAAGAGGAAAGGGAATGGAAGAGACATCACGATACTAATAATCTGAGGCTACATGGATTCCCATTGGTACATGGCACTCGTGATTGATCTAGTTTAACCCACGAAGATGTCCCAGATCGATTGAAATCCTTACTAAATTCCATAATACACTGAATATTCCGAAAAAAAATACACGAAAAAACACTGACAATTCTGAGGGAAACAGCAGGTTCTGAGAGACGACAAACTTCACAAAATCTTGGAGAATCGCAGAAATCAAGGCGCTCTAAGCATGACTAAGCATGTACAAGGTAACAGGGAACGCCTCCATGGGGAAAGCGGAAAGAAACGCGAGCCTCGCAAAAGCATCAACTGTCCTCAACCAACGCCACCTGGATACAGAAGTCCTGCTTATTGCCTCCTCCCCCTCCTTTGCTACTTGGATTCGTCTGCCACTGCAATCCGCCGTCCTGGATCTATAGACAAAAGAGTGCAGCACGCTTTCCAGAAAATCAGTCTTGAGAAAGATACGGGACCGTTTTGCGCTTTATTTGCCCACTTAGCACGCGGGGACATCCAATCACTACGCACAGATGACTGTGGTTAGCCTCCATGGCTAAGACCGCTGAAAGCACGTTCGTGATTGGCTACCGCCGTTAAGACACTATCCTGATTGGCTGACTCTTAGTTGTTCGGTCACGACGACGCATAAACGAGCTTTCTCTCTATCTAGGTGGTGTTGCCTCAACGCGTTCCTGGAGCAAAAATACTCCAAAAGCCGGGAGACGACATACCTAGACAAAACAGTAGAGAACTAGAGAAGAAAGTTATTTTGTTATGTTAAGTCGGAGTTCTCTACTTTTTTGTCTAGAGTTCCTGGAGTTTGGCATAGTTGGGCACTAGCTTAGGCAGGAAAGACACTTCGACAAAAGCATTGGTGTGCAACACAGACTGACGCAGCACTCACGTTCTTGCTACTGGATGAGGCGGACATAACGAGTTGGCATATTTTCCTTGCGAACGGCCCCATCTCTTCCGTCGTGTAGCCGCCATAGTAGGCCAAATCTGCCGTCCATTCGCTGCCATCGACCATTTGCAGTGATAGCCATAGGCTTGTTGCAGCCAGTAGGGAAGGGCGGATGTGAGCCATGCTGTAGTCCGTGGCTGACAGCTCTAGGAGGTACTTGGCCATGGAGTGGACAATGGCAGACACCTGGAATAGAACAGGACATTCTCGTTAAATTCCGAGTGAGCGCCACGAAGTAACTGGTTATGAGTGGTGTGCAGACATGGACCGATGGGGAGAGGACAGCAGGAAGGAGTGGGGGGGGGGACAGGGGGCCAAGTAGGCATCGTGGGCCGACTTCAAGGGGAACTGTGCTGACAGTTGGGAAAGACCCATGTAAAAACTTCGGACCACGACCGCTTACTATACTAGAGAGCGGAAAGCTCCCAGCACCGGGGCAGCAGTTCTGGCAGTCGCCGCTTCGGTATTGGATAGGGTACTATAGCCAGAACTACTCGTTATCACGTGATTTACAGAGACCCTGGCAATGTACGGTGGGTATCCTCTGTATATTAAACAGATTCTCCCAACAGCCTTATTACTATTATTATTATTTTTTCATTTTGAATCGCTTTCATCGACAACCTGACATTGCTTTTCGTACTTGTTTTAATGTAAAGTAGTATACTTCAAGTTAGTCACTGGAATACGGATCTTCAGCACGCAGTTAAACTGAGCATCCCCAAGAAATAATTGGACCTCGCACACACGCACAAAAAAGAGAAAAACATAAGGCATCCTCGCCGGGAACAAACACTGGGCTGAGGAGACATCCTTCGGCCCATAAACTGGAAAGCTGGCAATGTCCGCTTCAATTTTACAGCTACAATGTACTTCCATTTTACACATGCTTCTTCCATAACCGTAATAACCACCATAGTACCAGTACCAATGAAGTAGGAATAAAACCGTACCTTGCCTGCTTTAGAAACACGACGAAGAAAATGCAGAGGCAGTGGCAGACCCAAGCTGAAGTCCAGAGCCTTAAGCATGGCAATCTCTATCGTGAACATGTCCCTCTTTGTAAAGGAATCTTTCGAAATGTAGACATAGTCCACAATATCCGGAGCATTCGTTTCTTCATATTTGGCGGCAATGAACATAGCCGTCGCTCCTATCAGTTGCAGATTACAAGGAGAAACATCTTTAGCCTGGAACGGAATAATGTAACCCTCAGACATGACCAGGAGTGTATGTGCGCCCATCTGTTTAGTTCCTCTCGCTAAAGGCTTTATCGCTAAAGGCTCGCAAATATCAGAACGGCGAATCCCATAACCGCTTTCAGAGTTCTAACACTGAACTGTAGCCGAACTATATTGTTCGCCTTGCCAATCCAAACATCATTAAAGTTTTTCAGTAACTTTGGATCAGCAAAACCGCAACACAAAAGGGGAAGTAAGAGACAGCAGTGACTACAGAAACAGCATTTTTCTTTCTTTCTCTAAGTTTTGGGATGTTTCAGGTTTGACCCCAAGTGACGACGATAGGAACGTGGGGTTAAAACAATTTTTACTGGGTTTACCTCCAACACACAAGGCTTCATTCTTATTCCACGACGCAAATGAACCAGCGTGATTGCTAGAGAGGAAACGCTTACCACCTGTAAGTATCTGTCTAAACCAGCAATGGCAAGGTAGAGTGTCTCCTGAAGCAGTTGGAAATGTTCTTGCACTTGGACCAACCAGTGTACCAGGACTGAACGCATGGATGCCGTGATTTTCAGCTTGCCCAGAAGGAAGTTGGGCCTGATTGGGTACTTGAGCTGTAAGGGGGAGTTCTTGAATGTCAATAACAATGGAAATTTGGGAGAGTCGATGACATTAATGATGTACAAAGTGCCTCAAAATTGCACCAAGGTACTAGGCCAAGTACTCACCAACCCAGGTGAAAAAGGTCTGTAATCCAAAGTGGTTTATGAAACAGTTTTCACTTGAAACCACTTTGAACCACTTTGTGCATAAGTGGTTTAAAGGGGAATTTGTTTTATAAACCACTTGGGATTGCAGACCTTTTTCACTTCGAAAGTACATCGCCAATTCAGTTTTGCATGCAAATTCATGGAAAGCACAATGCAAACCTTCATTTATGTGGTTTTGCTACTTGTAGTGAATGAGGCAACTGAACAAAGAGGGAGAGACAACACAAGCCTCACCATGCCCACGAATCCCACTGCTGGTGTCTTTTCTTTAACAGCCATCATTCGATTGAAGTTTTCTTATATGCGGAAATATAATCAATGTGTTTTTTTTAAACATTGTAGAATGCATAAATCAAAAGACTGTATACCTTTCAGGCTCTTACATTTACTGAATCATGAAATACTTTAAAGCCAGTCGCAGATCGTGAAATTTGTTACAAACTGCCAGCGGAGAAAAACAATGTAAAAATGCACTAGAATCATGTATTGGGAGAACCGGAGAGACACGCCAAGGTCATATTGCTACCTGTTGCACTGTCATAACTTGTGTTTGTCCATGTCCTTAACTTCTAACTGCAGCCAGCCTGTCAACAATGAACTTTCAGCAAAAATACCCCTTTCGTCGTATTTCCCCGAATTTCATTTACAGTCTCAATTGGGTATTAAATCTTGGTCGGAAAGTACTAGAAAAAAGGACTTCAAGTAATATATTAAGTATATATTAATTAAGTATATATTAATTTGAACTTACAATGATGGAACAAACACCACATTATATTTGGTGTTTGTTCCAGCATCCTAAGTTCAAGTTACGAACCACCTACTGTTCTGTTTCTGCAAAGCAGAAGTGTCTTAACGTTAATTTCTAGTTCAATGTCTATCTAACAGGCATAACCGAGCAGTCCCACTTTGAATTTTAACTTGCTTCGCAGGGGTAGCTTTAAGTTTCCTCACCGGAGAAGTTCACAGTCTTCCACAGCGGAGTAGAGAGCGGGAATGTGTGTGCAGACTTAAGAGCTCTTAGCTACGTCGTCTGCTTTTGCAGAATCTGAAACTATTAAGTTTTGCTGGTTCTTGCAAAAAGTCATTGAAGTACGTAACATCCACCGACGACGTTTACATTTCACATTTAGGCTTATTTATATGACGAAATAAAAGTAGTAATAGTACGAAATAAAGTAGGTTCTAGAACTAGGGTTTCATGAAATATGAAACCGGAGAAGCACTTCAACTCTTTTGATGCAACATCACGGCATTTTTTTTTTCAACGTTTAGACTTTACATGTTTAGACTGATTCTTCTAAAGTTAATTTTTATATGCCCAATGCAAAGGCAGAGTTGCAAGAGTAGAGGCACTTCTCTGCAAATAGCTGTCCGCAGTATCCAGCATTGGAAGTTGCGCACACAGTTCAACACACCTCGAGTTCAGACAGATACTTGTGGACATCTTTTGCGTATTGCGAGCAAAGCTGAACATTGCCACGATCGGGGGCATCAATATCAGTCACTTCAGCAGGAAGCACAGCCGTAGAATAAGACTGTGGCTCGGTTGGTCTCGTGTCTACTTTTTCAACAGGAACCTTGCTGGTTGACGGGATGGAATCCTTAAATGAAATGACAAAATTAGAAAGGAACTAAACAAAATCTTCCATTCTGCAGCCATATTTGTAATTGAATCAAACATGTTAAGACCATTTTGATTTGTTAAGTCTGTCAACAGCATTGAAAACTCGGACACCAATAGAGTGTGAAATGCAATGAGATACTGATGGTCAGACATTAAATACCCAGATTTTTTTTTTTTCCAAATATGTTGCCAAGCATCCTTCTTGAGTCATAGGTTCCAGAAAGCAACTGGCATATTTGTAGTGTAGGTAGGTCTATTAATTAGGCGTAAAATTAAACTGAAATCATAAACCCTTAAAGGAGCATGGAAGTGACCCCCAAAATATTTGTTTTTCGCTGCGACGTCTTCTGCAACGAATAAAATTAGCTCCTGTGAAAGAACGATGAGCGCAAGTAACCTACATAGCGCGCGCAAGGCTCTGTTCCGCACACCTTTCAAAAAACCCCACATCCAAAGAGCGCATCGGCAAAGCAGAAGACCTCGTGACGTGTCACGGGCTCCGGCATGTGACCAGTGACGTCCAACTGCACAGCCCAAGTATGTATAAGCGGCGTGTGAGCCGAGAAGAAAAAACGAAGAGAAATATGCCCCGAGCAGTTTCTACGTCACGTGGGGCTCGTGTCTCTCGTCCGTAAATTTTATTGCACAGTGACAATACGCCGCAGAGCAAAAATATTTTGCATGGTGATTCCTTGTGGACAGCTTCACAGATGAAGCAGGCTTTCGAGTCGTGTTAAATGTCACTTCCATGCTCCTTTAATAAAGCGTAGCTGAAGGCACCACAAATAACTGTCTTATTTTCCGCTATGCTAATTAATCTATGTCTTCGTCCGTTCGTTAGACACGCCTCTCTTAGTATCTAATCGTTCACGGTATGCCTTATGCTAATACAGCATACCCCAGACTTACAGCGCTATCATGCCGATTGTCCTTGGAAATTGGCTTTGCAGAACTTTCTCTTTGCGTTATCCAACAATTGGCTCGGAAGAGCTGCTCCGGCAGTGCGACAATTTGCGCCAAAGGTTGACCCTGGTGATTAAAGGTATAGGGATCGAACGACTGTTTCAGGGAACCAGACTTTGTACACTCACATCTTTGAGCACAGGGACATTCATGTGTCTAGTTCCGAGTGGTCGCGTCCCAACTTTCAGTCGCTGCAGTGACGCCTTTTTGAAGGTTGCAGCTTCTGAAGTGTCGTCTGAGGAAGAAACCTGTAATGTCAAAGTTGTGTCACTGTAAGGGCTATATGCAAAAGCTCCAGGCAATTTAATCGAAAGTATGGCGGCAACAATGGGCACTATACATAAGAGGCATCATGCATCCATAGAGGGTGGTTGTTGCATAGCGCTTGGTCACACAAATAGCAATGAGAGAGAAGCAAACTTTAAATTATGGCGAATTGCACTGGTCGTACGCAGAAAAGGTTGCATTGGTTTGATGCACTTGTTCGCGGGTCACTTCGGAGCAAGGTGCACCGCGCTTCACTGGCTCTTCGTATGTTCCTACACAGAACCCATACTACGCATAAAACGCATACAGAACCCATACACGAAAACGACCAGTGGAATTTGCTGTTAGAAGCAGTACAGAGACCAACGGCACTCCCCGAAAAGGAATATATAAATAAGTTTATAGCTATGGGCAAATATTTGCAGCCAAGGAAAGCCAACTTCACCAAATATTCTGTTCAAAATCACTGTCAAAAAGTATTTCATAAACAAACTTGGGTGCAGCTTGCTATGCTTCAATTATTTCAATATTGAAGATTTGGGAGTGCACTGGAGACCCCACTGCTGGTGACACAGAGCATGCAACAACTGCTGTGACTTGCTCTGAACAGTCCTTATACATATCCACAGCAGTGACGTAGCAGAAGCAAAACAAAAGGGGGGGTCCACACCCCACCCCCGAAATTGTATCTTTAGTGGTACATTTGGGAGAGGGAGAAATCCTCCTCCTCCTCCTCCATGTAAAGTTCCAGTAGAGCCCCTCCCGAAATATATAGCTAAAAGGAATAACTGGGCCATAGCCTACGCCCCTTCCACAAACACAGTCTGCCGACCACGTTATATTTTGCAGTTTCTGTGCTAATCACTCAAATCACAGCGATAAGTGTCCATACTATGAAGGCAGTTGCCTCAGGACGAGGAGCCGCCGATATTTCGAACAGAGATTGTTCTTCTTCTGGGCACCGTCCCCAACATTGGCATGGTATATAAAGCTGCGTATTGTGGTCAAGCCCACTTCAAAAACGCTCACTGTTGTTTAGCCGTACGTTTGTAAATTTAGCGGAATTTCTCAGTTAAATGTATTTGTGTCGTGGTGGGAAAGCAAACTAGGAGTCCGTGAACCCACTGAAAAAATTGTGAAGAAAAGAAGGAAAAAATGCGAGTGCAGTCATGCTGCTGCGGAAAGTGCCGTGCTCAAGCTCAATTCACGAAACGTTCAATCCACACAGTGTAATAGGACTGGTTCTGGTATTCTTTGGGCAAGGCAAGCTGCCATGGAACCTCACTTAATTATCACTAAACTAGCCTAAGACACCCTTTGTTTAGCGATAAGTTAGGTTAGATTAGTGCGACTGTGCTGCCATGGCCCTATTAATCTAACCTACCTTCTACCTATAATAAGTTATATTAATATGGGACCATGACAGCTTCCTCCCTCCAAATCCGTTTCAATAATGAGGTGAATGGCCACGCCACCCAAAATAATACCCTGGTTTCGTACCACAAATGGCGAAGAAATCAGCAAAAATCACGCTGAACAGCGAAGAAGGAAGAGTTAAGCAGCGCTCGGCGTGCCTTGAAGTGGGCTTGCCCGCATCACACAGAAGTCATAGGTGAAGCCAACTAAATGAGTGCCTGTCGGTGGCTAAAGAGCAACATGCATGCGCCTCGAAATGTTCGCTGTTCACTACATGGGACGGGTTAGATAAGTCTTCAAAATAATCGTCAGTGTAAAAGTATACTGCAACTTATGTGCTAAATGGCATTAGATGGTGCTAGCATAACAGGAATCATCCCTTGTTACAGCATTTCAAAGCGTTACAAAAACGGTGAGGAGCTGAAGTGATACGAAAAAACTTACTATGCTTGTTTCCATCTTGGATCACAAAACTGGCAAGAGTAGACAAGCACCCCGTATTTCTGGCACTGACTTCTACCTCCTGTGCAAACGGATTCTTCTGGTCTCCTTTTAAAATTGCCGCCTCGCGCTGACATCAGATTCCGATTGGCCGAAAAGGATTCATGGATTCATCTCGTGTAACGTATCTATATTTGGTTAAGGATGCTCAAAACTGCTACACAAAATTGCGTAATTATAAAATTGTCTTAAAATGACCTTAGTACCCGGTTGAAGGCACAGATGTCTATTTAGTGCAGGGCAGTTCGTGTCAACGCGCAACTTCGTCGCGCACCCGCGCAAAGTGCTCAGTTTCGGAATCATGTTGCGTCTGTACTGCGGGTTTCTGGAAATTATACCTCTGTCAGATGGGCACATATACGACCTTTAGGGTTACGGCATTAAGAAATGGATACGGCCTTCAGCTCTGGGAAGCTGCGAGACGGTATCCGTGAAGGCATTTTGCCGATGATGTCCACATCGATAAACACATCTGAGAACGTTGAATGTAATGTAGTGAAGTTACATGTTCTTCACACTGAGAGCACACGAAAACAACGTGTGGTTGGTATTTTGAAAATTTTGAAAATACAACAGCAAACTACATTTGCTTTGAAGTGATTTGGACATTTTTTTGAGTGGCGTCCGGCTTTTTGGATGCAGACGACACGGTGCGATCCCGCGTGCAGTGGTTCGAGGGTGTCACTACGAACTGAACCCCTGAACAGACTAGATCAAAAGCGAAGCAAAAGTGCAAACGCGAAAAAAAACGAAAAAAAAAACGCGAAAAAAAAAGGTGACAGAACATTATGCCGCGTAAAAAACATTTTATTTCGAACTGAATTAAATGTGCGAAATCCTGATTATGGCGCTTGGTGACGAGGCTTGGGCAGTTTCGATGGAATGCCGTAAACTGTCTTGCGGGAAAGCCGTTGCTCTTCTATCTCAGTTTTGTTGCAAAGGCCGTATTGCTAGCCGTCTGGCAAGAAGTTAATGGCAGTATGCACTTACGGCCGTCACTGTTAAGGCCATGCATCAAGGAGCCCTAACGATCATCATGGCGGGGCTGAACGACATAAAACGCATGGATCCCGAGCAAATAACGTCGCTTTTGACAGTTAATGTGGCCCAATGGCTCGAAGAACACCCCAAAAACACAGTGTGCATATGCTCTATCCCGTTCACGAAGGAACGAGGCCAGGAAGTCCAGAAAAATATAAAACAAGTAAATAAAAATATGCAAACGGCATGCCACGAAACTCCTAGGATGGTACTCCTCAACAGCTACTACATTATCAGTGGTCTGGAATCATCAGGAATGGTAGATATGCATTTCTCGCCAGAGGGATGCGCAATGGTCGCTCAACATCTCGCACAGAAGATAAGCGATTTTTTAGAGGGAGAAAAGCACACAACACGAAGATATTATGTACGCAACAGGCGTCACGAGAACTACCCGCACCACCACGCCGGGAGAATGCACACACAGGAACACCCGAGAGAGTACTCACGGGATTACCCACGGGAGTACCATTGGGAGTACCCGTGGGAGTACTCGCGGGAACGCCCACAGGAATACCCACGGGGGTACCCATCGCACCCAGGGACACGACCGCAGAGGTGGAGTCCGAGCAGCTGGAATACCCAGCAGACCCACCCCCACTGATGGTACTAACGAGAAAGAACAGAAGAAAGAGAACCCGGCCTACCATGGATCACTTTAATATTGCCACATTGAACATACCAGGAGGTAGCAAAGTCAAATGGTCGAACTAGAATTGAATGCCGAAGAGGAAGATATAAGTATGTACACCATGACGGAAACCCATCTTAGAAACGACGAAGAACCCATGCTCGGACAGAAATGGGCCTGGGTTGGCGTATACATAAAATCTAGTAAATATAAAACTTGCGTAAAAAAAAGCCATATCTTGGCTTTCCAGAACTGTGCTAAAAGTACTTGTCGGAACCTCAGGGCATCAGTTCGAGTCTAGCTACAAGCTCTTTTAGTCGGTCAGTGCCGAGCTCTGGTCGAATGCTGACACTCCCAAACCTCGCTCTCTTGTACTTGTTGCATATTATCTGAAAGTAGTCAAAGGTATGCACAGTGAGGCTCAATGTACTCTTCTCGACGTGGAACACAGTGATTACAGTTGAGCCTGTTTATAACGATATTGACAGGAACGCGAAATCCGATCATTATTATCAGGGTTATCGTTATACAGTAGAGCCCGTTTGTAACGATATTAACAGGAACATGAAATCCGATCCGATCGTAACTATCAGAGTTATCGTTATACAGTCGAGCCCGTTTACAACGAACCTCGCGGTCACGGAAAATGCGTTTGCTATAGCCGAAATTCGTTGTAGCTTAACGTACCTTGAAAAGTGGACGTAAAATGCAGTTGACTGCACGCGCGAGTCACGAAAGCAGTGTGCACTGTTTATTGGGGAAAAAAATCTGCAATACTGGCCTGCCTCAACAATGCCAATCCAATAATTCTCGATGCACGCATCATCGAGTCCCGAGCGTACACCAGATGCTCAAGCGAAGGTATACGTACAGGGTGCTTCACGAATCATGTCATTTGGGGTTTATAAGGAAACGATAGAACGGAAAAATATGCGGTCAACGGCTCCCGTGCGGCAATTAAGTTTGCCATCTTGAAAAAATACTTTTGTCGAATTTCAATTGCAATGAATTAAACTCTGAAATTTGCCTAGTGAACATACCGTTTTTTTTGTTTTTTTTACAGAATCAGGGAGCACGTGGCAAACTTAGTCAAATACACCGGAAGTCGAAATCTCTAATGCTACAGTGAGTGCAAAAAAATGTGAAAATTGGCTTTGTCTGCCGCGCGTATTTCAACAGCGCACAAAATCGTCCGCAAAGATGCGATGAGAGGAGGACATGCCCCTGTCCAGATGACAGACAGAACACTGCCAAAAACAAGAGGAAATGGAATGGAAGAGACATCACGATACTAATAATCTGAGGCTACATGGATTCCCATTGGTACATGGCACTCGTGATTGATCTAGTTTAACCCACGAAGATGTCCCAGATCGATTGAAATCCTTACTAAATTCCATAATACACTGAATATTCCGAAAAAAAATACACGAAGAAACACTGACAATTCTGAGGGAAACAGCAGGTTCTGAGAGACGACAAACTTCACAAAATCTTGGAGAATCGCAGAAATCAAGGCGCTCTAAGCATGACTAAGCATGTACAAGGTAACAGGGAACGCCTCCATGGGGAAAGCGGAAAGAAACGCGAGCCTCGCAAAAGCATCAACTGTCCTCAACCAACGCCACCTGGATACAGAAGTCCTGCTTATTGCCTCCTCCCCCTCCTTTGCTACTTGGATTCGTCTGCCACTGCAATCCGCCGTCCTGGATCTATAGACAAAAGAGTGCAGCACGCTTTCCAGAAAATCAGTCTTGAGAAAGATACGGGACCGTTTTGCGCTTTATTTGCCCACTTAGCACGCGGGGACATCCAATCACTACGCACAGATGACGGTGGTTAGCCTCCATGGCTAAGACCGCTGAAAGCACGTTCGTGATTGGCTACCGCCGTTAAGACACTATCCTGATTGGCTGACTCTTAGTTGTTCGGTCACGACGACGCATAAACGAGCTTTCTCTCTATCTAGGTGGTGTTGCCTCAACGCGTTCCTGGAGCAAAAATACTCCAAAAGCCGGGAGACGACATACCTAGACAAAACAGTAGAGAACTAGAGAAGAAAGTTATTTTGTTATGTTAAGTCGGAGTTCTCTACTTTTTTGTCTAGAGTTCCTGGAGTTTGGCATAGTTGGGCACTAGCTTAGGCAGGAAAGACACTTCGACAAAAGCATTGGTGTGCAACAGAGACTGACGCAGCACTCACGTTCTTGCTACTGGATGAGGCGGACATAACGAGTTGGCATATTTTCCTTGCGAACGGCCCCATCTCTTCCGTCGTGTAGCCGCCATAGTAGGCCAAATCTGCCGTCCATTCGCTGCCATCGACCATTTGCAGTGATAGCCATAGGCTTGTTGCAGCCAGTAGGGAAGGGCGGATGTGAGCCATGCTGTAGTCCGTGGCTGACAGCTCTAGGAGGTACTTGGCCATGGAGTGGACAATGGCAGACACCTGGAATAGAGCAGGACATTCTCGTTAAATTCCGAGTGAGCGCCACGAAGTAACTGGTTATGAGTGGTGTGCAGACATGGACCGATGGGGAGAGGACAGCAGGAAGGAGTGGGGGGGGGGACAGGGGGCCAAGTAGGCATCGTGGGCCGACTTCAAGGGGAACTGTGCTGACAGTTGGGAAAGTCTGCTGGAAGACCCATGTAAAAACTTCGGACCACGACCGCTTACTATACTAGAGAGCGGAAAGCTCCCAGCACCGGGGCAGCAGTTCTGGCAGTCGCCGCTTCGGTATTGGATAGGGTACTATAGCCAGAACTACTCGTTATCACGTGATTTACAGAGACCCTGGCAATGTACGGTGGGTATCCTCTGTATATTAAACAGATTCTCCCAACAGCCTTATTACTATTATTATTATTTTTTCATTTTGAATCGCTTTCATCGACAACCTGACATTGCTTTTCGTACTTGTTTTAATGTAAAGTAGTATACTTCAAGTTAGTCACTGGAATACGGATCTTCAGCACGCAGTTAAACTGAGCATCCCCAAGAAATAATTGGACCTCGCACACACGCACAAAAAAGAGAAAAACATAAGGCATCCTCGCCGGGAACAAACACTGGGCTGAGGAGACATCCTTCGGCCCATAAACTGGAAAGCTGGCAATGTCCGCTTCAATTTTACAGCTACAATGTACTTCCATTTTACACATGCTTCTTCCATAACCGTAATAACCACCATAGTACCAGTACCAATGAAGTAGGAATAAAACCGTACCTTGCCTGCTTTAGAAACACGACGAAGAAAATGCAGAGGCAGTGGCAGACCCAAGCTGAAGTCCAGAGCCTTAAGCATGGCAATCTCTATCGTGAACATGTCCCTCTTTGTAAAGGAATCTTTCGAAATGTAGACATAGTCCACAATATCCGGAGCATTCGTTTCTTCATATTTGGCGGCAATGAACATAGCCGTCGCTCCTATCAGTTGCAGATTACAAGGAGAAACATCTTTAGCCTGGAACGGAATAATGTAACCCTCAGACATGACCAGGAGTGTGTGTGCGCCCATCTGTTTAGTTCCTCTCGCTAAAGGCTTTATCGCTAAAGGCTCGCAAATATCAGAACGGCGAATCCCATAACCGCTTTCAGAGTTCTAACACTGAACTGTAGCCGAACTATATTGTTCGCCTTGCCAATCCAAACATCATTAAAGTTTTTCAGTAACTTTGGATCAGCAAAACCGCAACACAAAAGGGGAAGTAAGAGACAGCAGTGACTACAGAAACAGCATTTTTCTTTCTTTCTCTAAGTTTTGGGATGTTTCAGGTTTGACCCCAAGTGACGACGATAGGAACGTGGGGTTAAAACAATTTTTACTGGGTTTACCTCCAACACACAAGGCTTCATTCTTATTCCACGACGCAAATGAACCAGCGTGATTGCTAGAGAGGAAACGCTTACCACCTGTAAGTATCTGTCTAAAACAGCAATGGCAAGGTAGAGTGTCTCCTGAAGCAGTTGGAAATGTTCTTGCACTTGGACCAACCAGTGTACCAGGACTGAACGCATGGATGCCGTGATTTTCAGCTTGCCCAGAAGGAAGTTGGGCCTGATTGGGTACTTGAGCTGTAAGGGGGAGTTCTTGAATGTCAATAACAATGGAAGTTTGGGAGAGTCGATGACATTAATGATGTACAAAGTGCCTCAAAATTGCACCAAGGTACTAGGCCAAGTACTCACCAACCCAGGTGAAAAAGGTCTGTAATCCAAAGTGGTTTATGAAACAGTTTTCACTTGAAACCACTTTGAACCACTTTGTGCATAAGTGGTTTAAAGGGGAATTTGTTTTATAAACCACTTGGGATTGCAGACCTTTTTCACTTCGAAAGTACATCGCCAATTCAGTTTTGCATGCAAATTCATGGAAAGCAGAATGCAAACCTTCATTTATGTGGTTTTGCTACTTGTAGTGAATGAGGCAACTGAACAAAGAGGGAGAGACAACACAAGCCTCACCATGCCCACGAATCCCACTGCTGGTGTCTTTTCTTTAACAGCCATCATTCGATTGAAGTTTTCTTATATGCGGAAATATAATCAATGTGTTTTTTTTTAAACATTGTAGAATGCATAAATCAAAAGACTGTATACCTTTCAGGCTCTTACATTTACTGAATCATGAAATACTTTAAAGCCAGTCGCAGATCGTGAAATTTGTTACAAACTGCCAGCGGAGAAAAACAATGTAAAAATGCACTAGAATCATGTATTGGGAGAACCGGAGAGACACGCCAAAGTCATATTGCTACCTGTTGCACTGTCATAACTTGTGTTTGTCCATGTCCTTAACTTCTAACTGCAGCCAGCCTGTCAACAATGAACTTTCAGCAAAAATACCCCTTTCGTCGTATTTCCCCGAATTTCATTTACAGTCTCAATTGGGTATTAAATCTTGGTCGGAAAGTACTAGAAAAAAGGACTTCAAGTAATATATTAAGTATATATTAATTAAGTATATATTAATTTGAACTTACAATGATGGAACAAACACCACATTATATTTGGTGTTTGTTCCAGCATCCTAAGTTCAAGTTACGAACCACCTACTGTTCTGTTTCTGCAAAGCAGAAGTGTCTTAACGTTAATTTCTAGTTCAATGTCTATCTAACAGGCATAACCGAGCAGTCCCACTTTGAATTTTAACTTGCTTCGCAGGGGTAGCTTTAAGTTTCCTCACCGGAGAAGTTCACAGTCTTCCACAGCGGAGTAGAGAGCGGGAATGTGTGTGCAGACTTAAGAGCTCTTAGCTACGTCGTCTGCTTTTGCAGAATCTGAAACTATTAAGTTTTGCTGGTTCTTGCAAAAAGTCATTGAAGTACGTAACATCCACCGACGACGTTTACATTTCACATTTAGGCTTATTTATATGACGAAATAAAAGTAGTAATAGTACGAAATAAAGTAGGTTCTAGAACTAGGGTTTCATGAAATATGAAACCGGAGAAGCACTTCAACTCTTTTGATGCAACATCACGGCATTTTTTTTTCCAACGTTTAGACTTTACATGTTTAGACTGATTCTTCTAAAGTTAATTTTTATATGCCCAATGCAAAGGCAGAGTTGCAAGAGTAGAGGCACTTCTCTGCAAATAGCTGTCCGCAGTATCCAGCATTGGAAGTTGCGCACACAGTTCAACACACCTCGAGTTCAGACAGATACTTGTGGACATCTTTTGCGTATTGCGAGCAAAGCTGAACATTGCCACGATCGGGGGCATCAATATCAGTCACTTCAGCAGGAAGCACAGCCGTAGAATAAGACTGTGGCTCGGTTGGTCTCGTGTCTACTTTTTCAACAGGAACCTTGCTGGTTGACGGGATGGAATCCTTAAATGAAATGACAAAATTAGAAAGGAACTAAACAAAATCTTCCATTCTGCAGCCATATTTGTAATTGAATCAAACATGTTAAGACCATTTTGATTTGTTAAGTCTGTCAACAGCATTGAAAACTCGGACACCAATAGAGTGTGAAATGCAATGAGATACTGATGGTCAGACATTAAATACCCAGATTTTTTTTTTCCAAATATGTTGCCAAGCATCCTTCTTGAGTCATAGGTTCCAGAAAGCAACTGGCATATTTGTAGTGTAGGTAGGTCTATTAATTAGGCGTAAAATTAAACTGAAATCATAAACCCTTAAAGGAGCATGGAAGTGACCCCCAAAATATTTGTTTTTCGCTGCGACGTCTTCTGCAACGAATAAAATTAGCTCCTGTGAAAGAACGATGAGCGCAAGTAACCTACATAGCGCGCGCAAGGCTCTGTTCCGCACACCTTTCAAAAAACCCCACATCCAAAGAGCGCATCGGCAAAGCAGAAGACCTCGTGACGTGTCACGGGCTCCGGCATGTGACCAGTGACGTCCAACTGCACAGCCCAAGTATGTATAAGCGGCGTGTGAGCCGAGAAGAAAAAACGAAGAGAAATATGCCCCGAGCAGTTTCTACGTCACGTGGGGCTCGTGTCTCTCGTCCGTAAATTTTATTGCACAGTGACAATACGCCGCAGAGCAAAAATATTTTGCATGGTGATTCCTTGTGGACAGCTTCACAGATGAAGCAGGCTTTCGAGTCGTGTTAAATGTCACTTCCATGCTCCTTTAATAAAGCGTAGCTGAAGGCACCACAAATAACTGTCTTATTTTCCGCTATGCTAATTAATCTATGTCTTCGTCCGTTCGTTAGACACGCCTCTCTTAGTATCTAATCGTTCACGGTATGCCTTATGCTAATACAGTATACCCCAGACTTACAGCGCTATCATGCCGATTGTCCTTGGAAATTGGCTTTGCAGAACTTTCTCTTTGCGTTATCCAACAATTGGCTCGGAAGAGCTGCTCCGGCAGTGCGACAATTTGCGCCAAAGGTTGACCCTGGTGATTAAAGGTATAGGGATCGAACGACTGTTTCAGGGAACCAGACTTTGTACACTCACATCTTTGAGCACAGGGACATTCATGTGTCTAGTTCCGAGTGGTCGCGTCCCAACTTTCAGTCGCTGCAGTGACGCCTTTTTGAAGGTTGCAGCTTCTGAAGTGTCGTCTGAGGAAGAAACCTGTAATGTCAAAGTTGTGTCACTGTAAGGGCTATATGCAAAAGCTCCAGGCAATTTAATCGAAAGTATGGCGGCAACAATGGGCACTATACATAAGAGGCATCATGCATCCATAGAGGGTGGTTGTTGCATAGCGCTTGGTCACACAAATAGCAATGAGAGAGAAGCAAACTTTAAATTATGGCGAATTGCACTGGTCGTACGCAGAAAAGGTTGCATTGGTTTGATGCACTTGTTCGCGGGTCACTTCGGAGCAAGGTGCACCGCGCTTCACTGGCTCTTCGTATGTTCCTACACAGAACCCATACTACGCATAAAACGCATACAGAACCCATACACGAAAATGACCAGTGGAATTTGCTGTTAGAAGCAGTACAGAGACCAACGGCACTCCCCGAAAAGGAATATATAAATAAGTTTATAGCTATGGGCAAATATTTGCAGCCAAGGAAAGCCAACTTCACCAAATATTCTGTTCAAAATCACTGTCAAAAAGTATTTCATAAACAAACTTGGGTGCAGCTTGCTATGCTTCAATTATTTCAATATTGAAGATTTGGGAGTGCACTGGAGACCCCACTGCTGGTGACACAGAGCATGCAACAACTGCTGTGACTTGCTCTGAACAGTCCTTATACATATCCACAGCAGTGACGTAGCAGAAGCAAAACAAAAGGGGGGGTCCACACCCCACCCCCGAAATTGTATCTTTAGTGGTACATTTGGGAGAGGGAGAAATCCTCCTCCTCCTCCTCCATGTAAAGTTCCAGTAGAGCCCCTCCCGAAATATATAGCTAAAAGGAATAACTGGGCCATAGCCTACGCCCCTTCCACAAACACAGTCTGCCGACCACGTTATATTTTGCAGTTTCTGTGCTAATCACTCAAATCACAGCGATAAGTGTCCATACTATGAAGGCAGTTGCCTCAGGACGAGGAGCCGCCGATATTTCGAACAGAGATTGTTCTTCTTCTGGGCACCGTCCCCAACATTGGCATGGTATATAAAGCTGCGTATTGTGGTCAAGCCCACTTCAAAAACGCTCACTGTTGTTTAGCCGTACGTTTGTAAATTTAGCGGAATTTCTCAGTTAAATGTATTTGTGTCGTGGTGGGAAAGCAAACTAGGAGTCCGTGAACCCACTGAAAAAATTGTGAAGAAAAGAAGGAAAAAATGCGAGTGCAGTCATGCTGCTGCGGAAAGTGCCGTGCTCAAGCTCAATTCACGAAACGTTCAATCCACACAGTGTAATAGGACTGGTTCTGGTATTCTTTGGGCAAGGCAAGCTGCCATGGAACCTCACTTAATTATCACTAAACTAGCCTAAGACACCCTTTGTTTAGCGATAAGTTAGGTTAGATTAGTGCGACTGTGCTGCCATGGCCCTATTAATCTAACCTACCTTCTACCTATAATAAGTTATATTAATATGGGACCATGACAGCTTCCTCCCTCCAAATCCGTTTCAATAATGAGGTGAATGGCCACGCCACCCAAAATAATACCCTGGTTTCGTACCACAAATGGCGAAGAAATCAGCAAAAATCACGCTGAACAGCGAAGAAGGAAGAGTTAAGCAGCGCTCGGCGTGCCTTGAAGTGGGCTTGCCCGCATCACACAGAAGTCATAGGTGAAGCCAACTAAATGAGTGCCTGTCGGTGGCTAAAGAGCAACATGCATGCGCCTCGAAATGTTCGCTGTTCACTACATGGGACGGGTTAGATAAGTCTTCAAAATAATCGTCAGTGTAAAAGTATACTGCAACTTATGTGCTAAATGGCATTAGATGGTGCTAGCATAACAGGAATCATCCCTTGTTACAGCATTTCAAAGCGTTACAAAAACGGTGAGGAGCTGAAGTGATACGAAAAAACTTACTATGCTTGTTTCCATCTTGGATCACAAAACTGGCAAGAGTAGACAAGCACCCCGTATTTCTGGCACTGACTTCTACCTCCTGTGCAAACGGATTCTTCTGGTCTCCTTTTAAAATTGCCGCCTCGCGCTGACATCAGATTCCGATTGGCCGAAAAGGATTCATGGATTCATCTCGTGTAACGTATCTATATTTGGTTAAGGATGCTCAAAACTGCTACACAAAATTGCGTAATTATAAAATTGTCCTAAAATGACCTTAGTACCCGGTTGAAGGCACAGATGTCTATTTAGTGCAGGGCAGTTCGTGTCAACGCGCAACTTCGTCGCGCACCCGCGCAAAGTGCTCAGTTTCGGAATCATGTTGCGTCTGTACTGCGGGTTTCTGGAAATTATACCTCTGTCAGATGGGCACATATACGACCTTTAGGGTTACGGCATTAAGAAATGGATACGGCCTTCAGCTCTGGGAAGCTGCGAGACGGTATCCGTGAAGGCATTTTGCCGATGATGTCCACATCGATAAACACATCTGAGAACGTTGAATGTAATGTAGTGAAGTTACATGTTCTTCACACTGAGAGCACACGAAAACAACGTGTGGTTGGTATTTTGAAAATTTTGAAAATACAACAGCAAACTACATTTGCTTTGAAGTGATTTGGACATTTTTTTGAGTGGCGTCCGGCTTTTTGGATGCAGACGACACGGTGCGATCCCGCGTGCAGTGGTTCGAGGGTGTCACTACGAACTGAACCCCTGAACAGACTAGATCAAAAGCGAAGCAAAAGTGCAAACGCGAAAAAAACGAAAAAAAAAAAACGCGAAAAAAAAGGTGACAGAACATTATGCCGCGTAAAAAACATTTTATTTCGAACTGAATTAAATGTGCGAAATCCTGATTATGGCGCTTGGTGACGAGGCTTGGGCAGTTTCGATGGAATGCCGTAAACTGTCTTGCGGGAAAGCCGTTGCTCTTCTATCTCAGTTTTGTTGCAAAGGCCGTATTGCTAGCCGTCTGGCAAGAAGTTAATGGCAGTATGCACTTACGGCCGTCACTGTTAAGGCCATGCATCAAGAAGCCCTAACGATCATCATGGCGGGGCTGAACGACATAAAACGCATGGATCCCGAGCAAATAACGTCGCTTTTGACAGTTAATGTGGCCCAATGGCTCGAAGAACACCCCAAAAACACAGTGTGCATATGCTCTATCCCGTTCACGAAGGAACGAGGCCAGGAAGTCCAGAAAAATATAAAACAAGTAAATAAAAATATGCAAACGGCATGCCACGAAACTCCTAGGATGGTACTCCTCAACAGCTACTACATTATCAGTGGTCTGGAATCATCAGGAATGGTAGATATCCATTTCTCGCCAGAGGGATGCGCAATGGTCGCTCAACATCTCGCACAGAAGATAAGCGATTTTTTAGAGGGAGAAAAGCACACAACACGAAGATATTATGTACGCAACAGGCGTCACGAGAACTACCCGCACCACCACGCCGGGAGAATGCACACACAGGAACACCCGAGAGAGTACTCACGGGATTACCCACGGGAGTACCATTGGGAGTACCCGTGGGAGTACTCGCGGGAACGCCCACAGGAATACCCACGGGGGTACCCATCGCACCCAGGGACACGACCGCGGAGGTGGAGTCCGAGCAGCTGGAATACCCAGCAGACCCACCCCCACTGATGGTACTAACGAGAAAGAACAGAAGAAAGAGAACCCGGCCTACCATGGATCACTTTAATATTGCCACATTGAACATACCAGGAGGTAGCAAAGTCAAATGGTCGAACTAGAATTGAATGCCGAAGAGGAAGATATAAGTATGTACACCATGACGGAAACCCATCTTAGAAACGACGAAGAACCCATGCTCGGACAGAAATGGGCCTGGGTTGGCGTATACATAAAATCTAGTAAATATAAAACTTGCGTAAAAAAAAGCCATATCTTGGCTTTCCAGAACTGTGCTAAAAGTACTTGTCGGAACCTCAGGGCATCAGTTCGAGTCTAGCTACAAGCTCTTTTAGTCGGTCAGTGCCGAGCTCTGGTCGAATGCTGACACTCCCAAACCTCGCTCTCTTGTACTTGTTGCATATTATCTGAAAGTAGTCAAAGGTATGCACAGTGAGGCTCAATGTACTCTTCTCGACGTGGAACACAGTGATTACAGTTGAGCCTGTTTATAACGATATTGACAGGAACGCGAAATCCGATCATTATTATCAGGGTTATCGTTATACAGTAGAGCCCGTTTGTAACGATATTAACAGGAACATGAAATCCGATCCGATCGTAACTATCAGAGTTATCGTTATACAGTCGAGCCCGTTTACAACGAACCTTGCGGTCACGGAGAATGCGTTTGCTATAGCCGAAATTCGTTGTAGCTTAACGTACCTTGAAAAGTGGACGTAAAATGCAGTGGACTGCACGCGCGAGTCACGAAAGCAGTGTGCACTGTTTATTGGGGAAAAAAATCTGCAATACTGGCCTGCCTCAACAATGCCAATCCAATAATTCTCGATGCACGCATCATCGAGTCCCGAGCGTACACCAGATGCTCAAGCGAAGGTATACGTACAGGGTGCTTCACGAATCATGTCATTTGGGGTTTATAAGGAAACGATAGAACGGAAAAATATGCGGTCAACGGCTCCCGTGCGGCAATTAAGTTTGCCATCTTGAAAAAATACTTTTGTCGAATTTCAATTGCAATGAATTAAACTCTGAAATTTGCCTAGTGAACATACCGTTTTTTTTGTTTTTTTTACAGAATCAGGGAGCACGTGGCAAACTTAGTCAAATACACCGGAAGTCGAAATCTCTAATGCTACAGTGAGTGCAAAAAAATGTGAAAATTGGCTTTGTCTGCCGCGCGTATTTCAACAGCGCACAAAATCGTCCGCAAAGATGCGATGAGAGGAGGACATGCCCCTGTCCAGATGACAGACAGAACACTGCCAAAAACAAGAGGAAATGGAATGGAAGAGACATCACGATACTAATAATCTGAGGCTACATGGATTCCCATTGGTACATGGCACTCGTGATTGATCTAGTTTAACCCACGAAGATGTCCCAGATCGATTGAAATCCTTACTAAATTCCATAATACACTGAATATTCCGAAAAAAAATACACGAAGAAACACTGACAATTCTGAGGGAAACAGCAGGTTCTGAGAGACGACAAACTTCACAAAATCTTGGAGAATCGCAGAAATCAAGGCGCTCTAAGCATGACTAAGCATGTACAAGGTAACAGGGAACGCCTCCATGGGGAAAGCGGAAAGAAACGCGAGCCTCGCAAAAGCATCAACTGTCCTCAACCAACGCCACCTGGATACAGAAGTCCTGCTTATTGCCTCCTCCCCCTCCTTTGCTACTTGGATTCGTCTGCCACTGCAATCCGCCGTCCTGGATCTATAGACAAAAGAGTGCAGCACGCTTTCCAGAAAATCAGTCTTGAGAAAGATACGGGACCGTTTTGCGCTTTATTTGCCCACTTAGCACGCGGGGACATCCAATCACTACGCACAGATGACGGTGGTTAGCCTCCACGGCTAAGACCGCTGAAAGCACGTTCGTGATTGGCTACCGCCGTTAAGACACTATCCTGATTGGCTGACTCTTAGTTGTTCGGTCACGACGACGCATAAACGAGCTTTCTCTCTATCTAGGTGGTGTTGCCTCAACGCGTTCCTGGAGCAAAAATACTCCAAAAGCCGGGAGACGACATACCTAGACAAAACAGTAGAGAACTAGAGAAGAAAGTTATTTTGTTATGTTAAGTCGGAGTTCTCTACTTTTTTGTCTAGAGTTCCTGGAGTTTGGCATAGTTGGGCACTAGCTTAGGCAGGAAAGACACTTCGACAAAAGCATTGGTGTGCAACAGAGACTGACGCAGCACTCACGTTCTTGCTACTGGATGAGGCGGACATAACGAGTTGGCATATTTTCCTTGCGAACGGCCCCATCTCTTCCGTCGTGTAGCCGCCATAGTAGGCCAAATCTGCCGTCCATTCGCTGCCATCGACCATTTGCAGTGATAGCCATAGGCTTGTTGCAGCCAGTAGGGAAGGGCGGATGTGAGCCATGCTGTAGTCCGTGGCTGACAGCTCTAGGAGGTACTTGGCCATGGAGTGGACAATGGCAGACACCTGGAATAGAACAGGACATTCTCGTTAAATTCCGAGTGAGCGCCACGAAGTAACTGGTTATGAGTGGTGTGCAGACATGGACCGATGGGGAGAGGACAGCAGGAAGGAGTGGGGGGGGGGGACAGGGGGCCAAGTAGGCATCGTGGGCCGACTTCAAGGGGAACTGTGCTGACAGTTGGGAAAGACCCATGTAAAAACTTCGGACCACGACCGCTTACTATACTAGAGAGCGGAAAGCTCCCAGCACCGGGGCAGCAGTTCTGGCAGTCGCCGCTTCGGTATTGGATAGGGTACTATAGCCAGAACTACTCGTTATCACGTGATTTACAGAGACCCTGGCAATGTACGGTGGGTATCCTCTGTATATTAAACAGATTCTCCCAACAGCCTTATTACTATTATTATTATTTTTTCATTTTGAATCGCTTTCATCGACAACCTGACATTGCTTTTCGTACTTGTTTTAATGTAAAGTAGTATACTTCAAGTTAGTCACTGGAATACGGATCTTCAGCACGCAGTTAAACTGAGCATCCCCAAGAAATAATTGGACCTCGCACACACGCACAAAAAAGAGAAAAACATAAGGCATCCTCGCCGGGAACAAACACTGGGCTGAGGAGACATCCTTCGGCCCATAAACTGGAAAGCTGGCAATGTCCGCTTCAATTCTACAGCTACAATGTACTTCCATTTTACACATGCTTCTTCCATAACCGTAATAACCACCATAGTACCAGTACCAATGAAGTAGGAATAAAACCGTACCTTGCCTGCTTTAGAAACACGACGAAGAAAATGCAGAGGCAGTGGCAGACCCAAGCTGAAGTCCAGAGCCTTAAGCATGGCAATCTCTATCGTGAACATGTCCCTCTTTGTAAAGGAATCTTTCGAAATGTAGACATAGTCCACAATATCCGGAGCATTCGTTTCTTCATATTTGGCGGCAATGAACATAGCCGTCGCTCCTATCAGTTGCAGATTACAAGGAGAAACATCTTTAGCCTGGAACGGAATAATGTAACCCTCAGACATGACCAGGAGTGTGTGTGCGCCCATCTGTTTAGTTCCTCTCGCTAAAGGCTTTATCGCTAAAGGCTCGCAAATATCAGAACGGCGAATCCCATAACCGCTTTCAGAGTTCTAACACTGAACTGTAGCCGAACTATATTGTTCGCCTTGCCAATCCAAACATCATTAAAGTTTTTCAGTAACTTTGGATCAGCAAAACCGCAACACAAAAGGGGAAGTAAGAGACAGCAGTGACTACAGAAACAGCATTTTTCTTTCTTTCTCTAAGTTTTGGGATGTTTCAGGTTTGACCCCAAGTGACGACGATAGGAACGTGGGGTTAAAACAATTTTTACTGGGTTTACCTCCAACACACAAGGCTTCATTCTTATTCCACGACGCAAATGAACCAGCGTGATTGCTAGAGAGGAAACGCTTACCACCTGTAAGTATCTGTCTAAAACAGCAATGGCAAGGTAGAGTGTCTCCTGAAGCAGTTGGAAATGTTCTTGCACTTGGACCAACCAGTGTACCAGGACTGAACGCATGGATGCCGTGATTTTCAGCTTGCCCAGAAGGAAGTTGGGCCTGATTGGGTACTTGAGCTGTAAGGGGGAGTTCTTGAATGTCAATAACAATGGAAATTTGGGAGAGTCGATGACATTAATGATGTACAAAGTGCCTCAAAATTGCACCAAGGTACTAGGCCAAGTACTCACCAACCCAGGTGAAAAAGGTCTGTAATCCAAAGTGGTTTATGAAACAGTTTTCACTTGAAACCACTTTGAACCACTTTGTGCATAAGTGGTTTAAAGGGGAATTTGTTTTATAAACCACTTGGGATTGCAGACCTTTTTCCCTTCGAAAGTACATCGCCAATTCAGTTTTGCATGCAAATTCATGGAAAGCACAATGCAAACCTTCATTTATGTGGTTTTGCTACTTGTAGTGAATGAGGCAACTGAACAAAGAGGGAGAGACAACACAAGCCTCACCATGCCCACGAATCCCACTGCTGGTGTCTTTTCTTTAACAGCCATCATTCGATTGAAGTTTTCTTATATGCGGAAATATAATCAATGTGTTTTTTTTAAACATTGTAGAATGCATAAATCAAAAGACTGTATACCTTTCAGGCTCTTACATTTACTGAATCATGAAATACTTTAAAGCCAGTCGCAGATCGTGAAATTTGTTACAAACTGCCAGCGGAGAAAAACAATGTAAAAATGCACTAGAATCATGTATTGGGAGAACCGGAGAGACACGCCAAAGTCATATTGCTACCTGTTGCACTGTCATAACTTGTGTTTGTCCATGTCCTTAACTTCTAACTGCAGCCAGCCTGTCAACAATGAACTTTCAGCAAAAATACCCCTTTCGTCGTATTTCCCCGAATTTCATTTACAGTCTCAATTGGGTATTAAATCTTGGTCGGAAAGTACTAGAAAAAAGGACTTCAAGTAATATATTAAGTATATATTAGTTAAGTATATATTAATTTGAACTTACAATGATGGAACAAACACCACATTATATTTGGTGTTTGTTCCAGCATCCTAAGTTCAAGTTACGAACCACCTACTGTTCTGTTTCTGCAAAGCAGAAGTGTCTTAACGTTAATTTCTAGTTCAATGTCTATCTAACAGGCATAACCGAGCAGTCCCACTTTGAATTTTAACTTGCTTCGCAGGGGTAGCTTTAAGTTTCCTCACCGGAGAAGTTCACAGTCTTCCACAGCGGAGTAGAGAGCGGGAATGTGTGTGCAGACTTAAGAGCTCTTAGCTACGTCGTCTGCTTTTGCAGAATCTGAAACTATTAAGTTTTGCTGGTTCTTGCAAAAAGTCATTGAAGTACGTAACATCCACCGACGACGTTTACATTTCACATTTAGGCTTATTTATATGACGAAATAAAAGTAGTAATAGTACGAAATAAAGTAGGTTCTAGAACTAGGGTTTCATGAAATATGAAACCGGAGAAGCACTTCAACTCTTTTGATGCAACATCACGGCATTTTTTTTTCCAACGTTTAGACTTTACATGTTTAGACTGATTCTTCTAAAGTTAATTTTTATATGCCCAATGCAAAGGCAGAGTTGCAAGAGTAGAGGCACTTCTCTGCAAATAGCTGTCCGCAGTATCCAGCATTGGAAGTTGCGCACACAGTTCAACACACCTCGAGTTCAGACAGATACTTGTGGACATCTTTTGCGTATTGCGAGCAAAGCTGAACATTGCCACGATCGGGGGCATCAATATCAGTCACTTCAGCAGGAAGCACAGCCGTAGAATAAGACTGTGGCTCGGTTGGTCTCGTGTCTACTTTTTCAACAGGAACCTTGCTGGTTGACGGGATGGAATCCTTAAATGAAATGACAAAATTAGAAAGGAACTAAACAAAATCTTCCATTCTGCAGCCATATTTGTAATTGAATCAAACATGTTAAGACCATTTTGATTTGTTAAGTCTGTCAACAGCATTGAAAACTCGGACACCAATAGAGTGTGAAATGCAATGAGATACTGATGGTCAGACATTAAATACCCAGATTTTTTTTTTCCAAATATGTTGCCAAGCATCCTTCTTGAGTCATAGGTTCCAGAAAGCAACTGGCATATTTGTAGTGTAGGTAGGTCTATTAATTAGGCGTAAAATTAAACTGAAATCATAAACCCTTAAAGGAGCATGGAAGTGACCCCCAAAATATTTGTTTTTCGCTGCGACGTCTTCTGCAACGAATAAAATTAGCTCCTGTGAAAGAACGATGAGCGCAAGTAACCTACATAGCGCGCGCAAGGCTCTGTTCCGCACACCTTTCAAAAAACCCCACATCCAAGGAGCGCATCGGCAAAGCAGAAGACCTCGTGACGTGTCACGGGCTCCGGCATGTGACCAGTGACGTCCAACTGCACAGCCCAAGTATGTATAAGCGGCGTGTGAGCCGAGAAGAAAAAACGAAGAGAAATATGCCCCGAGCAGTTTCTACGTCACGTGGGGCTCGTGTCTCTCGTCCGTAAATTTTATTGCACAGTGACAATACGCCGCAGAGCAAAAATATTTTGCATGGTGATTCCTTGTGGACAGCTTCACAGATGAAGCAGGCTTTCGAGTCGTGTTAAATGTCACTTCCATGCTCCTTTAATAAAGCGTAGCTGAAGGCACCACAAATAACTGTCTTATTTTCCGCTATGCTAATTAATCTATGTCTTCGTCCGTTCGTTAGACACGCCTCTCTTAGTATCTAATCGTTCACGGTATGCCTTATGCTAATACAGTATACCCCAGACTTACAGCGCTATCATGCCGATTGTCCTTGGAAATTGGCTTTGCAGAACTTTCTCTTTGCGTTATCCAACAATTGGCTCGGAAGAGCTGCTCCGGCAGTGCGACAATTTGCGCCAAAGGTTGACCCTGGTGATTAAAGGTATAGGGATCGAACGACTGTTTCAGGGAACCAGACTTTGTACACTCACATCTTTGAGCACAGGGACATTCATGTGTCTAGTTCCGAGTGGTCGCGTCCCAACTTTCAGTCGCTGCAGTGACGCCTTTTTGAAGGTTGCAGCTTCTGAAGTGTCGTCTGAGGAAGAAACCTGTAATGTCAAAGTTGTGTCACTGTAAGGGCTATATGCAAAAGCTCCAGGCAATTTAATCGAAAGTATGGCGGCAACAATGGGCACTATACATAAGAGGCATCATGCATCCATAGAGGGTGGTTGTTGCATAGCGCTTGGTCACACAAATAGCAATGAGAGAGAAGCAAACTTTAAATTATGGCGAATTGCACTGGTCGTACGCAGAAAAGGTTGCATTGGTTTGATGCACTTGTTCGCGGGTCACTTCGGAGCAAGGTGCACCGCGCTTCACTGGCTCTTCGTATGTTCCTACACAGAACCCATACTACGCATAAAACGCATACAGAACCCATACACGAAAATGACCAGTGGAATTTGCTGTTAGAAGCAGTACAGAGACCAACGGCACTCCCCGAAAAGGAATATATAAATAAGTTTATAGCTATGGGCAAATATTTGCAGCCAAGGAAAGCCAACTTCACCAAATATTCTGTTCAAAATCACTGTCAAAAAGTATTTCATAAACAAACTTGGGTGCAGCTTGCTATGCTTCAATTATTTCAATATTGAAGATTTGGGAGTGCACTGGAGACCCCACTGCTGGTGACACAGAGCATGCAACAACTGCTGTGACTTGCTCTGAACAGTCCTTATACATATCCACAGCAGTGACGTAGCAGAAGCAAAACAAAAGGGGGGGTCCACACCCCACCCCCGAAATTGTATCTTTAGTGGTACATTTGGGAGAGGGAGAAATCCTCCTCCTCCTCCTCCATGTAAAGTTCCAGTAGAGCCCCTCCCGAAATATATAGCTAAAAGGAATAACTGGGCCATAGCCTACGCCCCTTCCACAAACACAGTCTGCCGACCACGTTATATTTTGCAGTTTCTGTGCTAATCACTCAAATCACAGCGATAAGTGTCCATACTATGAAGGCAGTTGCCTCAGGACGAGGAGCCGCCGATATTTCGAACAGAGATTGTTCTTCTTCTGGGCACCGTCCCCAACATTGGCATGGTATATAAAGCTGCGTATTGTGGTCAAGCCCACTTCAAAAACGCTCACTGTTGTTTAGCCGTACGTTTGTAAATTTAGCGGAATTTCTCAGTTAAATGTATTTGTGTCGTGGTGGGAAAGCAAACTAGGAGTCCGTGAACCCACTGAAAAAATTGTGAAGAAAAGAAGGAAAAAATGCGAGTGCAGTCATGCTGCTGCGGAAAGTGCCGTGCTCAAGCTCAATTCACGAAACGTTCAATCCACACAGTGTAATAGGACTGGTTCTGGTATTCTTTGGGCAAGGCAAGCTGCCATGGAACCTCACTTAATTATCACTAAACTAGCCTAAGACACCCTTTGTTTAGCGATAAGTTAGGTTAGATTAGTGCGACTGTGCTGCCATGGCCCTATTAATCTAACCTACCTTCTACCTATAATAAGTTATATTAATATGGGACCATGACAGCTTCCTCCCTCCAAATCCGTTTCAATAATGAGGTGAATGGCCACGCCACCCAAAATAATACCCTGGTTTCGTACCACAAATGGCGAAGAAATCAGCAAAAATCACGCTGAACAGCGAAGAAGGAAGAGTTAAGCAGCGCTCGGCGTGCCTTGAAGTGGGCTTGCCCGCATCACACAGAAGTCATAGGTGAAGCCAACTAAATGAGTGCCTGTCGGTGGCTAAAGAGCAACATGCATGCGCCTCGAAATGTTCGCTGTTCACTACATGGGACGGGTTAGATAAGTCTTCAAAATAATCGTCAGTGTAAAAGTATACTGCAACTTATGTGCTAAATGGCATTAGATGGTGCTAGCATAACAGGAATCATCCCTTGTTACAGCATTTCAAAGCGTTACAAAAACGGTGAGGAGCTGAAGTGATACGAAAAAACTTACTATGCTTGTTTCCATCTTGGATCACAAAACTGGCAAGAGTAGACAAGCACCCCGTATTTCTGGCACTGACTTCTACCTCCTGTGCAAACGGATTCTTCTGGTCTCCTTTTAAAATTGCCGCCTCGCGCTGACATCAGATTCCGATTGGCCGAAAAGGATTCATGGATTCATCTCGTGTAACGTATCTATATTTGGTTAAGGATGCTCAAAACTGCTACACAAAATTGCGTAATTATAAAATTGTCCTAAAATGACCTTAGTACCCGGTTGAAGGCACAGATGTCTATTTAGTGCAGGGCAGTTCGTGTCAACGCGCAACTTCGTCGCGCACCCGCGCAAAGTGCTCAGTTTCGGAATCATGTTGCGTCTGTACTGCGGGTTTCTGGAAATTATACCTCTGTCAGATGGGCACATATACGACCTTTAGGGTTACGGCATTAAGAAATGGATACGGCCTTCAGCTCTGGGAAGCTGCGAGACGGTATCCGTGAAGGCATTTTGCCGATGATGTCCACATCGATAAACACATCTGAGAACGTTGAATGTAATGTAGTGAAGTTACATGTTCTTCACACTGAGAGCACACGAAAACAACGTGTGGTTGGTATTTTGAAAATTTTGAAAATACAACAGCAAACTACATTTGCTTTGAAGTGATTTGGACATTTTTTTGAGTGGCGTCCGGCTTTTTGGATGCAGACGACACGGTGCGATCCCGCGTGCAGTGGTTCGAGGGTGTCACTACGAACTGAACCCCTGAACAGACTAGATCAAAAGCGAAGCAAAAGTGCAAACGCGAAAAAAACGAAAAAAAAAAAACGCGAAAAAAAAGGTGACAGAACATTATGCCGCGTAAAAAACATTTTATTTCGAACTGAATTAAATGTGCGAAATCCTGATTATGGCGCTTGGTGACGAGGCTTGGGCAGTTTCGATGGAATGCCGTAAACTGTCTTGCGGGAAAGCCGTTGCTCTTCTATCTCAGTTTTGTTGCAAAGGCCGTATTGCTAGCCGTCTGGCAAGAAGTTAATGGCAGTATGCACTTACGGCCGTCACTGTTAAGGCCATGCATCAAGAAGCCCTAACGATCATCATGGCGGGGCTGAACGACATAAAACGCATGGATCCCGAGCAAATAACGTCGCTTTTGACAGTTAATGTGGCCCAATGGCTCGAAGAACACCCCAAAAACACAGTGTGCATATGCTCTATCCCGTTCACGAAGGAACGAGGCCAGGAAGTCCAGAAAAATATAAAACAAGTAAATAAAAATATGCAAACGGCATGCCACGAAACTCCTAGGATGGTACTCCTCAACAGCTACTACATTATCAGTGGTCTGGAATCATCAGGAATGGTAGATATCCATTTCTCGCCAGAGGGATGCGCAATGGTCGCTCAACATCTCGCACAGAAGATAAGCGATTTTTTAGAGGGAGAAAAGCACACAACACGAAGATATTATGTACGCAACAGGCGTCACGAGAACTACCCGCACCACCACGCCGGGAGAATGCACACACAGGAACACCCGAGAGAGTACTCACGGGATTACCCACGGGAGTACCATTGGGAGTACCCGTGGGAGTACTCGCGGGAACGCCCACAGGAATACCCACGGGGGTACCCATCGCACCCAGGGACACGACCGCAGAGGTGGAGTCCGAGCAGCTGGAATACCCAGCAGACCCACCCCCACTGATGGTACTAACGAGAAAGAACAGAAGAAAGAGAACCCGGCCTACCATGGATCACTTTAATATTGCCACATTGAACATACCAGGAGGTAGCAAAGTCAAATGGTCGAACTAGAATTGAATGCCGAAGAGGAAGATATAAGTATGTACACCATGACGGAAACCCATCTTAGAAACGACGAAGAACCCATGCTCGGACAGAAATGGGCCTGGGTTGGCGTATACATAAAATCTAGTAAATATAAAACTTGCGTAAAAAAAAGCCATATCTTGGCTTTCCAGAACTGTGCTAAAAGTACTTGTCGGAACCTCAGGGCATCAGTTCGAGTCTAGCTACAAGCTCTTTTAGTCGGTCAGTGCCGAGCTCTGGTCGAATGCTGACACTCCCAAACCTCGCTCTCTTGTACTTGTTGCATATTATCTGAAAGTAGTCAAAGGTATGCACAGTGAGGCTCAATGTACTCTTCTCGACGTGGAACACAGTGATTACAGTTGAGCCTGTTTATAACGATATTGACAGGAACGCGAAATCCGATCATTATTATCAGGGTTATCGTTATACAGTAGAGCCCGTTTGTAACGATATTAACAGGAACATGAAATCCGATCCGATCGTAACTATCAGAGTTATCGTTATACAGTCGAGCCCGTTTACAACGAACCTCGCGGTCACGGAAAATGCGTTTGCTATAGCCGAAATTCGTTGTAGCTTAACGTACCTTGAAAAGTGGACGTAAAATGCAGTTGACTGCACGCGCGAGTCACGAAAGCAGTGTGCACTGTTTATTGGGAAAAAAAATCTGCAATACTAGCCTGCCTCAACAATGCCAATCCAATAATTCTCGATGCACGCATCATCGAGTCCCGAGCGTACACCAGATGCTCAAACGAAGGTATACGTACAGGGTGCTTCACGAATCATGTCATTTGGGGTTTATAAGGAAACGATAGAACGGAAAAATATGCGGTCAACGGCTCCCGTGCGGCAATTAAGTTTGCCATCTTGAAAAAATACTTTTGTCGAATTTCAATTGCAATGAATTAAACTCTGAAATTTGCCTAGTCAACATACCGTTTTTCTTTTTTTTTACAGAATCAGGGAGCCCGTGGCAAACTTAGTCGAATACACCGGAAGTCGAAATCTCTAATGCTACAGTGAGTGCAAAAAAATGTGAAAATTGGCTTTGTCTGCCGCGCGTATTTCAACAGCGCACAAAATCGTCCGCAAAGATGCGATGAGAGGAGGACATGCCCCTGTCCAGATGACAGACAGAACACTGCCAAAAACAAGAGGAAATGGAATGGAAGAGACATCACGATACTAATAATCTGAGGCTACATGGATTCCCATTGGTACATGGCACTCGTGATTGATCTAGTTTAACCCACGAAGATGTCCCAGATCGATTGAAATCCTTACTAAATTCCATAATACACTGAATATTCCGAAAAAAAATACACGAAAAAACACTGACAATTCTGAGGGAAACAGCAGGTTCTGAGAGACGACAAACTTCACAAAATCTTGGAGAATCGCAGAAATCAAGGCGCTCTAAGCATGACTAAGCATGTACAAGGTAACAGGGAACGCCTCCATGGGGAAAGCGGAAAGAAACGCGAGCCGATGGAACGAGCTGATGGAATTCGATGGAATGCGTAAACTGTCTTGCGGGAAAGCCGTTGCTCTTCTATCTCAGTTTTGTTGCAAAGGCCGTATTGCTAGCCGTCTGGCAAGAAGTTAATGGCAGTATGCACTTACGGCCGTCACTGTTAAGGCCATGCATCAAGAAGCCCTAACGATCATCATGGCGGGGCTGAACGACATAAAACGCATGGATCCCGAGCAAATAACGTCGCTTTTGACAGTTAATGTGGCCCAATGGCTCGAAGAACACCCCAAAAACACAGTGTGCATATGCTCTATCCCGTTCACGAAGGAACGAGGCCAGGAAGTCCAGAAAAATATAAAACAAGTAAATAAAAATATGCAAACGGCATGCCACGAAACTCCTAGGATGGTACTCCTCAACAGCTACTACATTATCAGTGGTCTGGAATCATCAGGAATGGTAGATATCCATTTCTCGCCAGAGGGATGCGCAATGGTCGCTCAACATCTCGCACAGAAGATAAGCGATTTTTTAGAGGGAGAAAAGCACACAACACGAAGATATTATGTACGCAACAGGCGTCACGAGAACTACCCGCACCACGACGCCGGGAGAATGCACACACAGGAACACCCGAGAGAGTACTCACGGGATTACCCACGGGAGTACCATTGGGAGTACCCGTGGGAGTACTCGCGGGAACGCCCACAGGAATACCCACGGGGGTACCCATCGCACCCAGGGACGCGACCGCAGAGGTGGAGTCCGAGCAGCTGGAATACCCAGCAGACCCACCCCCACTGATGGTACTAACGAGAAAGAACAGAAGAAAGAGAACCCGGCCTACCATGGATCACTTTAATATTGCCACGTTGAACATACAAGGAGGTAGCAAAGTCAAATGGTCGAACTAGAATTGAATGCCGAAGAGGAAGATATAAGCATGTACACCATGACGGAAACCCATCTTAGAAACGACGAAGAACCCATGCTCGGACAGAAATGGGCCTGGGTTGGCGTATACATATGGAGTGACTTTTTCGGGTTAAACCCGATTCCGCCCGGTTGTTCCCCCCGAACTGACCTCCGACAAATTCGGGTTAAACACGATTTCTCCCCGAATTCCAGTCACTATGAAATCCTCAAGTGACGTTTCCACTGAAGACGAACAAAGGTGGCCACGTATAACACATGTAAGAATGGGTCGCTTACGTTCCCAGCAATACACCCATGTGGTCAACACTGTCTATGCCTTCGGGGATTACCGCTGGGAGGTCACGATCCCGCAAAAGAACAAAAAAAAAAAGATTAGGAAATGACTTAATAGACAAGAGGAGAAACAAACACACCCGATAACACCCGAAGGCACAATGGACCATTTCCATATTCGCGTCGCCCCTGGCGACAGAATGTCGAACGTCGTGTCTTTCCCCTCAATAATGGTGACACTTTTCGGACTGGTACGTTGCGTGGGAAAGTATAAGCAAGAGAAGATTGGAAGAAGAATGCGGAAAGAGTGAAAGCGCATTGTACTCATTACCAGACCTCAAACGCCCGCGTAACCTTCAAACCGATTATCTCCCCACAATGAACATGACAGTCGCCCGCAGGTGGGTCCATAGCGATGTTTTCCTCTCAAAGATGGCGGACACAGGGGCTGGGCATGCGCATACGCGTTGTCGGAAAAGGTCCATTATCGCCCGATTTCTCCCTGAATTATAGATTTTAAAATAGCGCCCGGTTTTTACCCCCCGAATCTGTGAAAGGTATAAAAGACACTCCCTACCTATACAGGCAACAAGGCAAGAAAAAAGGAGGCGAGATAGGCATCATGTATAACAGAGAAAACATAGAATTAATCTCCATCAAGAAATGTTTTGAGCACATGTGGGCGCAGCTCAAGATATCCCAGAAACATGTAATCAACATTGGGGTGGTATACATGGCTACAGCAGGCGAAGCAGAAACATGGAACCAGCCTATCTGTGATTGCATCATAGCGCAAATAAATAAAAACTCCCCGAAACCCCCATAATGTTACTGGGCGATATGTGCACTGGGGAGGTAAATGGCGATAAAGACAGTTCAAAGTGACTAGAGGTAGAGTGAATAAGTCATAAAAAGGCTAAATAGCAAGGCTTGTCGTGAAAGCTCCAACATCGAAGTATCACAAGTCCAGTTGCAACAGCAAGTTTGAAGCAGTCAACCAGGTAAGTGGGCAGAGTGCATTACTGGTTTACTTATTTATTTATTTCAAAAACACAAGGCATTGCAGCCAAAGGAATACTGAAGGTTGTTGAATATGATCAACCTTGACAATATCTTTCGCAGATGAGGCCTGGCTGTCACCTTCTCTGTATATTCCTTGGCAAGGTGCTATAGTCCGATACTGCCGTAGCACTGCCAACAGACTAGGAGAACCTGCGAACAAACAAAGCCAAGCAAAGACAAACGGCCAAACCCCAGCGGAAGTGACCAGGAAGCAGCACACGGGAAACTACCTAGCGGCAGCCAAGTTCTTTGTGTCTTAGTGATTTTTTCCCTTTCATTCTATTTCCTTCCTTTCGTTTCTTTTACTTTTCGCCTGTGGCACCTCAAGGTGCCTGCCCTGTGTCGAAAGGAATTAGGCGAACCTGAACCTGAGGATCTCCTTTATTTCTCTCTTTTCCTCAATGTTCTTGCAATCATTATTTCAATTTCGTAATTCCTTTTCCCTATCTATGTACATATCTTCTACCCTTCCTCAATTTCCTCTCTATCTATGCACATATTTTATGTCTAGCTCCTGTGCCTTCATTTTGAAGACTGCCCTGCATCAAAAGGGACTACTCTACTAGGACGACATTCCTTTAGACTGAGATGCGACAGCAAATGGCATGGTTTGCACATGAACTAGCACCACTGGTCTCAAAATTCTACTATCCTGCTCAGTGGCGTAGCCACGGGGGGGGTAGGGGGGGGGGGGCTCTAGCCTCCCCTACCTGCCACGGACCGACCCACGCAAATCGTGCAAATTTGAGGAGAAAATAATGTGTGTGTGTGGGGGGGGGGGACCAGTGTGGTCATCGCAAAAGTGCTTGCAGTTTATGGCGTCTATCTAAGCATCAAATGGTTTTCAAAGTATGAGCTTTTCAAAATACTCCCAACCACCTCATTGGTCATGGCAGTGTATACATGTAATCATATTGTGTACGTCCAACTCAACACTTCTTATCCGTATTTTGCAGTGTGCATAAGTATGTGCGTGTTGTCGCACGCAGGATCAGCAGGGGGGAGTGGGGCGTGTTTTCGTGGCGAGCCGCCCCTACCTTGGAGGTCTGGCTACGCCACTGATCCTGCTTCAGATGACGTCAATTCTCACCTTCTCACCTATATCCCCTGGTGTAGAAAAAGTAATAGTATATGGTTTCCTTCTTGTCCACGGCGCTTTTCACGCCACACGTGGCTGATAAAATTCTGCTATTCTGCAATAGATGGCGTCAGATCTCATCCACAATATCGTTGCGTGAGACTCCACTGAGTACTTTCTGAAACTTTCCTTTTGTTACCGCTGAGTATTTGTTTTTACCTCAGGTGTAGAAAAAAGTAATAGCAGAACGATGTTGTTTCGTTCTTGTCCCTGCTTTTAGTGCAACACACGACACGTCGCTGCTCTCCTTGTCTCGGGTCCTTACTTCACAGTTACGGTTATGCACCATCAGCTTGTCAGCGCCATTTCGCTTCTGTCGATCGCTATCACACACTGTTTGCAAAAGTTTGCTTCTGCGACGGATGACGTCAAATCTCATCACGTGGTTCTACGAAAAGAAAAAAAAAAAGAAACGCCACTCAATGTTTGGACTGCTACTGAAGACCGGAAGACCATGGTTGGGGCTGGTTTGAGTTCTTCTCGGAATGCCGAATCTGAGCATCAAAGAAATGCAAAGAAACGACAGAGAGAGGGAGATGCGAGAGAAGGGAAACAAAACTAAACTGTGGTAACTCGCAGGGCCCAGATTGGCCATACCATTGGCCCTTACCCCTTACCATCCCTTAATCTGCCAATCCAAGAAAAGGGGCAAGTAAAACGATGGAACACACAGACGACACAGAAAATTTCACAGAGACAGGAAAGGTTTATTTCCGCAACTGAACACTCAGTGAATACAATGGAAACTTGGGAATTTAGTTGATGATTCATAATTAAACAGCCGGGGAGTGCATACAGGACATAGACATGAATGGATAGCCAGCTAGGGTGTCTACCAATGCAGAAAAACTGGAAATGGTCTGAGAATTTTGACATGACTGGAATAGTCAGGGGATTGTTATGAAAGTTTCCAGAAAGCATCCGAAGTAAGGAAACATCACAGACAAGTGCCACGACTTTACGCAGTGAATCTCAAGCTCCGCTAAGTGCGGTGCTCAGTGCGTGAGTAATAGTTTGCCAGACATGCTCTGAGGCAGAAAATAAATCTGACAGCTCTCTATCCTAGAAGTAGGATATGGTTTTGCCTGCAAAGTCGGACAGAACCCTGGTCAAATTATCTCAGTCTCAGACAATGTTTGCACCGAAAAGACTCAAGATGAGCCAGTGCCCTTGACTTTCATTTTCTCTTTTTTTTTTTCTTCTAATACTGCATGGTCTCAACATTTTGTTGTTTTAGTTTCTGGAGTCCAAAAAGGGGTATTGTCAGTCTACATTGTAATTATTCTTTTGTGTGAGCACTTGTCTTTGGTTTGTCTAGAGCGTTTGAACAACCTCTGCACCAAGGCAACCAAAAGTGGGCTGATGCTTCAGGAACAGGTCCTTGAGCTTAATTCCAAGTGGGTTTAAACTCTCAAGCAAGCAGCACACTGCTCGAAAAGCTCCAAAGGTAATGCGATTGAGTGAAATCCGCACGGAATTGAATCTACGAAAAATCAGCAATAATTATCAGTGAAGAGTGGGTATAGGTACCACTAATGACCATGAATTGAAGAAGGCCGGGGGAGATTTCTGGCAACACATCCGTGTTCCATCCCGGTTTTTGCCTCCCTTGTGTTCTGTACCCTGGACACCTCCCTAAGTAGGACACAATTTGGCTGCACCGTGGGTGTCCAAAAGAGAGGGTTTACTGTAATCTCTATTGTTCAATAATTCAATAAATTATCTGTTTCATGAGTGATATGTGCCAAACATAGCAGCACCAATTTCCCTCAGTTTCGGGAGGTTGGTGCAAGTAGCCTACTCCCACCCTAAATTTTGCAAATTGAATAAGTGACAAATATTAAAGAGACTTAAAAATTTTTATCAAGAATGACAATTAAGAGCCACGCTGCAATCACAAACTTAGTTGTCACAGCTAGTTGTGCAGGTTACTACACTGTTAAAAGAGAACTTCACCACATAGCACGCTCATAGCAACCATCATTCCAAATGATATCATCCTGTGTACTGATTTGTTGAAAATGGGAGGAGGCGCCTATCTGGGACACATTACGCATGTCCCAGATAGGCGCCTCCCCCCTGTTTTGAACAAATCAGGACACAGAATAATATAATTCGGAATGACGCTTGGCTGGAGCATGCTATGTGGTGAAGTTCTGTTTTAACAGTGTAGAACACTTGACGATAAAAGCCCTAAAAGAGACGAACACAGACGACAACATACAGCACTCAGTCGTCGTGTTCGTCTCTTGTAGCGCTTTTATCGTTAAGGAAATGTAACAAGCCCAAACTTATGTTTTAGTTACTAGAACACATTGGAATATTACTTTGCAGTATAAGCCAATCACCATCATGACAATAAAGTTGTCACAGGACAAGCATTCACAATGCCACTTTCATCAAGTGAGCACCATACGAACAGTCTCAGACTTGTCACGAAGGAAACAAATCGAACCACAAACTGTAATACCCTCAACTTACATGCCCATGCTGTTGTGACTTCTTTCGAAGCTGGTAGTGTAGCGTAGGAAACAAAGCTTACTGCAAAGAACGGGTGATAGTATACTCACAAATTGTCATCTCGTAAAATGTTGCTTCAAGTTCAGGGATGCCTTTAAAGGAGTGCAGCAAGGCCTTCTCCATAAATTATTTAGTTTTGACTGCAGCGGTATTGTGTGATAGATAAAATATGCTCTTGTGGGGAGCGACGATAATAGCTGACCTGTAAGGGCACGCAAGAGGTGTTTCGGAACTCCTTTGGGGAGTCCAAATGGTGTTGACGGTCACTTCATGAAGCGTAGAGCACCCGGCATGTAGCGGCACATTGTGTCCGTTGCAGAGGAATTTTGTAAATTTAATTGTGCTGTGGCAGGACACCACATACCAGAGAATACTGTGCACCAGTGGCTCTTGATGGGCTGAAGGACTGAATGAAGCAGGATTTAAAGCAATGCTAGATGCCACTTCTTTGCTCCTTAAAGGGATGATCTCGCACAGATTGAGTGATTCAAAAATTTCGCTGAAATTTGATTCGCAGGTACAATACATAAACGCATAAAGTTTTGTTTGCAATATGTTCCTAATTGCAGATGCCAAATGTTGAGCACATTGCGTGCCTCACAAATCCGTGGAGAAACGTCTGGGGACGTTTTACCGTAAAACACCGACTGTCGGGCGTACAGGAAAAAAACAATCATTTGCACAAGTTATGGTCACGCGCTTACCACCCTGAATACGAAGTGTGTGTCAGTCTCTTGCCACCCAAGGTTTCAGGGGACCTCAAGTTCAGGGAGCCCGTTCTCCTTGTTTAGGTCCCTTTTGCTTTTGAAGCCTTGATTGGAGGTTGTCTCTTCTGGATGGCCCTAGATTGGCATGATTATTCGGGAGGACACCGGAAATGTTGTGTCTGTCAGTGGCTGGCTCCTGGGAAGCGCTTAAGGTCGTATTAATTTAATTTGTTTATTTAATAACTGTGGCCTTTTAGAGCAAGAGAATCTGCACTGTTATATTATCAACAATGGATAATGCATCCCGAGGAGGTCATGGGCACCCCTTTACACCCTTTAACACCAGTGCACAAGCCACTTGCTTATTTCTGAACTTGGGTAACTCCACATCTATTTTTCTCTCTCCTTCCAGAACAATGCCCAGTGTGCTAAGAATACAGGTTGGTTATGGATGAACCGAGAAAATTAAATTTTTTTCCTGCAATTATTGTATAATAAACAATTTGTTACTGCAAGTAATTACTTTCCACGATTTCCTTCACCACCTCAACACCAACATACTGTGGTTTACATGGGCCCTATTTCAAATTCCTATCCCACCACTGAGGATATCCATGGAGCACCATGGTCCATGTATTCTCTCTCTCGGAAATTTTAGGCCCTATACACTTATACAGGGTGTTTCACCTAACGTGATAAAAAATCCAATTGACGACGTATTCGCTGGAGGATTGTGGGACTTTCGGCAGTTACGTTCTCGAAACTTTTGCCACCATTAAGGAAGGCTTTGAACAATTTTCGATTGCGGGAAATTTATTTATTTTCAATTAAACTTTGAAAATTGCCAAGCGAACCTCACTTTTTTTCTTTGCAGAATAATGAAGTCCTCCACGGATAACCACAGCCTCAACAAAAAGCTATGCACAGTATCACAACAGAAATAGTTGAAAAAAATTTCGTAAAATTTCTGCTTTAGTCCCACCTGCTCGGAGAGGAGGAAGTGTTCCCGCCTCTTGTTTTACCTTTCTTTCCCCCACTTTGACCTTGATGCTCCTGACAACTGTCTTATCACAAAGAAGGCAAAAAGCGGGGACACTCCCCCTCTAGACCCTTTTTTGACTATTTCTGTTGCGATACTGTAAATAGTTTTTTTGTGTCTCCGGTTATCCGTGGCCTTCATATTTCTGTAAAAAAAAAAAGTGAGGTTCGCTTGGCAATTTTCAAAGTTCAATTGACAAAAATAAATTTCCCTCAATTGGAAATTGTCCAAAGCCTTCCTAAATGGCAGCAAAAGTTCCCAGAGGTAATTGCCGAAAGACCCACAATCTTCTGTCGGGTACGTCGCCAGTTAGAATTTTTTACCAGTTTAGGTGAAACACCCTGTATATTCTGTGCCTCTGTCTACACACTGGTGAGTTGAGTGTGGGGGGCACAAGTAACTATGGCCATGATATGCCAAACAATAGCCAAAATTGTGACTCTCTGAAAGTAAATTATTATTCTAAAAAATGCATTATGCACCTTTGAGAATAAAACTTGACAAGATGCCGTAAAACATTGTGTACGGTTTTACATAATTTAAATAGCCAATGTCTGAAAAATTGATAGGTTCATCACCCAGCAATATATTTTTCCTTCAGGCTATGCACATTAAAATATGCTAAACAAGGGCTTCTCACCTCGAAGCACCTGTCATGGCATGTTATACTGAAACTTCCTGAGGAAGTCTTGGCATACTGTGCGTCAAAACTTAGTAGCGGTGCTGCCAAAGTTACTTTTAGAAAGTATGAGTTGCAAATAAGTGGGTTCAAAAGCACATAATTTACAATTGCAGGTACTACCCCATGAAAAAATATACTGATACAAATGCAAGTACTCGGTACTCCTGCAGTTACTTTCCTCCCCAAAATGTAAGTAAATAAAATAACATTGGGTCACCTGGTGTATCGAATAATGCATTTCTTTGCGTATGTGCACTAAGAATTTTCTAAATATTCTGCACGCATCTCAGTGACACTATCAACGAAAGAATGACTAGATACACAGATAATCACAAAAGTAGATAATGACACACCGAACACACTAGAAACCCTTTATGTGCCCTTTCAGTACCGATGAACTTCAGCTGCCAGGGTACCTCCAATCCCAATTGGTTAGTAATAGTGGATTGGCTAGCACACCTCGTTAGTTTTGCATAATGTTAGTGCCTGCTGGTGGTCACAGCCTCTGTATGATCATCGTACTCATCTGCCATGATGTTAATAGAGTGCTGCTGACCTGACATTGCAGGATATCGGGCGGCTAGGAGCATTTTATTGGCGAGCGTTGTGCTTGCCAACAAGACTCCATGTAGCTCACAGGAGAAGGGGCATACTGAGCTGACTTCATATGAAACTCTGCCGAAGTTTGTCTTACAGTGTCCGAGCAATACCCAGGAAGAACGTCCAGACAGCCCAGCCGGTGCCGGGGTTTGAAACCGGCTGAGCTGCAAGGAAGCGGTCTGCACAGATTGCATTGCATTTGATCAGAACTCCACAGAGCTTGCCGCTGCACCATCTGTTGGTGCAGGCTGTCAGTGATAATCGTTTTCTTTTTTAAGTACATAAAAAATGCTCAGAGAGGATGCAAGCTACTGAAAGAAGTACTTAACTGGAAACTGATACCAAGTACACATACAAACATGATGGAAAGTAATTGTGTTGAGGCTGGATCATACAAAGGACTAACACAACACCAGCCTCAAGTTGCCCAGGGATATGAACAGTTGAAATAGGGCAGTCATTCGATGACTGACATATTTGTACAACTGTAGAAACATGTACTAATATTTTCCTGAGGATACACAGGAGGCATGTAGATAGAGGTACTCGGATACCTAATGACCCTGCTCAGTTGGTACATTTTCCCCTTTAACTGACCATCCCTGATAGCTTAGTACCGAAAGTGCAGCTTTATTTCGTGTTGACTCCATACATCAACTCACTTTCACTACAGTAAGTCATTCCACACAGGGTTCTTGTCTTCTTGCAATACACAAGCTTTTGCAGGCCGCGTACGACTTCACACGCAGTATGTGAGACTAAAATGGAGGACAATTTTTCTGAACAACAAAAGATTGCTGACATAAAGCACACATTGAAGACTTGGGATTTGCATGCACTAAAATATAGTGAGCAACGCGAACACACCATACAAGAGGGAGCAGGGATAGAGGACCAAGGGCTGCTGCCTATCCATCGCAAGCGCAGTGACAAACAACTTGGACGCTGATAGCGCACACCAGACTACAACAGCAAGTGCCATAAAGGTCCCTACGCTGCCCTTTAGGGAAAATAAAATGGACAAACCCGAAAGGACCACCATGGGTAGGAGACAATAACCCAAGACACTGACGGTACATCCCACAGAAATTCCGGACGCACTCATCAAGTTCAAAAGGGAATACATGGCGATGCAGCCTAAAACACCGATGCCGTATATGTAACCGAAATGCACTTTGCCAGAGAGCAGCAGAAAGCCTCCAAAAGCCATGCAAAAAACCAAGGGCCCCGCAAGATCCGTTTCTTGTAAGATGACTGCGTCCGGATCCTTGATGGGGTTGAGAACAGCCACGGTTTTCTGCATGATATGGTCGAAGTTTATACCGAGTTCTTCGAGCAGAGGTGGTTCATTCTCGAAGTCGTCGTCTATGCCATTCGTGTCGCCGTACGGTGGAGGAATGGTAGAGTCTGGTGTGAGAATGCTTCCCGTGTAGAGGGAGGAACCCCCGATGTAGGCTGATGCATCACCGTAGCCACTGTTTGGGCCTTGAGAAGAGTAGTCGAACGTACCGAATTGTGGGTCGCTGCCGAAGCCTTGTTGGGGCGTGTCGTAGTAAGGTTGCTGATGTTGCTGGCTTGACCAGTCGTAGTAGTAATCTTGGTTTGGGTTGTAATTTGACATGATGAGAGCTCTATTCTATCGCACGGCGATACCCGTCGTCATCACCGGAAAGGAAAACTTAGTCTTAAGTCGGATGGCGTTGGACGTGGCTTGGTAGTAACGTCTATCACTGAAACGGAGTCATCGGCAGAATGCGACAATTTGTTTTTTTTTTTTTTCTTGTTCAAAAGTTATGTTTTATATTTGTTAGTTTCTTTATACCAGCATACTTTTTCATAAGCAATCTGCTCGTACAATTTGAGCATGACCGAGCAACTAAATTTCGACAGATGTCGCACTACGTTTGTAAACTTTGTCAACTTCCGTTTCGGCGGGTTTGTCGAAGAGTGGTCGAGTTCGCATTTCGCATGTCATGTGTAGTGTTTTTCACAGTTAATTTCAAGTGTGTAACTACTTTACTACCGACAGCTGTATATACGATGTCGTCAAGGTTAAAGAGCAAAATTATCAACAGGTTTCATATAGGCGGATTCACGTTACGCGGGTAAATGCATTGTTCTGTTTCACGAATATAAATTCCGGCCTTGCATTATTTGATAATGCGGCTTCGGGTGTAGTTCCGTAGACGGGCTTATGCCTTTTTCTAATTAGCCGGAGTGTTCAGAAGATAAATAATGCACTGAAGTGAGAGAAGACCATATAGCGAATGTAAAAAAACAAGAATTACAAGAATTTGTGGTCTAGAAGTTATTTTATATGCATTTGAACAACCCCATCTGACGCACTTTTAGCGCTGGAGAAACACGGGAGTGCTAAGCCTAACGGATTCGAAACTTGTCATCTTGCGAAAGGTAAGGGGCTAAAGCACCTCACTTTAGTGAGGTTGGGTTAAGTTAGGTTCTACAGATTGGGGGGGGGGGTCTGGGGGGGGCGCCGCCCCCCCCAGGCACGCACTAGGCGGTGCGGGCGTCGAGACTGTGCCTCGGGTTAGGTCAGAAAGTCCTCATCCAAGATGGCGGATTTTCTCGAAGAAACGAGCGATAAAATTTAATTTTTGTATGTTTAGTACGTTATACGACGTTGCTTTTTGTTTCATTTCATCCGTAATTTTCTCATCTTTCTAGTAAAATCATCCGTTATTTGATGTCTACTTCCGTTTGTTTAAAAAAGCCATAAGCCCGGCTACGGAACTACATCCGCGGCTTCATATGGCCATATCAATTATCTGTAGATTGTGGATACCGGTCATGATGGGTTTTTAAGAAGTTACCACTGTGCCTGTGAAAATCATCGACCTATATAGACCGTCCGATTGTGTCATTCTTGCAGTGTTGAGAACTAGACCTATCTGATTGTCGTCACCAAAACCGATGTTGAGACACTGAGCTCTTGATAAGTGATGAAAGACCCAATGAAATTTGATACGTGCAAAGAAGATGGCCTAGGTATCCTTCCATGATGGATGATTTGGAATTTGACTGAGTTAGATAGATCTTCATTTTTGTTAGAACCCACTGTTGGTAGACTCAAGAATGAAGGAAGCCCTGTAATGGCAAATAGCGAGGTAGACATTCTTCGTAGAAACCTCTGTTGATGATAGCGTATTTTTTCAGGGAAGCAAGTCGTTACTTGCAGGAATTGTTGGAGTCTCAAGATGAAGACAGGCAGAAAACATTGTTGAATGGCATCGTGTCCTGGGTGCAGGGCCAGACGCTGAACTCTGCGCTCATTGACAAGCAGACGCTCATCAGGTGCATCAAACAGCTTTCAGACACAGATGACGAGCAGAAGGAGAAACTTTTCGAAGTGATTGATGCCTTCTCTATTCCTTCCCTCACATATCAGTAAGTTGCTGATTACCTTTCTCCTTGTTGAGAACTGAGTTCGTGTGTAGCGAGTTCATCTGTGTTGAGAGGATCAAATGCTCCCAAAAATTGAAGTGGGCTCAAACCCACTTCTATTCACTGCTTTGCACAGCAGTGCTTCTCAACTGTTGAATTCTGATAAACTGGAACATCTTCTGGAAGGCTGCTGAGTAATTCCCCTTAGGAATTGGCTAGACGCCTCCAAATTTTTCTTAATTGCTATAGACGATTCGCTGTTTAGAAACGTGACATCACGAAAAGGCTGGTTTGAGGTAATATCTTGCTGTGGTGGGCAAGAAGGCGGGAAGAACACGTCGGCTGATAAGGCTGATTCGTGCCCACCAGCATGCTTTGCGTGGCGGCGTTATGTAGTCTATGACGTAGGGCAGGGTTCTTGTAGTTAAACCGAGTGGCGCACCACATTGACCTCGGACCACATCCTGGAGGGCAGCGCAGAAAAGAAATGACCTTAATTATAGTAAAATGCATAAAAACAGCATAAGCTAAAAAAATTTTCACACCTCTCTGCTCCTTTCTAATTTCCCGCAGATGATATCCGGAGATGCTTCTGCTTCTATAGGTTTGTGAACAATGTGTAAGAACTAGAATGAGCCCATCATCATCCTCACGTTAGCTTCAGTGTTGGTTTAGCTGCGGGGGCAGCAACATACGCCGATCAGGGGTGCTCGAAACAATACCTGAAAATGGCACTGCGACTTCCGCTCGTTATGACTTCAATCCCTTGCGAGTTTGATAATTTTGCATAACTTCCACTGGTCAGTGATAATTTCATCGTCTTGCATACCGCCGCTGCAATAACTGACGCATCGAAGTCATCCTGATTGATCACGCTTGCAAGGCAGAGCCATGTGATTGGCAGGTTGCAGCTAGAGTTGCAGGAGAAATCGCTCGTGAAGCGATCGGCTCTGCAACTCCCGCAACTCGGGTTGTGCAACCAGAGCCTCGCCGTTCACACGGTGCAACTTGGTTGTGCGTAACTCAAGTTGCATTGTGTGAGCAGACCCTGAGATCCCTAATGTAGGGGCTCAGGTTGTCAACTGTGAATGATGATTGCAAGTGACAGGTGGTGGCATCACAGAAGACACATTTACCGGTGAGTGTGCTGCGGGAGAGGGCACATGGTTATGTGGACCAATATGGATGGCAAAGGCTCTCACTTCTCGATCATCAGAGATTGATGCCAAAGTTTCTTCAGGGGCTTGTGTCCTGCCAACTCTGCCATCTTGAAAAATATTTCTTGTTCCTTCGATACTCTGGTGTGAAGTATACAATGGTTTCTTTAAGTGGGCACCCCTCTCTTGGCACACTCTAACTGGGAGTATGAGACACCCGGAGCGGCCACTAAACAGTGAAAAGCGACTTTGGAGCGTTACAGTGCTCGCTCCCTGATGCCGCTTCCTGTTGTCTGCTCGTGCAGTGCACAGACGGAGGGCACGTTGGCTTAGTTTGAACCTGTAGTAATGTTGGAAGAGATGACTGCAGTTGTGAAGACTTCTCCTTGTAATAGCAAATGAAATGCAAAAAAACTCCAAAAGCCGGGAGACGACATAACTGGACAAAAAAAGTAGAGAACTCCGACTTAACGTAACAAAGACAAGACTGTGACACGTGCTACATTGGCGAGACAGGCAGAAAACGGAACACTCGTTTCAAAGAACATAAACGGGACGTAAAGAGCGCGACCCACGCCACTCGGTTTAAGACTGAGCTTACAGAGCGTTGTTGGGACACGGGACATTGTTTCGACTTCGACAACGCGGTGACCTTGGCTCGCGAACAAAGATGGGGACCCAGGAAGCTTCTAGAGTCGTGGCACATAGTGGTGACCCCTCGGTTTGTAACAAAAACCGTGGCCTCCTTCCCGAACAATACTCCAACCTCCTTAAATAGCGACCGGTTGTATGGTCTCTCATCCAGGCCTGATTGGCACTGTTTGGCCTGATGTTTTGTCTGGCCTGAGTTTGGCACTGATGATGTCCGTCGCGTGACGGACGAAACGTCTGAGTAAAACTTGTTATTTTGTTATGTAAAGTCGGAGTTCTCTACTTTCTTTGTCCGCAAATGAAATGGAAAAGATGGAAATTTGTAACAGACGTCATAGGAGCTGTTTACTGTGAAGACTGCTGCATGGCGTGACAGTGTCCGCATTGAAGCACCTCATTTCCCGCGAACAACTGCCGATACTGTGTGGAAGTTGTCCACTAATACAAAAGCATGATAACTCTTGCAAAAATATTACATATTACCGTTCAGTGAAATCGGAGCTTTGGGTAACATAGAAGTCCATATTTTGCTTCTGAGCCCACATTTTAAAGGTTGTCGTGCCGGCGCTCAGCAGGAAGTACGTCACGGAAAATCTCAAACACCGGGGCGCTTGTCGTCTGCGTCAAAACTTCATTTTGAGAACAATGCGTGGGGAGAGGCTCGGAGTTTCGCTCTCTCGGGTGCACGAGTAGTGCTTGTATCGTGAGTGAAGTCTGAAACACTTGCGCTCCAGGGCCTCTACTTAAAGCAATCAATGTGAGCATGCTGTAATGGATGATGGTATGGTCAACCCTCAAATTATGAACCATATGCGTTCCTCAGAAAATTGTTAATAAAACAAGGGATTCATAAATTGAGGTTCATAGCGAGTGTGGATACCTGAAAACTATAGAATGACAGGAACTGCATTGTGACATTTTGTAACATTTGTTTGCTTTACAGTTACTCGTATTCATTATTTATTTCTGAAAATGGGCAGATACTGTTTCTCATTTGAGTGCCAATCTCTTGCTTTTTGAGCCATGCAACGCGTAATCAAGGCAAAAAAGGTAGACCCTTCTTGGTTCATGCCTAAACAGTGGGTTCACAGTTCGGAAGTCGAGGTTCATAAACCAAGTGAGAAATATATGGGAAGGGTTTTGTTCCGCGACAAACCATTGATAAAGCCAGGGAATTCGTAATAGGAGGTTTCATAAATTGAGGGTTGACTGTATATTACATTGTCACAACCAAGTTGTTCTAGCAATTACTTGATATGTACATGTTGCCTGAGTATGTGGTTTGTCGTAGACAGTGAATCTTATGCTCATCTTTCCAGTTCAGAGAGGAAGAAGTTTTTGCCCCGTGAATTTGTGGGACTTCCCAAACCTCGTCTCTTTGGAAATGCAGACTCCAAAGCCCTGCTGTTTCAGGAGAGGTGGGTAACGCACAATTGTAGCAGTTGGTTTGTCGAAAGTTGCAAAAGCTTAGTTGGCGAAGCTATTCTTTGAGGCTGTGTTAACATTTAAATCTTCTTGGATAAAGCAGTGAATAGTTAGTTGCTGCTTCCAATGTGTTACTGAAGGGATTGAAGGGAAGACACTGGCTAGCGCTGTCTTGTTACGAGTTACAAGTGGAAAGCACGTCTGGGTAGCACGTTTTATGAGTTGTGCGCATGTGTCATATCTAGCAGCCCATTTCAGTGTTTTCACACAGTATGTGTACCTGGTGACCATGGTTAGAATGAGAAATGGTGCTGCTGCGTGCTCTGCAGCCTGTAGCTTTGAGGTTTCCTTACTTGCACTGCTTACTCCTTCTCAGTTTCAGTAATTTTACACTTTGTGATACATAGAACAGAAGCTGTCACCACACTTGCCAATATCTGGAAGCAGTTAAGAAGCAGCACCTGTCTGTTAAAACAGGTGTCTGAACCCAAACCAAAAACAGAAACATTAATGTTATGTTGGCTGGAGCCGCCCAACGTAATGCAAATACGTGACGATCCATGGGTTACAAGGAACCAATAAAATAAGTTTATTTGCACCTACCAACACTTTCATATTGAGCCAACGGCTCTCCTTCATGCCGCTGTCAGAATTACTGGGATGTTCTTATTGCTTATCTCTGTACACATGTTGCTTATCTCTTTCACACATAACATGTCTCCCCATACAACAAAACAGCTCTTTTTTTTTTTTTTTTTTTTTTTTGAGGTTATGCTATCTACACCACATTTGTTCTAACCCACATTTACAGTTTGTAGTGTCATAATTTTATACATTAGCAACAAATATTTTAAGCAGGACATCCCAACTTTTTGTACATGAGCCTCTGAGGCAGTGATGGAAGTGTGGCACCATTTGTGCCAAACTGTGCCAATCACTAAGTGCTGTGCCATAGTGTGCCATTGAGGGTGTTTTCTCTGCATTTGTGCCAAAGTTACACCAAAACGCGGAGTAGGCAACTACTTTGCAGTCCACGGAAACCGCGTGTTACGCCGCATTCTCGTTCAGGCTTGTGGGATCCCTGCTCTTCGAGGGACCCTTTCAGTAGCTTTGGCAATGCATTGGGCATGCAGAGCGAATACAGCGACGCTTTTCGATTCCTGAAAGTAGCTTGGCGTGTCTCTAAAGATATCGTTTAGGCCTGTTATTAACGGTCACTGTAGCTTCCTACATGACACTTTTCGATTCTTAAGAGTAGCTTGGCGTGTCTCTAAAGATATCGTTTAGGCCTGTTATTAACGGTCACTGTAGCTTCCTACATGACACCTTTCGATTCCTAAGAGTAGTTTGGCGTGCCTCTAAAAATATCGTTTAGGCCTGTTATTAACGGTCAGTGTAGCTTCCTACATGACACTTTTCGATTCCTAAGAGTAGCTTGGCGTGTCTCTAAAGATATCGTTTGGGCCTGTTATTAACGGTCACTGTAGCTTCCTACATGACACCTTTCGATTCCTAAGAGTAGCTTGGCGTGCCTCTAAAGATATCGTTTAGGCCTGTTGTTAACGGTCAGTGTAGCTTCCTACATGACACTTTTCGATTCCTAAGAGTAGCTTGGCGTGCCTCTAAAGATATCGTTTAGGCCTGTTGTTAACGGTCACTGTAGCTTCCTACATGACACTTTTCGATTCCTAAGAGTAGCTGGGCGTGTCTCTAAAGATATCGTTTAGGCCTGTTATTAACGGTCAGTGTAGCTTCCTACATGACACTTTTCGATTCCTAAGAGTAGCTTGGCGTGCCTCTAAAGATATCGTTTAGGCCTGTTGTTAACGGTAGAAGAACCCTACTTACAATGTGAAGGAATTTGTAAGTTGAGAATAGACTACATACATTTGGATTGTACTGATTTTTCGTTGACTGTCTTCTTGACTTCAGGATTCTTATTAACTGCATTTCAATGAAAACAATTTGTGCAACGTAGGTACAAATTGGTGCACCAGAGGACCATTAGGCACCCTCTGTTCTCTGGAGCCGATTCTCTCAGCAGGGAAGGTACCTTTACCTTACGTCCTGTGGAACATCTCCTCGGTACAGCTGGAGGAGACAAGAAGGTTGTGGTCCTCGGAATGATTACCCAGCTCACAGAGGTGAGTTTACATCACACATAAATTTACAGTGGGCTCTCGTTAATTCAAACCCTGATAATTCAAACTGCCTGTTAATTCAAACAAATTTGGAATTTTAGCTAGCCTGCTATGCTTGCAGTGTTGTATAGAAAAGCTGCTTAATTCAAACTTTTTACTCCATTTGAAAACATTCCATCCAGCAGAAAACAGCCAACACAATGTTGCGTTCACTAAGGACACTGTGTTGGCACTAACCTTGCAAGAAGGAAACTTTGAAATGCTGAAACGGCACTCATTCTGTGGCTACAGTGACTAACAGAGTTAAAATCATCCATGAAGGGGATCAGTCTTGCAAGATCAAAAAAGAGCTTTTACGGTTTAGGCAAAATGTCTTCACGCACAACAGTAGTCTGATTATCTGGTGTGAAGAATACCATATTTACTTGCATAATTTGCGCATTTTTTTATTAAAAAAATGACGCAAAGGTTGGGGGTGCGCAAATTAACAAGACGACTTGAAAAGCGTGTGCAAAATCTGTTACAAGATGTTAAGTTTCTGTTAAAATATGGGTCTTCAGGTGAATAATACAGTAGAATCTCGATGATACGAATCTCACGGGGTAGCGGAAAACATTCGTATCATCCGAAATTCGTATCAAAAGAATTACACCAAAATAAAAATTTAGGCAAGAAAATGGACAGTGACTGTTCATTTTACATTACTGTCAGTGAAAGAGGTCGGTCGTAACAATTTTCTCTCTTCGTGTTTCATCAATGCTGCCGAAATTTGCAAGATGATTCAAAAGGCCCAGCGCATGCTTTCGACGCTTTTTCTAAAGCGAGCTTCTCCTAAAGCACGCATGCGTTAGGTGAAGCCGCCTTGCGGAATGCTGTTGCGTAATGTTGCCAGAAGTTTTCCTGATATGTTCCCTCCACGTGTTCTGGTCGTTGTTTTCCTAAGCCAGCGCGATGTCACGCAGCTTCGTGGTCAAAACAGAGATAAGGTCCCCCTGCCGTGTAATCCCTTTGATCTTATCTCCTCCACCAAAGGGAGAGTCATTGCTTGTATTGCGCAACATGATGTAGGGAATTCGCGGTGAGGATCTCCCTCCCCTTTCGAGAGAAGGAGCAGCATGTGCCCCTTGACGCTCTGGCGTCACGGGGGAACAACCTCTGTCGCGCACGAAAGTAGGAGTGCGCAAATTACGCGAATTTTTATTTTCACAACTTTTGTATCGAAAAAGTGGGGGTGCGCAAAGTATGAGAGTAAATCCGGTAGTATGGTTTAGTATCATAGGTGATCAGCAGTTCCCATATGCAATGTCACTATCCTGCACTGTACAAGACTGAAGTACCTACCACAAAATTGGCACAATATTCTCTCGTAGCATACATTTAGATGCACGTCCGATAATTCAAATGAAAATCACTGATCCCCTGGGGTTTGAATTAATTAGTCAACTGTATGCCAGAAAAATTTCAGAGCCTTCCTTGGCTGAAAAAGTATGAGGACTTTTCGTTTTGGTATTTGACGCTTCTCAGTAGGGAATTCTTTTGCACCCAACCCACGTGTGTTACACCATGAATGTGTAGTATGTGCCGTGCTTTCCGTCTCTTCACGGACACAAAAAGCGTGCTCTCCACCTTGTCCTTAAATACCGAAATCGTCAAAAACGGTTAGAACCGCAGTGCGAGGGTGCGAAAAGGACAACACACGCAGCACTCTACTGGCAAACCAAATTTTATTTCTTGTACACATGTCTGTTATATCCTACTACCTCTCCCTCCCCCACTCCTCTTCTCGTGATGGAAGTCGGGTTTTGCTAGTTCATCTATTGCAAGTGAACTTTTTCCGATCTTTTCGGAAAGATAAACAGACGCCATGCAAACACATTTGTCGTCTGACTTTTTTTTATGTCTTCGGCATCTTGAAATAACAGTGCACCCGCTTTCCTGTTTTTACGGACTATCCTTGTTGTGTGAAATACTAGTGGTTCGCAATCATGACCTTTCCTGAGGTGTTCTACCAAATTTCCGTATTTATTTTTGGCACTAATAGACTGTTCCTTTATTCTCATGTTTGTGCGTCAGGTTGTTTGTCCAATATATTCTTGACCACATTTCAGTGGAATGCAATATGCAAGTCCTATTTTATGTTCCATGAGTTTCATTTTGTGATTAATTTGATACCCTGCCTTTAATCCTTTGCTGATTTTGTTCATCAGCTTAAGCTCATACCCTTCTTGAGCAGAACGCTTGCTCCGTATACCTTTCCAAACTTATATTTGGCGTGTGGAAAGCTTTGTGAACGTATTTAATCACCTTAAATTAAACCTTGATATTGGGGAATACAACCAAACACGACAAAATCCCCAGCATAGCTGGGTTTATTCACAAAAATATGCTCAAGGAGGGGGAGAGGGAGAAGGGGACAGAAACGCTTTCACCTGCACAGTATACACAAGAGATCAAGGTTATGCAATTCCCAGAAGTACATATTTCTGCAGTCTCCCTCAAAAACAAACACACAGGCATACACAAGCGCTCTGAAGGTGCTGTTGGGAATACAAGCAAAGGGGTAAGAAACCACCGATGCCGTTCAATTCATGTATTTCGAAAACTGTTAAGAACACACTGGCCCTCAACGAAGTTGAAAATACGCTTAAATGATCACGTGAGCACACAATAGAAAAAAAGTTGTAATGACCGAATTCCGACGTTACACGAGGCAGGATATTCAGTTTCCTCGATTCAAGAGGGGAGATACAAAAAGATCAAGAACAAAAAAACTGAGAACGGAAAGCAAATAGAGTAAGAAAAAATTAGGATGATTCAATGTTCACAAAGCTTCCCAGAGGCTAAAACAGCTCGGAAAGAGATATGGTGTAAACGTTGCATTTAAGAAGGATATCAACTTACGCTCAGTAGTGAATAAAATCAACGAAGGATTATAGGGAGGGTGTCAAATTAGCCACAAAACAAAATCCATAGAGCGTGAAACAGGAGTTGTGTATTACATTCCACTGAAATGACAATATACTGTGCACAGGGTGTCTACCACCTGGAAAAACCAGGAATTGTCAGGGAATTTTATGGGACTTTAAAAGTCAGGGAATCGTCAAGGAAATCAGAAAAAAAGTTGCAAAAGTCAGGGAAAATGTTGACACGATGGGCACGACACAGTGAAGATAGCCCCTTGTGCAGATCTACGCGGTTCGTACGCCAAACCCGGTGAAATCAGTGGAAGCAGTTGGGGCTGCCTCCCAGGCAAGCCTCGCGCCGTCCTTCAAGACAGCAACGAACGCAACCTCAACAAGCGTGTCGATCAGCCTTCGTTTGACATCTGAAGCCGCCACACCGGCCACACTGATTGTACCAAGCACCCTAGGTGGCATCTTGCTGAAAAAAGAAGTCACAAAAGCTGAGATTCTTTGGTCCGTGAATGCCATAATGGCGCACACCTCTTTTTGCTCTGCCGCAGCCTTGGCTCTGCTCTTTCTGTTGATGTTTCCATCGTGTGAAACTGCTGCAAAGATGAAATTGGGAAAGGACAAAGTCGGCTACACAATTTGCTATGGAATCGCCCCCTACTTCCAAAAACAGTTGCTATCATGTCTCCTTCGTGCACCATTCTTGGTAGTTTCATTTGATGAGTCATTGAACAAAGTGGCGGAGAAAGAACAGATGGATGTGATTGTCAGGTACTGGGACATAGATGACTCCACGGTGAAGACAATACTTGGCATCGTGTTTCCTTGGCCATACACGTGCAAATTACTTAGTTTTCGCTTTCAAGAAGACCACTGAAAGCATGAAGAGAAAAGGATACTCCAGATATCAATGGACAGACCCAGTGTCAACATCAAGTTTCTAAAGTCTATCAGCACAGAGATCGGAGAGCCTGGGGAAGGCCACCACATCCTGGGCGTGGGAAATTGTGGCTTACATGTCCTTAATGGGGCCTTCAAAGCAGGCCACGCTGCAACACATTGGAGCATAATAGTTTTCCTTTGAAGTGCATAACACGTACAATCTCTCCAAGTGTGCACCTGCACGTGCAGATTTCATTCATTGCTTCATTCGTTGCATTCATGCTGGTGCAGATCACATTCATTTGACAGGGTGTACTCCCTTCTCTCCCAAGTTCTGTGCTGTACAGCAGCTGGAGGATAGGAAGGTAATCTTGGGGGCACTCGTGGAGTCGCGGTGCTTCCAACTTTACTCAAGCATGTTGAGTGCCCAAAAACATATCTGTGACGCCAGTCTGTACCAGCCATGACATCGTTCAGAAGGCAGTGGAAGACCAGATGCTCCCAGTTATACTCTCATTCATGTTGTCAATCGCTGAAGAGTTTGAGCCATTTCTTGCAGAATTCCAGACTGACAAGTCCATGCCTCTATTCCTTGCAAGTGTGCTGGAAAGTATTTTGAGGTCTCTTCTGGCCAGAATTCTCAAGACGGATGTTCAGAACACTGCACACATGCTTCTAAAGTTGTTAAAAGTGGAAAGTTGACAATCCCATCAGCATTATTTCTGTGGCAGCTTTTGACATCGGGCTTACTGGGAAAACAGCTTCTCAGGATTCCCAAGCAGACACACCTTACCATGTTGAACTTCAAGAAGGATTGCATCGCCTTTTTCAAGGAATGCTCAAAAAGCCTGTTGAGAGGTCACCTTTTAAGTACAAGCTCAGAAGCGGTGCGAGCTGTTTGGCCAGCTTGTGCGTTGTCCCATGAAGCCAGGCAGAAACAACTCACTCTTGCTCTTGAGGTGCTCACAGAAAATCAATGGTTGATCAGCCTCGAAGTTGAGCGGGCACAGTGATTTTAGGTCAAGGTATATGCGCTCTCGTCTCCTCGGACACGTCTGAAAAGTTTTAACAGGAAAGATGACAAACTGTCCACCTTACCATGTAGCATATGCTAGCTTTACAGCAATGAGAAAGCCCTTTGTTGATTTCCCTAGGTGATTCTCTGCATGTCCCATGGTAATGCTGGTGTGGAACGAAGTTTTTTTGTCAACACTGAGAGCCTTGTAGAGAACCTAAGGGAAGAGTCAGTAATTGACCAGTGAATAGTGCTGTCTTAGCCCGGGTGTCTGAGCGAACCGAAAACCAGAATCGAAAACAAAAAAAAAAACCTCTCTGTTTTGGTGCGAACCGGAACGGAATCGAAACCGTATACGTTTTTTTTTTCGCTCAGGCGGGAAACCGAAAAAATTATTTAACGGTTTTCGGTTCAAGAAAAGACTTCGCCGGTTTGGACTACGAATAGGCAAATGAAACTGTCACTTTGTGTTCTGAAGTCATGTCATGGATACTTTACGAGGGTTACAGTAACGGTGGAATGTATGTCGGTATACCATGACCCTTAGGCTCCCTTTGTAACGTTTTATCGTTCATGCACATAGACTTAGAGGTACATGTGTGCCGTTGTGTTTGTTTTAATTTCATCCGTCCAAACTTTCCTCAACTAAACAGCGACCCAAGGGGCCTGCCTAATGGCTTCTCTATCGGCAATGTTGCGCAACGCGTTCCTTGTGTGAGAGCAGCGAAGTTGAATACATTTACGTATCCGCCCAGCAAGCGCATGCGAATTGGCGCCTCTTTTGTGGACATGACATGAAGAAAAGAAAACAGAGCCGTCGAGCGCGTTTGTGAGTGAAGGTGTTCCTCGATTTGCGTCGTACTTGTGCGGTGGTGCTTGCTGGCTAGGAAGCAGCAGCAGACATTCGGATGGGACACGATCGCACCAATCCAGCAAGAAAGTACTTTACGTATGACGTCACAACAAACATGTCCATCTGTATCATGCGCTTCAAGAAAAGGAAAAGCCTATTGAACAGACAGTCACCTACAGGAACCAGGAGCTACCAAATTCACAGCTGCCTATTAATATTAAATACCATGTATGCGGAATAAACGGGTTTACATTTTGTAACATTGATTTTCTTTCTTTCTGGGAATGAATATGCCCACCAGAAGCAAAACTTGTGAAAACCGGTATGAACCGTTATTTTTTTGCTCCGGAGCAGAACCGGAACGAAAAACGTTTTGGTTCGACATCCTGGTCTTGGCAGCAGGTGGCTCCTTAGAAAAGGTCGATATCACGGACAGGATGATTGAAATCATTTGGGGAGCCAATAGGAGGTTAAAGGAAGACCTCCGAAGAATGAAGCAAGAAGAGCCAGATGTGCTTCAAGCTCAACGGCAGAAACGGAAGGTTGCCACAGAAATAAGGGAGCTTGAGCAAACGAAACAAAAGTGACATGTGAAGCACAGTACGAGGCTTCATGGATTCAGGGAAAAATTTACACACTTGAAAAATAGCACTTATATTAAAGAAATGTTAGTGTCACGTGGAGTGCCCCACCTGTTTTGGGTTCTGCTTTCTTTCAATGAATGTCCCTGTTTTCCATTGTGAATAACTAGTTTTATCACATTTTACGAACAGAGTAATCAAAGCAGGAACCAGTTTCGTGAACCACTTATCATTGCATGCACTCAGCATTTATTGGTCCAAGATTCTGAGTCTTCTTTCGACGCACGCGTCATGTCAAAACTTGCCCACAACAGATGTGTGCCCCGCACATGTTGTGCGAAATGACATTACCACCTTGTCACCCTGGCCATTGCCTGGAACTCTTTGGGTCATGCTTGACAACGCAGCTAATCTTAGTCACCTGATAGCCATTACCGATAAACAAATACCTTTGCTATGGTCAGGGAATCCACTGTGTTTAGTCAAGGAAAACCGTGAAAGGTCAAGGAATTTGGAAGTACTATTTAGCAGACTCCCTGGTGGAGCAGAAATATTTTTCATAATGGCTCCTGATATATTGTTTGATGCTGCTTGAGCCATGTTGAATGCTACTTCCCTGCTCCTCTAAACTGAACACATGTCATTTCTAGTTACTGCAAAATAAAAGCACCTTCAAGTGAGACAAGAACATTATCAAAACAACAGCTGAAAGGTTTCTTGCACAAATTTATACAAGAGGAAGGGAAACGAGAGAGAGAATGGAAGGGTCAGCTGAGTTTGAGACTTTCTGTGTCATGTCCTTTTTTGTGTCCCTAGTCTAAGGGGGGTTCAATATGCCTGGATAAGTATGTACCCAAGAGAAGGAAGAAAATAAAAAATACTCAACCGAGGATTACTCATGAGATTAATCACCCCAAAAGATCAATTAAACATAGTCATAGACGTAAGATTTGAACACGACCACTTTTTTGACACGACCTTGAATCACTACCTAAAGAATTGGCCTCAAGCCTTCTGGAGCTATTTATCAGACAGCAAAAGACCTGTTGAGAAGATAAAAATAGTGGATGATGTTGTCACTGCTCCTGACCGTATTGCAAATGTATTCAACTGCACACTCTTTAAAGTATTTACTCTATCTTCTTGCGAGAGGACTGTTAATCTCACCATTACAACATCAGTGATGCCAGAACGCTCTGCGATCATTGGTATATTCAACCTGTTACTAAATATTGATAAAAAAAAAGTCCTCTGGGTACGATAATATACCAGATGGGTTCTTGAAGCGCTATTCTGAAATGCCCTCCAAATACCTTTACATAATCTTTACAGAATATCTGTGACAGTATTGCATACCGCAAGACTGGCTGATCTCAAAAGTAGAACCAATACACAAAACTGGGGATAAGCTCTTAGCTTTGAATTACCGTCCCATATCCATCCTCGGCATATGTTGCAAGGTACCTGAACACATCACTGCCTCCAAAATAGTGACGTATCTAGAATCAGAAAATATACTTGTTACTTATACTAACATGGCTTCAGAAAGAACCTATCTCCTACCACTCTGTTAAAAACTGTCATACACGACTTTTCGCTAACGCTTTAATGACAAATTGCAAATGGATCCTATCTTCTTAGACCTATCAAAGGCATTTGATTGCGTATCACACCACCTACTTCTGCTAAAGTTGTGCCATGTCGGTATTGCCCCTTGTATTGGGTCTTGGACTGAGGTGTACCTGACAAACGGGAAACAATGTGTTGAAATTAATGGATTTCACTCAGAGTTTGTGGATGTCTTATCTGGCATGCCCAAAGGCTCGGTTTTGGGACTTCGATTGTTTTAAATATACATCAATGTTTTTTCCTCAACATTAAGCAGTTCAGTTACCGTAAAATTGTTTGCAGATGACTGCGTCACTTATAGATGTGTTACTTCCGAGTCTGATCAACTTGCCTTCAATGAAGCATTTTTTTAAACTCTCCTCCAAATGGTGTGTAAGGTGGCAAATCAATTTTAATGAAATGGGAGTACTCCAATTCTCTAATAAAGACAGCCAATAATATTCCAATATTCTGCTGACAACATATGTATACGAACAGTTCACGAAGTTAAGTAATTAGACCTTATAATAATCTTAAGTGGGATAAGCATATTGATTATATTTGCGCTAAAGCTTTCACGAGTTTTTTTAAGATGTATGTTATCAAAGGCTTCTCGAACTATTAAGCTAAATGCTTACATGACGCATGTCAGACCTGTCCTGGAATATGTCTTGAATGTCTGGGATCCTTACTGCATGAATACAATATCAAAAATTTAAAAAGTTCAGCGCTATCTGCCCTCTTTATTTGTAATGACTATCATCAGAGTTTGTCTGATACAATTGTGATTGAGCAATTAGGTTTTGAATCTTTAGATTTTTATGCAAACCTGCAGAGCTGACCTTTCCGTTTTACACCTGCTCATCACTTGCCCTTTGTTTGAAGAACATCGTAAGCAGTGTTTCCCTTTCTTTTGTGACCACTATTTGCCTCTTCACCCATCACTTTTGCTGGGTGATGAGGCTCTCGTTCCCTTTGAAAATGTTTAAATTTTTTTTAGAGAGGTGAATGTAATCAACCAGTTGTGAAGTTTTAGTTCACCAGTTTTACCTTCCGATTTACACAGAAGTGTAGTTACACAACTCTCTTTTTAATTAAATCACTATACTCTTAACATAACCCATTCATGTATCATCATCGTATTTGGCGCATTATGATCTCAGTTGTCGCTGCACCATTAAACTCGCAATCAAATCAAATCAAAATTTTTATGCAAACTAGCTCACCTTTAGTTTTTGATTGCCTTATACACTGGGCTGTTGCACATTAACAAATGCCTGTACCATTTGTCTCCTCCCCACCACTCTGCGAGGCTAAATCATGAGAAGTACATCAAACCTTTTAGGGCACGTGTTGATGTATTTAAGTATTCTTTCTTCCGCATACCATATAGGAGTGGAATTCCCTGCCTCCAGACTGTGTATTATCTCCGATTCTCAGTGCGTTTGAGTGGCACATTAGATTATGCTTCACTCGTTAGTGAAGCAACGCTGCTTGATGGTTGCTTGGATGGCAACGCAGTCTGCAGTATTTGTAAATAAATAAATAAATAAAATAAATAAATATGCACCAGTATCACCAGCTCACTTGATCCTAACCATCCTTTCATTATTATCTAAACAATTTTGATAACGTCTCTCAGAGCATCGAGCTCCCTTACCATGTTCTTGTATCTTCTCAGTGATGCGTCTTGGTTCTGTAGATCAGAATGTATCTGCCTCATTTATCATTAGTCAGTGCAATGCTACATGATGTGCTTCTTCTTCTGTCTTGTTGCAGGGAAAATACCACTTGGAGGATACCAGTGGTTCAGTTGAGATTGACTTGTCTAAAGCTGTATCCTTCTGTTTTTGAGTACTTGATGTTCATATTTAACAACAAGTAGAAGCTATGTATTATCATTCTTTACTCACACAGTTCTAATACATTATTTTATTCGGACGTGCTTTTTTTATTCGTATCTTATTTTTGTGGCTCTAATCACCCAAAAGTAAGCCTCACTTTGGAGGCTGAGAGAAAAAGTTAATGCGCCTTCATATGCACCAGCAACGTTTTTTTTCCCATGTTGGACAGAGCATGTACATGCTCAGGCTTACAGCGTGCTTCATATGAATGCACAAAATAGAATAACGCTTCTTTGCATGTAACAGATGGAATTTTGATGCTTGTTTTCTTTTGGAGAAGTTTACTCTATCTACTAAAGTGATGTTATCTCCTTAGCCATTAGTACCTTCATGAATGGAGCTAAACCATACTAGCTTATCTCACTTGATCGGAATGAGTTTTTTTGTCTCACAAAGGTCTTGGAATTTGCTGCCTGATTGTTCGCTGCTGCACTCATACAGAGATCTTGCTACATCGCCATGATTCTCATATGAGCATACATAATGTGCTTAGATTCATATACATATTGGTGTATCCTCATCATCCGAGTTCATTGGTTAGGTTTCTGCCATCTTTCTGAAGACAACATGCGTTTTCTGTTGTTGCCAGTTCCTGTGCAAACTGCATGTCAGTGCTGTATCTGAGTCCACTGAGGGAATGGAGCACTGCATAGCAATGAATGAGTGTCTTTTTAATTGGCAGCACTTTTTCTCTCTCCATTTCATGGATGCATCTGTCATGTCAGGGCAGCCTCGCAATATGGCTTTGCTCCCATCTGCTGAAACATCGTTGCCAAAATTCTGATCATGGTCCTTGAAACCCTTGAATGCCCTGGAATTTGAAAACACCATTTTCAAGGGTTGGAAAACCTTGGAATTTTCCAATGGTCCTTGGTTTTACTCCTTGATTTTGGGGAAAACCCTTGATTTTGCATCTATTTCTTGTTCTCATGGAGCTGCTAGTAGGAATAATTCCACATACCCGCAATCACAACTATAATTTAAGTACTACAGTACGAAACTGTAGTTCGAAACCACAGGAGTTAGCACTCTTTGCAATAGGAATCAGTAGCAAGAAATGAACAGGGCCGGTTTCACGTCAGTTCCGGCAGGGAGGTCCCATCGACCTCTTAGATTTTCATAATTTTTTTATATTTAGAAGCTCATCGTACATGATGACCAACAGCGGTAAAATGAATAATTTCTACGGAATAGTTTTCTAGCAAAAAAATTGAGAAAATCCGGCCCTGAATTTGAGTGTTCCAGTTTTGCTGTGTTTGCACGCGTATATCTCCCGAGTCTTAAAAGATACTGCAGTGAAATTTTTTTATGCTTTAGTATGCCTACAGGCCAGCCGTCCGAGCGCAAATTTTGGCACGCAGGAGCAACGCTCTGTGATATAAAAATGGCGAACATGCTCTCTCGTGCGGTTTCGTTCCAACTTTGACGCGTGATTTCTCTGACTGTAGATATTCCTCACTACCCTATTTGGTATCACTTCACTCAGCCATAAGCTGTGTTTTACATCCCACATAAAATGACGACTGAGCTTGAAGAGGTCCTTGAAAGACCCTCGAATTTTGTTTACAAAATTGAGTGGGAAGCATATCTGATGAAGTCTTGCTCTTGACATATTCCACTCCACTCCATTCCATTCCACTCAGGAGTGATGCACAAAAGATGAGCTCTTTGATGTGACATGCCATGTGACATCATTATGATGAAAAATTTCAGCAGTAGTAAAATTTATGCTGATAGAAGCCTCTGGTTCAAAGACAACATCTCTTCTATGCTCGTCTTTTCGTATTTTTTCTGTCTTGCCTGAAGCTTCCAGCCATGAATTTGCGGGATCTTTTCTAAGCATGTTTGTACACACCTCATGTCACACGTTTTTAACGTGGTGGTGGTGGTGTTTGTTCAGTTCCTTGACATCTATGGGACAGAGTTTCACTGGTGGTCTGTTCACTGAAAACTGCTTTGTGCTGGCAGAAGGACAGTATGACGATGGTGTGTTCCATGTGCAGACGATTGGACTTCCTCCAGCGGAAAGTGGAATGTCTACTCAGTAAGTAAACTTCTTAGTGCTAGTATTCTTTTGTGTGCGTGTTTGTGCTCTAACATCACATTGGGAATATGTGTGATTTGTTGGTGAAGAGAATATCAGTTTTGCAAAGTGAGTAGAACTGCGCGTGCGTGCGTGTGCGCGCGCGCCCAAGTCAGTGCTGCAATTGGTTTTTACTGCTTTCAGTTATGAGTTTGCTGGTGGTTCAGTATTACTGTATCACATTTTATTGCTGCTTCTCACAATACAATGTACATGTTTTTTGTTTTTCAGAAAATACTTTGGCAGTATCAACTTTTTCGGTGGCACTCGTGACCGTAGTGCAAGGCTATCCGCTGAACTTCGTCATGCAGAAGAAATGCACCAGGATGCCATGCTTGTGTTCATTTCTGATTTGTGGCTGGATCAACACAAGGTGGTGTTGCACTTTGTTCTATTTCTTCCTTGTCTTATACTTGTACTGCTGTGCCCATGTTGTAATGAACATCACGGCTGCAGAGAACCACTGAGGCTCATGCTCCTTGTGTCCATCTAAGTGTATATAGGTCTACAACACAATGTTTCCAAACACCTGTCATCATCATTAAAACAAAGTGATATATTGTAAGAGATTTGCTCATGAAGAAAAAGCAACACCAATGCTGATGTGAGAACACCGGTGATAATGATAGAAGCCCAAACCAAAATTGAAATGATTCCTTATGGTGCTTGAAACGACCATGCAACTTAATTAAATAAAATTCCACGCCAGTTATCATAATTTGATTTTGTTGCCTGCAGTCTCTCTCTTGTGACATCATCATTAGCAGCTCTGGGTTCTTACTCAGTGGTGTCCTAGATCCACAGACAAAGCTGACAAATGTTGTTAATTATTCCTAGCGATTCTCAGTTCAGCCCTTTGATCACAGGCCAACTGAAATCGGCGCTGTTGAGTGCTGCGTGTCCCCCTCAACCTAGCGGAAGTTCAATCTCATAACTGGTGGCTGCCTCCAATCTGTCGCTTTAACTTCATGGCAATGGGTCCAAAGCAAATAAAAACAGCTGCAAATTCAGAAGATGCAGGAGCTATGAATTTTGCCATTTGTTTTCGAGGAAAATTGGCAGGTGTTTGTTTGCATCTATTCTGCATAGAAAAATCAGATATTTTTGGCAGTAATGTATAGACTAAAAATTTGCAAATTGGCTGCATGTTTGGGTTTTCCACCAAATACGGCAGCTTTATTGGGGGGCCACGGTCAGATCCTAGTTACGAGTAGATTTATGCGTAATGTGAACTAGCCTACGTGTTTGTGGCGACACGCTACACATGCCACACTGTAGGAACGTTGATAATTTTGACCAACTCAGGTTCCTTAACGTGTGCCAGAAATCTCTGACACACAGTGCTGGTAGCAATGTTCACCTCCTTACCATCATAACCACATTGCTACCGTCCTAAACTAAGATTGAACCCAAAGCCTTCAGGTCAGCAAGCTATGACGCTACTGACTGGGCTACGGAGGCCAGGGTCTTTGAAAGATCGGGATCTTCAGATCCCAATCTTTCCATTTCTGTCCGTTTCATTACCTGAAACAGAAACGGATATACATTTATTTTGATAACGAAAAGTGGAAACGTGAAAGGAGATAGGACACATTCATAGCTGTGGTTCATTACATCATGGACGCATTGTACTGCACACCAGAATACTGAGGGAAAAAAATTATTATTCTACATGTTGTACTTAGTGAGACACAGGCCCTCACTACCCACTCCCGAGCAAAGCAGAGACATCAGAGAGCTCAGAGCACAGAGCTCAGAGCACAGAGAGAGCTCAGAGAGCGTTCATTCCCATTGATGGCCATAAGGACATGACTTCTCATGTGCTGCCTCACTGGTGGCGGCAAGGGCTATGATGCCAGAGCAGCACGAATTTCGGTATTCACAGTGCCCATTTTCTCTGCTTCTATTAGCTTCTTCGCTGTAACAAAACTTCACTGAAAAATGGAACCCGAGAAAGGGACAGAGGAGGGACGACACGACACATTCTCAAACACAGCAAACCCTTTAATGACAGAATCACCTACATACCCAACAACTTCCTCTGGTTCCAATTTTTCACCATGTACCAGCTGGCCTGCACCCTTGCCCTTTTGCCAAAACTTCACTCCTCTCCCCACTCCTCCCCACTCTCTAAAGTCAAAATAAAGTTGTTGTTGTTTCGCTCTGAAACTTTCACATCAGTGCAAAGAACTGTCTTTTATGTTTCTCTGGGATAATCAGGGATGAACTGTCATGACCCCTTTAACAGGAATGTGTCTGTACTGTTCCCTGCAAGAAACCCTACCTGTAAAACAATTTCCATTGTTTATGAAAGGGGATGTGACCTTCACTCATGTTATGCTGGATGGGTATGAGACTGTTCTTATCAACATGAACCTGTATGCCAGGTTTTTTCTGTAGTAGATGCATTGTTAGTTGATACCATGAACACAGACACTCAGCCAGATGTGGCATCACAGGAGGCACCTCCACCAGTGAGGTTTCAGTTCCCACACACACAGTCAGTGGGAGAGGTCATGTGCTTACGAGGACCAATAGGAACGGCTCTCACTTCTCTGATGTCAGAACTTGATGTTGAAGTGTGCCCTAGAGTTTGTATCCTGCTAGCTATGACACATTCTTCAGTATTCTAGCATGTGGTGCAATGTGTATATGGCGTAACCAACCACAAATATGTATCAAAGTGTCACAACCCCTTTAAGGTGGTCATTTCTATAGCTTATTTGTGCACACAACTTAACGTTCTAGCATGTTTATGGTTTGTGGGGCACACACACACGACGTACATACAGAACTATTGAACTTTAAATACTGTATTTTCCAGTGTATAATGCACACCCCTAAAAATGGGCCGAATTTGAAAAACGCTTCATGTACAGCGCCCACCAGGGCATAACTTTACTGCCACCATATTTAGTTTCACGTCCCTTCTCAATCACGCCAGCCTTCTAAAATGAATTCAGGATTATTGACTGCTCAATAGCATCCTTAAGCAGCATCATGAATTTTTATGAATTCCACTGCCCTTTTGCCAGCATTGTCAACTGACCCTAAGAGATTTGAGAGAAACTCACAGCATACCCAGGAAGAGGCTGGAATTTGTACATCACCGACCAGAAAAGGAACTCTGTAGGAAAATATTTCCGTGTATAACACGCACCATTAGATAATGCGCAGGACCTCTTCAGAGGACTTTTTTTACTGTATAACGCATGCGTTATACACCGGAAAATACGGTACTCCAAAGTTTCATTTATGTGGTGTTTTAATGTTGGTTGGTGTCTGTGATGCAGGTGTTTGAGAAGCTACGGGTGTTATTTGCCGGCTACTCCATGATGCCTCCAACTTGTTTCGTTCTCTGCGGGAATTTTCTGTCTCGACCAACAGGACGTAACGACAGCCTAGTGCTCAAAGGTGAAGGTCGTTCTAAGTGTGTCCGTGAAACTTGCCAAAGGGACTTAGGGGATTCACACAATGAAAGAATTACTCACGGTACTGTGCAGAAGGCACTTGTTACTGGTATAAACATACATACGATATATTACTGACTCAGAATTTGCATGTCTACAGGGAAAACTGGGATTATCTCACCCAAAGCTTTACAGATTAATAGCCGTTTGTGTGAAGCTTGATTGGAATTTTTTGCGGGAGTTATGGTACTGTAGAAAAATCATTAAAAATCAAGCAGAATGTCACTCCACGCAGTTTCAACGGCCTATCTCACTCAAACGCCACAATTTTTTGTTCTTGTGTGTGTGTGTGTGCATGCGTGCGTGCGTGCTTGCTTCATGTTCACCTCGCCGCACATAGCTAGCACTGCCTACAACTGTGGGTCATGCCTTAATCCTGGTCTTCTGTATGCTGCGCCACCTGTGTGCGGAGAAACACGTCTACTACTACTAACTGAAACATGCACAGGAAGAAATGGTGGCTTTTGAGTGAGATATTTAATTGGAAATGCATGGGGTAAGGTTTTTTTCTTTGCTTGATTTATAATTGTTTTTCTACATGACCCTAATGCTCCCAAAAAATTCCAATAGAACTTCAGACAAATGGCTATCAGCCTGCGAAGCATGGTGCAGGCTAGTCCCAATCTTTTATTTCTATGATGTGATTGAAATGTGTAATGATTGCCGGACCAACCCTGTACATGTGTAGTAGCTGTGATTGATGTAAAGGCAAACCTTCTTCCACTGTGCTAAAGTACTGCTCTTTTTATTGAGGTCAACACATTATATTATGTTGTTCACAGGCCTTGTGTCTTAGTTTGTGTGTATGTACGCTGTTTGTCCAGTATGTTGCCATGCTTTCTCTGGATTAAGAATGTTTAGGGTTCTTCGTGTTTGGGCTAAACCAAATTTTTCACGATAGTGCCGCCCCCGAATAAGTTTTCAAGTTTTGATACCAAATATCAACCCGAAATCCTTGTGGTCCTTCAACTTGTTGGTCTTGGTAAACCGTCAGAAAGGTGAATCATAATATCAGCAAAGAGAGCTATTTGTGACAACCTATTTGTCCTCGATTTATGACCACCTCCTGCAGGAGTCAAAGACGAGCTTTTGTGGAGCTTGGACAAGTGTTTGAATACTGCGGTCATTCACTGCCCCAGTTCCGAGCGGGAATATAAAGATTCTTGTTTCTCGTTCCAGTGCCACAGCAGTGGCTTGTTTCATATGCCTTTTATTTCACCCGAAAATTCCCCGGTGACGTATCAGACAGAGATCATAGCGCCCGATTTCTCCCCGAATTCTCGTGTGTAAATAGCACCCGGTTTTTCCCTCTCAAATTTGAAAAATCATAAAACCCGAAAACGGAGAACCCTAAGAATGTTGGATCAACAAACATAGGTGAGCACCTGACTAAAGTTTTGTCATTTGTCTCATCAGAGTGCATAAGCAAGTTGGCGAGCCTAATTGGAGAGTTTCCATCTCTGACCGAGAAGTCGTACTTCGTCTTTGTGCCCGGTCCAGCAGATCCAGGCCTCCCAAACATCTTGCCGAGGTATGGTAATTATTGGACCTAACTGTGGTGGTCGCGGCGGGTAGAGCTGCTATCGATGACAGTAGCATCTGGATACATTGGAGTGCTGAGACAGATGCAAGACGACACATAAGAACACTATATACATCCCATATTGGATTTGGCACAGCTTAGCGGTATTTCATACATTACATCAACTGAGCAATTGACATCCTTGTTCTCTTGTTGGGTGGCACACCTGTCCTTGTTACCCTGGTTACCCTATATCGGACAACCTGGCTGATGTGTTAATGTCTGCTTAAAGGAACATAACAAATCATTAAGAGCTTCAATGGAAATCTAGGTCTGGATGTAAAGGATTGTATATGCCTAGCCAGTGTTGGTGGAACATGCATTAGATTGCAGTCGAACAGAAGACAAGGTAGAGAGGTGTTTGAGTCACTTTTGATACATAAGGGTGATAACACGTGTGTAAGCATGGTTTCTCTATCATTATCTAACAAGGAAATCATGTTTTTGTCTACATAAAAAGCCAGGTGTCTGTCAATAAATCTTCATTGTTGAAAGTAGCGTCCTGTCTGTGTGGTATTGGATTTTGTGTTCTTTCGTGTCGTCTTGTGTCTACCTCTCAGCGCTCCAATGTATCCTGATACTTACCAACATAATATACAAAAAAAAAGCCTAAAACAATATCATGGCGAGTATTATCTCTGAGGTTGAGGAATTCCGACTCAAGGACTTCAGGAACAGGAGATGCCATCATCATTGCAATCACATCAGCTAGACTATGTGATGACCTGTGATGACTGTGATGACCTGTGCATGCACAAGTCCATAATATTTCTCAATAGTTGTAGTTAATTAGACGTGTGCGAATATTGAAATTTCCTAATACGAATGGAATACGAATATATCTGCAAAATTGCCCTTTGAATATTGAATGGAATTTCGAAGATCACGCAATAGGATTAGAGGTATTGTAAAGTAGTAGACAAGTATGATATGCCGCTGATGTGACTAGAGACCTTGTTGCTTCTAAATACCATATGCGGAACCATACGACTGACAACGCGCTATAAATATTTTTAATTTGCCATAAAATATGCGGCGTAGTGGAGCAGTGCGTGGCCTGGTGTCAAACAACCCCCTGTACAGCGGGCAACACTGAAAATTGGTATTACACACTATTACATCGGAACTTCGTTATTTTAGTAACCATATTATTAGTTTTCCTGTTTCCCTATGCATTCTGAAACACCTGTTAACAGTTTAACCTGTTAACCCCTGTTTTTGGGAAGTAACCCAGTGCTGGCCGCTGTTCGATGGAGGCTCTCCCTACTTCTCTGCTGCGCCTGCGTGCTCCTTCTGTTTGCGGCCTCTTTCAAACAAACAAACTCTCTGTGAACCTCTGTGAACAAACAAGTCCCTACGCTGTCTGGCTCCTTGAACGTCTGACACTTCTTTTTTTGTTTTCAATGTCTCAGCATTTCATTTCAGTTCGCTTATCCGTTTATCCTCAGATGTGGATCGTTGTGTAGATTGCAGGGGCGGATTTTATGGTGGATTGTGGCGGATTGTTATTCGGGCCCAGTGTTATACGCATGCAATGTGGTTGCCGCCGTATGTGTCAGGAGTACGGATTCATTTCGAATACCTAGTACAGTGTTGCCTGTAATCTTTAATTGTAATTTTCTAATTAATTGCACCGTCGATTGGAATGAAACTTGCGAGTTTTTGTCCTGGTGGCTTGGACTATCGAATAGCCACACTAAATTACATTTGATCGGTGCTGCTTTACAGTACCTTTAAGGCTTTTAAGAGTTACAATTAAGCCCCAGTAAGCCAACATCGTCATATCAATTAAGCAGCACAAACAGGAACAAACAACTTAGCAAGACGAGCACTTCTATCAGCTCGCTTTATTCAAGGACAAAGCAACACATAGGGTAAATTCGTTAGAGGCGCACACCCCTTTACGGCAACTTTTTGGAATCGACAAGTCCTTTTACACATGACCTAAAAATCGTAATTATCTATCTGAGGGATCAACTGATGGTCTACTGACACACTTTGAAGAATTCTTGATGTGTACAGCCTCGACTAAATCTCTCAATCTCCTATCACAATGATTCTTGAGCATCATGGCTTCTTGGAACTTCAGCTCGCATTTGCATTCCGTGACGTGGCTAGCTAAAGGCGCATAATTGTTGTTGTTTATTGAAGGGTTTGCATGCTCCGTTAGTCTATCGTTGATGCACTTCCGGTTTGTCCTATATAAGTGCTTCCACAAATGAGAGGGATAAAATCAATCACCTCTTTTCTGCACTCAACGTATTTGTTTTGGTGTTTCTTTTGACACCCTTTGCTGGGCCCCTTGATGGCTTTGGGAAGTCTAGACAATTTGTTTTCACAGGAAGAAACAACTTCCACATTGAACTGCCTTGCTGCTTTTCTAATCTTGTGCGATATTTTATGGTGGTAGGGCACTTTGATCAGCTTTCTGTCCTCACCTCTTCCTTTCTTCCAGCCTTTATCTTGTCATTGTCGATTTTTTGGACTCCAAAAATTCGGACTATCCAATATTTAGGACAAAAGTTGTGGCTTTATCAGATGTCCCATTGAGCTAATATATTTTGACGTCCGAAAATTTGGACTGTTTTTCGCAGGTACCGTTCGATTTTTCGTACATACTCGCCTCGGTTTTATTTTATTTTTTCTTTCTCTCCACCTTTACTGACGGCGTGCAGGAGGCGCGCACAGAGGTGGACTTTACGCGCGCGCACCACTGATGAGGTTATGCACACGCACCCATAAACATATACGTGCTATTATTGGAGACAAGAAGTGAAACCACGTATTGATGTCCGTGCCTTCAAGTGATTCTGAGGGTGTCTCGATCGATTTCGTGGATACTGACGAATGCGGTGAAGACGCGAGCACGTCGGCAAGAAGAGTGTTATCATGGTCATCGATAACTGCGCAGCACATGGCGCAGTACAGAACCTCGGGGCGATACGTTTAGAGTTCTTGCCTCTTGATACAACAAGTGTCCTGCAGCCCATGGAGCAAGGAATCATAAAAAATCTCAAGGTTCTCTACCGGTCCCGCCTGCTCTCACGTGTTGTGCTCTGCTACGAAAACGAAACTAACTGTAACGTTACGCATGTCGCCGCGCTTCATATTCTTGCTGACTCGTGAGAGTCGTGGGAAACAGTGAAAGGGAGCACTGTAGCGAACAGTTTTCGTCTAGCTGGATTTTGCAAGGACAGGACAGTACGCAAGTACGGAGTACGAGCACAGTTGGTATCCCCATCGACGACGGATCGGCGGACGGCCGGGCATTGGTAGAGGACCTCCGAAGCTCAGTTATGACAATACCTGCAAATGTAACGTTTGAAACGCACACCGAAGTGAATTGATGTGCAGAATTTTGTGCCGAAATGACTGATGGGCAAATCGTTTAACAAGTCCTCGGCCTGCCAGCGAAAAGCTCCGACCTCTGACGACGATGACGCAAGTGCTATTGCTACTCCTTCAACAGCAGCAATACTTGCGGCCGTCGATACGCTCAGAAATGCCTACCGTGACAACGTGACAATAGGCGAAATACATCGCGACGCCATTTCTCGCATACGCGCATTGATTTTTTTTTTTTTTTTTGCCGTTTCGAGTTTTCTTTAATAAAAATCAGTTTGGGAGAGATTTCTGTCATTGACTAAAAATTCGGACTGTTGGATAATTCGGACCGATTTTGTGGCTTTTAGAAGTTCGAAAAATCGGTCTGTGACTGTACTCTTTTTTGCTGCATCCCTTATGTGCTGTTCAGCCTACCCAGTCGTTTTGAGCCTTTTCCCCTGAAAGGCGAGAGCTTCCTGAACAAGGTGGCAACAACAGCTGATCACTGTGGACTTGATGGCGTTACCCCCACTTTCACCAGTCTTGCGTGGGCACTGTCGTAAGGATGCAATTGCTTTTCAGTTCGTTGTCCGTATTGCCAGCATATGCCCCTGCATTCCCTTTTCCTCCGTGAACCTCAACCTAAAAGGCGAGCCCGTAAAGACGTCAGTGATGCCCTTGTGGTTCGTGGCAGAATCATGCAGAATGAGATAATCATCCACGAATCTTAGGGCTTGAATGGCCTCATCTAGCCTTTCTCAGACCCATTTGTTGTGGTGGGCAAGGAAAATCTCCCTGAGTCCTGATACTAGACAAGTACTTATGCAAATGCCGAGCTTTTGACGGACAGTTCAAAGAGTCTCGCATACCTGCTGGTTGTCATGCCGGTCGTGCTTTGAAACCTAACGAGGCCGTGGTCCTTGGTAGCTTCCTTTACGACCTGGAGAAGCAGCCCACAGTCAATGGTGTAATAAGGGTCCTCGCCGTCGAGTACTTTGCGATGAAATTCGCTTAACATTTCGGTTGCCTCGTGTGAATTTTTCACTCTGAAAACCTGGTCAGGTTGGAGCACGTCGAGCCCCTTTCTTACCATTTTGGCCAGGGTGAGCTGTGGAGTGCCTCTCTCAGAGACTATGCTCATGAGTGCTGGGGATCCTTCTTCATGAATTTTCACGCTAAAGATGATCTTCAGAGAGCTCTTTAGTACTTTGGTCCCCAACCTCGCAACCTGACTGTTGAAGTGAGCATCCCTTAGCACATCTCTCACTTCACTCTTTGTCACACTTGCAACGCCCTTTCTGAAGTCAACGAACTTCTTACTGACAGCCTCTCTAGTTTTTGTTGTGTACACCTCCAGGTCAAAGGCGATGTACCTAGTTTATTTATTCATGCTCCTTGAAGTCATTAACCACTTTCCTTGGATATATCGTGAGCTGTTTGAATGCACCCTGTTTTGTAGTAGTCCGGTCCTACAGTAGTATCATACCACTGGAAACAACGCTGTTGTCTTTCTTTCCTCCTTCATCGCCTCAGCGGTTTTGTGTAGATAGTATAATTTATCTGCCTTGGGCGGCTCCTTGTGCTTGTTGTACTTTGGCTCCCTCGAGAGAAAGTCTTTCACGTCTTAAGAAATGTCCATCATTCCCAACAATAGTGGATTGATTTGTCCTGTCCCTTTTTCCGGATTCGGGCATCTCTTGAGCATCATGCATCAGGAGCTGGTCCATAACTGCTCCAGGAGCTGTTGGGTTGCATTTAACACGAACCAGTATTCTGTGCTGCTCTTGAAGTCTTCCCCAAACCTTAACTGGAAATCCACTCTGATGGTATCACCGAGATGTCGAAGATGTTCTCGAACCTTCGATCTGAAGATCGCTGGTGAGGGTTATGGACAACATGTTCGAGAATTTGAGTGACATTGAAAGCGCATTCATGGTGCCTGAGCTGGAAGTTTAAAGTCCTCAGTCTGCAGGCCATGACAGATCTACGAACCGACAACTCTGCTGCCGAAAAGGAAAACTTTTCCCGCAAAGTTCCAACACAAAACGAAAACGTTGTTGCTGCAGTGTTATCATCGTCCTAGTTGATGTTTTTAGCATGCAGTCGTGCGACGCCGGGGTTGGAGAAATTATGTCCAAATATTGTCACATTCCCTTCCTCGATTATTGCTGGCATCGAATGTGTGATTCGATTATTATAATGATTCGATTATATAGAGGATCTGAAGTTTTCGGGACATATTTTTTCTAAATTCGGGGGTAAAAGTCGTGTAAATAAACACGTGCTCTAAATTGTTGCGAATTCAGGTAAAAAAACGAACAGTATGCTAAATTCGGGGAGAAATCAGGTTTCACCCTAAAGAGGCAACCTTCAATTCCAGGTGCAAATTCGGGGAATAATCGGGTTAAACCCTAAAGCTCCAGGCTCTAATTGTATATCGCTGATGACTGACTCAAGCTTCGAAGTATAGCAGTGCAAAAGGCCACCACCACAATTCGAAAGTGAAAAAATTGCGGGTTTTGGCTGGGCGCACCGTGGCACCAGTGGCAAGGTGAACAGCGATGTTCAGCTCAACACCAACAAAATATTGATATTTAACTTGACTGTAGGCCTCACACAGATGTTCAGAGAGTTTGTTGGCAATCAACTGAAGCCGCGACTGTTCTGACGACGCATGAAGCAAATCCCAGTTTCACGTTTTGCTGGGGTGGACAGTGGAAACTGTACACAACGGTGTACTGGTTTTGGTTAGCTAACATGTAGGGACACATTCACGGATAAGTGTGACAACCTCGAAAGCTCAGCGTGTCGCTTTGTAGCTGTTGTACCATTCATGTTCGTCATTACTGCAATGTACAACTTCAAGCACGCAACCCGCAGTGGCTTGGTAATATTTGGAAAAAGTTTGAATACCAATTTGTAAATGCAAATCGAATACGAGAAATATTCAATTTGTATTCAACATTTCGGATATTTGCACACCTCTAATTGTTAAAACACTCTCGCAGGATTGATCGCTAAGTGCTCAGCTTCTCTTATCTGTAACCTGCAGATTGCAGAAGGCTTATAGACTCCTTGAGTTTGTTTCCAGAGCTTGCAGAGTGTTTCTGTTTTTGCAAGTATCGCACGTATATGACATTTCTATAATAATTGTATCTGATAGTTATTTGATAATAATAGCATTGTAACACATCATGTACAGTGGAACTGATAACATGCTGATGAATGATGCACCTTGTGCATACTAATGAAGGCTTCAGATGAACAATGTGCACCTTATTTGTCTCGGTGAATGTGGTCTGCCCCGTGGTAGAGCAGAAAATTTTCCTGTATGCACTTTTTCTCCAATACTTGTACATAATATACTTTCGCACACTATTCGTGCTTTGCTCGACAGTGAAGCAAAAGGATGGTTTTTGTGACATCAGTAATGTGTAGAAAGTGGGATAAGGCAAGCGAACTGGTTTGACATACAATGAGGCTCTATACCTTGAGTCTGAGGAACATACGGATGGCCACACACACCCAACTCAAAGCCAACAATGATTTATTTGCCACAAACCGAGCACTTGTAAGTTGAGAATACGGGCAAGGGGAAGAGGAAGATCGATAGAAGGCTTACTAATGCTTCCAGGAATGCTAGCGATGATTACTGCCTCAAGAATGACACGAGTTCTAGTATCTCTTATGTGATACATACATTCGGGTGTCTACCAACCTGGGAAACCGGGAAAACAGGGGACTTGTTAGGGACTTTTGATGTGACTGCAAATGTCAGGGGATTGTCAGGGAATTTGGCCAAAAAGTAGCTGAAGTCACGGAAAATCGTAGACAAGTGCCGTGATGATACACGACGAATTGTGAGTGCCGAACAGTGGTTGAGCGGCGATGCCGCGAGCAGCAGTTCGCCAATACGACAAGTTCTAATGCAGAAAAGTTGAGGGTGGGGGGGATATGTTTTATGCTGATAGCAAAAAAAAAGAGGGAAAAGTAGGGTAGCCTCACTACTACTTAATAAATGATCTGTTTCTTGAGGGATCTGTATCAAAATGTAGGAGCTGGCACCAAGTACCTTTTGTTTTTGTCAGGGAACTCGTTTGAAATATTCAGTGACAACCCGGAAAAGTCAGGGAATTTGAAGGCGCAATTTGGTTGACACCCTGACATTCAGTCTTTTCAAGAGGAAGGACACCACCTAAACACCTTTCAGCAGTTTTTTGCTGGCTCCAAAGTTCTATCGTGATTTTTCACTGCTAAGGAATGTTGCTGTAGTCTGTCCCCCACACATGGACCTGTTTGGCCCACATAACATGAGCCACAAGATACAAGATTCTGATCAAAATCAATTGCTCCTTCCAAGAAGAATGTGGTTTAGAAAACCACATTCTTCCTGCAAGGAGCAATTTGATTTTTGTGTTTGATATTGTACACTGAATACAATGCTGCCCAAATACGCGAGATGATTCAAAAGACGTAGTACGTGCTTTTCACCCGCGAGTCGTGCGACAGTGGTCTAAAGCGAGCTTCTCCTAAAGCAAGCAGGCGTTAGGTGAAGCCGACTTGCGGAATGGTGACGCGTAATGTTGCCACAAGTTGTCCTGATATGTTCCCTCCACGTGTTCTGGGGTTCTGGTCGCTGTTTTCCGCCAGAGCGATGTCACACAGCTTCGCGGTTTATTGTTGCAAGGGGGGTAAAAAGGTAAAAACAGAGATAAGGTGATAAGGTTCCGGGCCGTTCAATCCCTTTGATCTTATCTTCACCACCACCACCAAAAGGAAAGTCATTGCTTGCATTGCGCTACGTGATGTAAGGGAGTTCGTGGTGAGGATCGCCCTCCCTTTTCGAAAGACGCAGCAGCATGACTCGAGCACTCTCGCGTCACGGGGGAACGACCTCTGTCGCACCCTCGGCTCATTCGTATCATCCGTAAAGGCAAGATAACGCGTTCGTATCATCCGAACTCTAATACATGGGAAGAATAGGCATTCCGGCCGGGACCGGAAAAGAATTCCTATCATCCCGAAATTCGTATCATCCGTGATCGTATCATCGAGATTCTACTGTAATTGGTACATGATGAAGGGAGTCAAATAATTGAACCTCTGTATGCAATAAGGGGATAAGTCGAATAATCCTCTTTTTAGTATTTTTGTTTCAATGACGTCTACACACCAGTATGTGCCTGTCAAAGAAAATTTAAGACTGTATTGCAATTTATTGACTCGCTATAGGAGGATAAGAAACGGGAAATGCATGCATGTTAATGGGATGGGCAGCCAGATGAGATCCCTTTTCTACACATGCACACAAATGGTGTAGCTTCAATTTTGCTACGATGTGGAAATGAACTTCTACTTCCACTCGAAAAACATGTTCTTCCTACTTCATGTGACCGTGTCATCAATGCTACTGAGCGTTGTAATCGGAACAACGTGTGCACTATGCTAATAAGACATATTTTGCTGGCAATACAGAACATTATTTTCAAGATTGTGCTCGCTTAGGATCACGATAATCACGATCTAGGCTGCTCCACTGCACAAAGGTAACTTCGCCTGTCCTGGCGTCACCATGAAAGTCCGACTCGTGAAAGCTGTTTTTTTCTGCATGAAAACCGTGTGCATGCACTGTTATAGAAAAAAGGGGGATATGTCATGCTCCTGGGTCTTTGTTCAATTTCTGCTAAGTTACACACCCAGAAATGATGCTAATGGGACATGCATCTAGAGTAGACACATGCATAGATGTTGAACATTTTGCATTTGCGTTATTCGAGGAAACTCATCTGCAATTACTTTACCAAATATTCACATGCAGTTTTCTCGGTTTAGGTTTTTTCGACTTATCCCCTTATTGCATACAGAGGCTCAATTGATCTTATTTTTACATTGTAACTCACTTTCATTCCCATGTTGACCGCGTGCTTCCCTGTTGCGTGGGAGACGCCACGAAAAAAATGGACCATGTAGTGTTTTTTCGGTGGTTGCGTCTTTCTGCAACTTCCCAAAACCCAAACCACCTCCTAATTGATTAAGGACGAAACCTGCCTCCACCATTTTAACAAATTGACTCCTCAGTGAGCGTATCAAAGCAATGTGTGCCGCATTATGCTTGATGTACTGAGTACATTGCTAAAGTTTTCTAGGAAACAGCTTCATCACACCCTTTAATTTGTCCCTCCAAGGAAAATTTGTTAACTGTACATGCTAGCTGGGAAGAAAGCAAAATTAGAGTACCTTTTGTGTACAGTGCCATGACACAAATACTAAACACTGTTGTTGGGGTAGATGCTCATGAACATTCCATTTAAAGTGAAAATCTCGTAGCATCATGATGATGACTGTCTTGCTGATGCCATGGGGATGATTGACTGAGGTGAAGGTGATCTAGGATGGTTGTGAGAATTGCTCAGACATAACTAGCAACTTTTTTCTTGGATTTATTGCCCTGGCACTTCACAGGGGAAGGTTACATCACAGGAGAGAGACTGCTGGCATTGAAGTCCAATTGTAAATAACAGGCTGAAAGTATTATCGATATATATTTTTTTTTTGTGACAATTCTAGGCATCATAACCTTGAAGGAAGGATTTAGGCCCAGCGTATCGCTTCAAGATTAAAATATACGCAGAAGTGAGAAGTGGTGTTAACAGATGTTAGGAGATTTTTGATTTATCATCAACATATCAAATTGTTCCTGCTGGATCATTCAGCCGTTGCTCTGGAGAGCTGTACTGGCATCAACTTCTTTTTTCGGGAGGGTGACATACTGGGGATACGGAGTGTGTGGTGTGGTAACCAGCTTTGACTGGTACAATTAAGTAGTGCTAATGCATAAAAGCACGCAATGTATTATTGCAGGCCAGGGCTCCCAAGGGTAATAATGGACGAGTTCTGCCGACAAGTGCCACAGACGGTTGCAGCCAGCAATCCCTGCCGCATTCGTTACGGCACCCAGGAGATAGTGGTCTTCCGTGAAGATGCATTGGCTAAGGCATGCCGAAATGCTGTTCATCTGCCTTGGGAGCAGGAGAGTACCGTAGACCTTCCGAAGCTAGTAAGTGCTCACCCGATTTTTTTATTGAAAGCTGTGATTTGATGAGGAGCTTCGGACATGGCTTGGCTTTTAATCTTCACGGAACAACGACACGGAAAAATGCAGTCGCTACTGTACATTTCACTGCAGATTTCAATGTCGAAGTCACTGGCAGTTACATGTAGGTTGTCATGTCGCCAGGTTGTCCACACTGTCACTAACCAGCCATCTGGTTGGAATGTCATCTGGTGCATCCGGTCGGCCAAAAGTGGCTGAGAGGACTGAAGGTTGATGGCGTAAGCCCGCTTCGAAGGGATGTATCTGGCGGTCATGCCCCTCTATTGTTCATGGTAACTGTGCCCCCGCACCACTGAAATCGGTTAAAAATCGATGTGTGTATGATAGTGAGGGATCATGAGAATCGTTTCCGACAGAAACATACCGACACAGCCTGTTACACTGCGTAGGGGAACAAAGTCCGAGTCGAGCTGCTAAGAGAGCTGCTTATTGTACAAGTACCAAGTGCGGACTGCCCCCAGACCAAGCCCCGCCAGGCAATATAAACAAGACAGGGAACATGAAAAGCGAAGTGTGAGCCTTGCACTCACCGTGTAAAAACGTTGTTTGAAGAACGTTGTCAAAGTCACTGGCAGTGACTTTGATGCTCTGAAATGCATGCCCATTCTCATGGAAGAATATTGAGAGCAATGGGAGATGTACAAATAGGTGGCTGAAGACCACCGAAGCGGGACATCCGGTACTTTTTTGGAGGCCCTCGGTCGACGTTCTCCCGCGCTTTCTCAGATTGTGATACTGATGCTCCAAGTCCCAGTTTAGTTGGCTGACGTAGAATGGTGCATCGGCGCTCTGATGTTCTTGCCAGTTCTCTCCACATCTTGTAGTTGCAGGTGCTGAGCAAGAGACATCATCTGAAAATTTGCTATAATAGCAGAAGTGGTTTCTGCTATTATAGCAGAACCCACTGCTATATAGTGTCATATAGCACACTATATAGCAGTAGATGGGTAGAAATCCAGCGAACCGGTAGAGATGTAGGAAGGAAGTTGCCTCAGGACAGAAGCCGCCAATATTTCGAACAGAGACTGTTCTTCTTCTGGGAAGAAGAACAGTCTCTGTTCGAAATATCGGCGGCTTCTGTCCTGAGGCAACTTCCTTCCTACTATATAGCAGTGTGCTATCTGCTAGACTGCCCCCCAGACCAAGCCCCGCCAGGCAATATAAACAAGACAGGGAACATGAAAAGCGAAGTGTGAGCCTTGCACTCAACGTGTAAAAACGTTGTTTGAAGATGAATCAACTGGCTGGGCTCGAATACCATATACTTCTTATTTCCTCTCCTTTGGAAGTTTCTAAACTGTGGTGTAATGCATAGTCCACTTCTGGTGTGCATGTGAGACATATCCTCACAAGTGCTCATTCTTTCATGCGTTCAAACATATGGGGTGGGGGGTGGGGGGGTAGTTTCAGCCAGCTGGTCATTACTAGAGGGCTTGAAATGATGTGTTTGAACTTGTACTCCTCTGTGAATTTTCAAACTTCTAATGTTTCTGTTTTGGCAAACTGGTCCGTTATCAGATGTCACTTGGTTTGGTGTGTTGTGGAGTGCAAGAAAGGACTTCCAGTCGTTCACAACTGTTGCAGCCGAGAGACTTGAGAATCACAAAATTTCAGGGTAGCGCGAGTAGTAGTTGGTGACAATTAACCACCATTGTTTGTTTAGGCAAAACAAATTCATTGCTACCTTTTCTCACGGACGTTCCGGAAATGAAGGCATTAGCAGTACTTTCCTGTTGAGGAGATGTTGCGCACATATGTTGCAGTCTTTCACCATTTGCTCGATGTTTGCATTGATCCCTGGCCACCACACAGAGCCTCACACGAAGTTGACACTTTACGACTCCAAAGTGACCTTCATGTAGCATCCGTAGGATAGTGTTGCAAATGGACTGTGGGATGACAACTCTTAAACTGAACATCAGTATGTTGCCGCTAACAGACAGCTGGTGTCGGAGATGCCAGAAGTGCTTGAGGCCATGTAGCGTGTCCCTTTTGCTTGGCCAGTCTTGTTCGGAGAGACGTACCAATTGCTGGCAACTATGGTCAGCTATTTGTTCCTCTCCAATCCAATCAAGCGTTGGAGCTGTTGCTGGTATATGGGACGTTATGCATTCTGCATAAGCTTGAACTTCATCATCATCATCGAGCTCTCCAGACCCTGTTGTGGGAAGCGCAGCTCTTCACAAGAGTATTAGCAGTGAGAAGCTCTTTTCCTGGAGTGGAATGTGAATGATGTCGTAGGAGACGCACACAATACGCATGCATAGGTGCATAGCTTTTGCAGTCTTGGTGCAACACTCTTAGTTGCTTGAACAGCACCTAGTCCGCACGCGGAGGCATCGACAGATATGATGGTATCCTTTGTTGGGTTAAAAATTCCCAAAACCGGACGTATCGAAAAAATGTCCTTCCATTGTTGAAAGGTATGTTGTTGCTGGTCCCAGACTAAGTCATCTTTCGTACTTAACCTTGAGGTTAAAGGGACCACGAAAGGATATTTAACAAGCTTGCGATCATTTTCAATTTTTTTCTTTTTACTAAAACATTCACCCTGTGAGATATGAAGTTAGAAATCATTCAAATAGCAAAAATATTCTATATTAACCACGGCCATGAATGGTGGCTGCTACGACCCGCCTGCGAGGCGAACTGGCCCTGACGTCACACACAGAGGATATTGCCGATTCGTGGACGGTCTTTTGCGAGCGAATTGCCAAATTTGTAATCAAGTTTGCAAACTTTTCCATGAAATATGTTTTCATTTGGAGCGAAGATCGTATCTAATCGTTGACACAGAATCCTACCAGAAGTGTAATGTAGTCGTTGATTGTCAGCATGGTTACCAGAGCACTTTTTCCTCTCTGAGCTGCTGCTTCGTCAGCAAATGTCTCTGTCGGTGGTCTTTTGGGAGCTGCTGCGTATGGAACGATTCCTAGACGCCGTGTGCGTCGCATGATTGGCATAATCTCTTCCTCCATCGCTGATATTTGCATTTTGTCATATTTCTACTGATTTACCGATTTCTATTTTTACCAATTCAGATATACGATGTCGCTGTTTTCCAGACCGAAACCATGCACCCACGTGGTCCCGCGGGGTGTGTTCTCCCGGTCGGCCAAAAGTGGCTGAGAGGACTGGATGTTGATGACGTAAGCCCGCTTCGAAGGGATATATCTGGCGGTCATGCCCCTCTATTTTTCATGGTAACTGTGCCCCCCGACCACTGAAATCGGTTAAAAATCGTTGTGTGTATGATAGTGAGGGATCATGAGAATCGTTTCCGAAAGAAACTCAGAATTTGTGAAAATCATTTCATGCTCCCTTTAAGAAATGTAGAACATCAGCCAGACGAAGTCAGTCTCTCGCCAGATATGTTGCCATGCCCAGTAAATGTCAGAGTTTGCATTTGCTTGAGGCGATGACATCTGCTGCACTGACTTGAAGATGCTATCATCCGGTTGAATGCCAGTTTCATACGCATTTTCTGGAATTCAAGTTTAGTTGTGCGCCGACTAATCATTGTAGCACTTTCCTCAGTCATTGAGAATGTTCCTCTTCTGTAAAACGTTTCTACAATTTCTGGACGTCATGCATGTGGGAGATTACCCCTTTGAGGTTTTTTAAGATCCTCGCCATTCTCTTCTAGAAGTGTTCTGGCTCCGAACTGGTGCCGAATGGGACGTGATTAAAGCAATATCTCTCAGATGGTGTGATGAATGTCGTGAGCAATCGACTATTCTCATTAAGAGGAATTTGTCGAAAGGTTGTGATGTGCACACGTGCCCGCGTCACGCTCACGATTAAATGTAGTCACTCGAACTGTGTGGGTTGATGATGAGGGGAGGAAAGACGAGACAAAACTGACAAACAATTACAGAACATTTAATTCCCTATCCATGAGCATTGCATGTGCATCGAGCTCTCCACTACGATGCGGAGTGTCCACTGCTTCACCGAGGCCGCTTGCTCTGGGGAAGGTAGGTCATCGGTAACGTCACGGTCCCTCAATACTCTTTCTGGTCAAGAAACTCCCGCGAAAAGTTCGCTTAGGGCGCCCCGACGACACGTGGCGGTGCATCGTCGCTCGGGAGGAGACTTTCGTGTCCGCCGCTGCCTGCAGGTATCGATTGCATGTGTTTCTGCAGGTGTTTGGAAGTGAGAACTTTTTCTTTTTTGGTGCTTGCGTTTTGCGTGCGTAAACAGAGGTTCATTTTTTTAAATATCCTTGAAATTTACTGCAATCTTTGCACTCTGTTCGTGTGTAAGAATGATCTACACAGATGAAGGAGACTGATACGAGCACGCAGCATTTTGGAATGACTATATTCCTCGGAGCCTTAACTTTACGAGAAGTGAATGAAAGTATTTATTCTTTGTCTACAAAACAGCGATGACTTGGTATACGGGAATAAATACAAACCATTCGCTAATAGCCTTATTGGAGGTGTACTGCGATGAGCGTGATTTGTGGAGCATCAAACACTATAAGAACAGTAAATTTTTCAAATGATAGGTCTTTCAACATGATGTCAATACAATAACATTTCTTATGGTACAACTTGGAAAGGAGCAGCAGTAAACGAAGTTAGCTAATACCCGTTTACTCGTTTACGCACCCGTTTACATACCGGCTTATATATTCGTTTTTGCTGAATCGGAAGCGGGGAGAGGGAGGGATGATGTTTTCACTTTTTACCTTTTCATTTTTCTTTTTCTTTTCTGATCTGCAATACGTGAAATTTTTCTGCGGCCTATACACTACAGACTCTAGAGCTCGTTCATGGCCGTGTATAGTGCTACAAAATATCGTTTCCTTGGCTTCATCATTACTTTCAAGCGAAAGACTGAGTCATTAAATTTTCTGCATTTCTCCTTACTTATCTCTTTCCAGTTATTATATTTATTTGTCACCAGATACTGCAACGTTTTTCTTGTAAACGTAGTTCTTGGCCAGTCCCAAAAATTTATTTCCGAGCTATGAGAACAGAGGCCGCTCCCACATAAAACTTCATTCTGTAGCAGCACACGCCGCTACAATTTTATCATTTTAAATAGTTTGTTCATTGGAACGTCCTAGAACTGATCTGACTGATACGCCGAGGCTATCTCCATCGCGATGAATTTGACACCTGAATCTCGTCAGCCAATTTCTATAGCTGAAAAGTGCTATTAGGGCCACACTTCAGTAAGCGGAAATTCTATCCTGTTAATTTAGTAACCCGGCTTAAATCATGTTGGAATCTCCTTATTACAACTGGTTGCTCAGTCAGTCCAAGCCACAAAAATAGTAGAAATACTTGAAGGGTTCTTCAGAAATATTATCATGGGATGATCATGTGCATTATGTTTAAAGGGAACGCATGAGAGCCATTGCTATCTTAAGTCGATATATCTTCCCAAAGTGTGTAAATATATCTACAATACGTTAATAGTGTAATATAGATCAGTTATTGTCAACCACATCGAAAAACAACATAAGTTTATTTCTTCACCGAAAACGATCGAGTCATGCGATTTATAGCATGTGTATCCCCCGTCTCTCATACCACCAGAGACGACTTTCAGGTGATCATGATTACAACGCTGGGTTTCTATAAGTACTTCTTCTGAAGTCTTATGTCTTCTCTGAAATAGAATCACCTCGTAATTTTATCTCTGTTCAGATTGCAACAAGCTGCATGCTACGAGGAAACCACGCGTTTGGAAAGTTTCGCTCTCACGAAATAACTACCGAAAGCGGCATTACTTTATAACACACCACTATAGTTTGTGTGATTGTGTAACAGAATGAATTAATATATTTCTCAACCTTCATTGAGAGATATGAGTGAGAGTAAAATCAACATTTTCCGTGCCAGAAAAAGACAACAACGAAAGTTGCAATCTACGCGGAAAATCTGCAAATTTACGCTAACTGAACTAAAATGTGCGGGCTGAACTCATGAACCTATTCGAGAATTATTTCTGCTCTAAACCCGAAATGAACTTTAAAAAGTAGCTGATCAAATCTTCCCTAAAACACGCAGCGCTATGGAAACGTCGTCTGCTCCACGAGGGTGTCTCCTCCCAAACGACGTGATCATCCCATGCGTGAGCAATTGTCCCTAAGTGACCTTGTCTATTGTATTCGAGCGGAGTTTCCAGACCAGAAAGAGTATTGGGGACCGTGGTAACGTCGACATGTGGTTGCAAGGTTGGCTCAGGCTGGTTCCTGACAAGGGACTTTGGATGCGATGTTGGAGTTGGCCAGTTTGGAGCACATCAGTTCGGAGACGCTTGCTGGACGCCGCTCTTCTTCCCACCCAGGGTCCTTTTCCTCTCTCTAAAGCTCGGTCCCTTTTGTCTCCTGGCCGCTCACTTGTTTGTCCCTCGCTCTGTCCTCACAGGTGAAAGGTGCAAATAACGTTGCAAAGTGTAACAGGACGGACAGCAAAGGGACACACATAAAAAAGTGCCACTAACAACTTTAATATACAAGGACGAATGAAACACACTGAAGCCGGAACAACCACAGCGAACCCTGGAAGACACACCTACAACCACTATCTCTCAGCGAGACAAAAACACATGCAGCATATCTAGCTCCATCCCGCTCAGCGCAACCGAAGTTATGTTACAAGTGTGTTACACTTTGCTGCAATTTTTGCACCTTTTGCTATAGAATATCAACTAGCCCAACAGTCTGCGTTATTTTCCTCCCAGGTGGTTGTCGTTTACCATTAGTTTTGGATGCCGCCGCAGGGTTATGTCGAATCACTCGAGGTGATGGTTCCGCCAATTTGTTGCAGATGCGGGTCCCAATGGTGCACCGTCCTGTTGCCTCACTAGGAGAATGTCGTCTGGCTTTCATTATACCTGCCCCCACGTGCCCCTTGTTTGAGCCTGTATATGGCGCCATGTATCCATAGTGTCCGTCACAGGGTTAGCATCCAATTGTTAGAATATTGTTGCACCTGAGAGCTGTCCTGGCATCTGCTTCACTGAGGGTATGGGGCGCCGTTGACGCTGCACATGGCGGTTGAGTTCTGACAAGTCAACACAGGTATGGATGTTGCCTGGGGTGTTTCGGGAGCCCACCATTTTGTTGCTTCATCTACTGGTGAGATAACTGCATTATCTTTATGGAGGGAATTGCCTCAGGACGAGAGCCGCCGATATTTCGAACAGAGACTGTTCTTCTACTCAGAAGAAGAACAGTCTCTTCAGTCTTAATAATTCCCAAGTTCAAGTGGGAACACGTTTCAGATATATTTTGCGGGACCATAACTTCGAGAATTTGTGTGGATCTGGGGTTACCATGATACTGCCGAAGTAAACAACGAGAATTACTCGTCCTCTACAGGCCGGCTGGCTTATAAAGCCTTACTGTGAACTCAAATCCCATAACACTGATATACATGCTGGTTTTGAGAAACCAGGTAATTGCAATGCAAGGATACACTATGCGAATAACCTACTGATATTGAAGTGGCATTACAATTACAGAACTTTTTGACAAGAACAAGGTGTGAGAATAGAGACGTCGAGTAAGTTGATTCGTCTTTGTGGAGCTCATATCATCGCAAATTCCAGTGCCCATACTTTTTCATCCACGCTACTTATATTTCACGGAGCCTTAACTTTGCAAAAAAAGTTGCCAGAAGTTGTCCTGAAATGTTTCCACACAGTGTTCGGGATATCGACGACTCGCCATCTCCGAGCGCAGCCATCAAACTCGGAACTAATGAAGGTGATTGTGGTGCTTTCGTTTGTATATAGTGACGAACTATTGCTTCGGGAAAAAGGTGCAGATGTTATCAGGCGGCGGTGAAAGACTGTGCATCAAGAAAGCATCTAGAACTGTTTCCTACTTAAGAAAGTTGACTTTTGAAGCAAAATTCGTTTTATGGGGCTGCTCGATTATTCGGACTTTTGCGCGATCCGCGCTGATACAGTCGCCGTCCGATTTTTCGGACTCAGCGCGGATCGCGCAAAAGTCCGAATAATCGGACGGCGACTGTATTTGTCAAAAGGGCTCATACAGCAAAATATTTCTCTCGCAACCTAGTTAGCCCCAACGGACAGCAAAAGTTGTATTCAAACTGACTGGGTGGGAGAACACTTCATCTAAATCTATTTATCTATTGGCTTAGAGGAGACTAGAAATGGAAGTCGGAGTTGGCAGCTGCAAACTTCACAACACTACTGATCAGAAAAAGGATGAACTGAGCCTGACGCGAGGGTATAGTTGCTACAGCACACTAGCACCATTTAGCACTAGTCATCCACTCGACTTTGTTTTCAGCGTGTTTTCAGCCGAGCTGGTGCAGTTTGCGTGCACCACGCGCACCATCCTGAAGTTTCAGAACTTCCGGCATTCTAATAAAGCTCTTCTGAAATGCGTACGGTTTGCGCCGAATCATGTATTGTGTGGAAGCACTTCTTCAGGTGTAAGTACATGGACAGATAATGCTAGAAAATCTGGCGAATTCATGTATTCTTGAGGGACGACATATGATTCTCAGTTACGATGATGTTGATGTTGGCGAAAGAAAAGATGATAATGTGTGAAACACCACTGCTTTGCTGGAAAAGAGGGGTGAAAATGGGACGAGTTGGTGATTTCCAATTCCCAACTTACCGTATTTTCACGCGTATTAGCCGCGGCTTATGCGCGATTTTTTTTCTCGCGGACGCTTTGCGGCTTATCCGCGGGTGCGGCTTATCTGATGACTATTTTTCCCTGGTATTTTCCCCATACCCCGGATTAAACGAAAGGGCCGACAGTGCCTCATGTTTTTCGGAACAGGACCGCCCTCCCAGTGCACGAACAATACCGAACAGGGGCGGGCTTTAACAAAAGGGGTGACAGTGATTCCGGAAGCGCTGGAACACCACTGACCCGTCAATCCACGAAAAACACGCAACAAGGGCACAATCCGATACTAGTAGAACACTAGAACTGACCTCCTTTGGTATACATCATGCCGACACCGGAATGTGGACCACAGGGTTTATGGCCTTCCCTACGGTCTCCTTTGCTGGCAGACCCACAGGAAGGGTTCAATACACCTGACATCGGGATAAAACGTGGTCAGATAAGCGTTAGTTCTCATTTGATGAGAGCAGCAGCATTCGTGGACACGGGCACGACAGTTAGAGGTGAGGCATGGCTCCAATGCGGAGGCACAGCTACGACACTAAAAGTCAACTTCGAGGACCAGTACAGGAACAGGGCAGCTAGCAGGGAGTGCAACGTCGACGAGTGTTGAGAGTCTCTATTGTTTTTGTATGTGCATCACTGGTTTAGCGCACAAAGCAGTCGCGTCGTATTACCCGCGGCTTATCTGCGAGTGCGGCTTATCTGCAAAAACATTTTCAAAACGTATCGAAAAACGAGTCCTGCAGCTTATCCGCGGTGCGGCTAATACGCGTGAAAATACGGTATTCTCAAGTACATTTCCGAAGCACACCTTCACCAAAGAAAATTTTTAATCCGTCAGACACGGGGATGTATGACATACTCAGGTCGGTTATGCATACAATTTTAGGCAATAATCAAAGGAAAAAATGACATTTCAGGCGCCAAAATAGGCATTCATAGGCACAATAAAATCAATGCTGCTATGCTCCCCAAAACCCAATTCATGCCCCTGTTAAAAGGCACTGTTAGGACTACTGGGAAAAAAAAAATAGGCATTTGCCTAGAAATCTAGGGTTTGCTGATGAGAGCTTTTAATCCATTTATGAAGAAACTGCTACAGCCACCCAGAATGGTGTTTACATCACATTGACAACATTTGCTATGCTAGTAGGTATTAGTTTACAATTTTGTACGACCTTAGTCCGACTTTTTTAGTACCCTAGCTTTATGAGCGTGTGCTAGAGATAGTTTTTTTTTATCTCTGTAACTACCCTCAGGCAGTCACTGATGGCAAAACCACTGTCCTGTCATGGTTATGTGACATAGGCACCATCTCTTGGAGGCTGTGTGACTTCACGCACATTGCAGTTTGGTTTGTGTACTGGTTGACTACTCCTTAGAAGTGTTTGTACCGACAAAAGATGTTCCCAAGTAGTTGTTATTGAACGAGTGTGTTTTGTCTTGACACGTTCTTAAACAGTGACACATGTACAATAGAACTACAAAAGTAGCTTATATGTCCAGATGAATGGGTGGCACAGAGGCTCCATGTGTTAAGTGAACACCAAGTATTTTAGTACATGTTGTAGTTGTATGGGCTTCACAGATGTGCCTGAATGATTAGGAAAGGGTGAGCTTATTGTAGGCACTGTGGTATAGAACGGTGACCTTGACAAGGGGTATAGAGAGGTTTATGCATGTGTTTCTTTGATGAAGGCCTGCATTTTACACATGTAGATCTCAGTGTAAGTAAACCACCTTGATCCACATGCAGTATACTAAGACCCTGGCTTCCAATTCTCACCTGGTTCCCCTCCCCCTGGCTGTGAGCCCCGTCTACTGGGACTGGGATTTTGCACTGTGGCTCAACCCCCTGCCTGACGTAGTTGTGTGTGCCGACAAGCATGACTCCTATGCCATCCACCACTCTGAATGCCTCTTCTTTAATCCGGTAAAGTCTATGCCTTCGATAACTTCTCTATGAAATACTCTGTTTACAATGAGAATGATTTGATGAAATGTGTGTAACTTCAACTTCGAAGTACAGTAGAACCTCGTTATAGTCTAGTTGGTCGGACAGCTGGAAAACTTCACTGTACAGGATGTTTCAGTTAAAACCCCGGGCTAAATAATTTGCGAACAGGTGCACCAGTCAAACTTTCTTTTCTACAAACCATACATACATACCCGCTACATGACCCACTTCGATGGCAGATATTTATCTAAAAGGTGTCTACTGAAGGTCCCAAAAGAGGCAGTACCCATTTTAATCCCTATGGCGCCCTGCTTTAGAAGTTATGTTTTTTCACGAAACTCATTTGAATTTGTATTTAAATAATGAGTGCCTTTGACTCGTTCACACGGTGCACAACCTGTAGGAGGTATCGGACACATGCTTGTAAAAAAAAAGATAGTTCTTCGATTCGTGCACCCTTTCGCGAATTATTTAGCCCGGGGATTTAACTGAAACACCCTGTATATCAGTATCTTAACTGCATCGTGGTTGGTGATTCAAAACATGAGACTGCAGGTTTACTTCACTTCTTCCACATCTTCACTATATGCATGTTCACTAATAGAGGTTCTGCTGTATTCCTTCTACCGTATTTTCACGCGTATTAGCCGCGGCTTATGCGCGATTTTTTTTTCTCACGGACGCCCTGCGGCTTATCCACCGGTGCGGCTTATCTGATGACTATTTTTTCCTGGTATTTTCCTCATACGCCGATTTTAACGAAAGGGCCGACAGTGTCTCTGGAACAGAACTGCCCTGCCGATGCACGAACAGTGCGTAACAGGGACGGGTCCACATTCGAGTAGATTGATCTTCCTGGTGCATTCCCCCAAGCAGCTTTAAGGAAAGTGGTGACAGTGATTCACGTCTTCTGGAAGATCACTGACCCATCAGCCCACGAAAAACACCCGACAAGTGCACAATCCGATCTTGGTAGAACTCCAGAACTGACCTCCTCTGTTGTACACTGTGCCGATCCCGGAGTATGACCACAGAGTTTATGGCCTTCTCTATGGTCTCCTTTGTCGCACAAATCAGTCGTCTCGTATTGCCCGCGGCTTATCTGCCAGAAAATTTTCAAAACGTCCCAAAAAACGCGTCCTGCGGCTTATCTGCGGTGCGGCTGATACGCGTGAAATTACGGTATATACTGTATCTTCTGGTCAAGGAATCGCGTTACCAACAAAATTGATGAAAACTGGGTCACAAGTCTATAATAGTGCTTCCATTACTGAGGGTACAGCAGGACCTTCAAAGTACTTGGCAGGCACATCTCTTGCTTTTCCTTTTGAGAAAGAAAAAATAGTAAAATAAATTTAATGTATGTTAGTATGTTACCATTCTCTGCTGTAGTCACATGTCATGGTTAAAACAATGCCAATAATGTTAACCTAACCAAGGATATTTACACCGTTTATATGTATGCTAGGAAGTGTAGCTACATAAAGTGAAGGTGTCTAAAAGGTAGGACTCAAACTTTTACATCTGGACAGTGTCACTTTGGGTGCTGGATTTCAGTTACTTTTGAAAGTGATGAGTGAGAACCAAGCCATTGCCAAAGAGTCTGTTCATTCATGTGCATAGGTAGCTGCTTTTAGAAGTACCAGCTGTCCCTTCTCAAAAGTTATGTTCTTGTGTCCTCTGTTGAATTTGGACTTCTCCTGGACCCACTTGATGCCTTTGGCCGCTACAGTTCTAGAGCAGTAGATTGGCATGGATTTCTGAAGCTGTGTTATGCTGAGTGTTCTGGTTCCCTGGCCTCTGGGCAGTTGAAGACAGTTCCCGATTCTGTAATGCTAGAGCAGCAGCTATTGGACTTTGCAATCATGCCTTCACTAGGCATACTGCATTGGAAAATGGTCTCTGTCAGAAAGCGTTGTTTCAATACTGGAAAACCTTCAAAGGACATGGTTCCCACTGGCCCTTGAAACACTCGAAGACCCTGGAATTCAAAAATGCTGTTTTTGATGTCGAGGAAATCCTGGAGTTTTTCAGGGTTCTGAAAACCCTAGATTTTGCATCTCTCTCTTATTCTCGTGGAGCTGCGCTGCGAATTCCGCTTATCCAGAGTCAGAACTACAGTATAACCAGTTGAAAACCACAGGGGTTAGCACTCGTTGCAATAGTGGTCAGTAACGGAAACCAGAAATGAACACAGCTCTTCGTTGTTTTCATCAGCCTTTCTTTAGAACCTGTGGTCTTTAACATTCAGAAGTCTTCAGTCATGTCGTGTGACATCTGTACCTTATCCATGACCTTATCTATTTAATCTGTACCTTATAAATATTTTTGTGAAATATTAAAGTCTTCGCCATAAACTATGTTTTACATTCCGGAGAAATGACGGCTGAGTTGCTTAAAAGGTCTTTGAGAGACCCTGGAATTTTGTATCAAAAAATGAGTGGGAACCATGAATGGAGTTCAGAATGGACTTTTTTCACACAAGTGTCGCATATTAGCGGCCCTCCCACGAACCACACTCGGTGCGCGTCAAAACAGATCCACATGGGTAGCACAAAGGACCAAACCCGGTCCGGTGTAGGACCGACGAACTCACGCTATTCGTGCAGTCTCCCCACTGGTCCTCACTTCTGTTGTCCCCATACTACACCATTTAGTGAAGACTGAGATAACCCTCCCGGCGCCTCAAGGTCATGCGCATAGGCCATTGTGGAAAAGGTCCATTGTGGTGGCTTTGACGTTTCCCAACGCTTCTCAGCCATATCAGGGAGCCCGTTGCTATACAGTAAACCCTCGTTAACTCGAACTCGCTTATGTCGAAATATTGGTTATCTCGAATTTTTTTTGCGTCCCGATCCTTGTCTCAATGCTTCCTATGTATTTGGGCCCTTTTAAGTCTAAGCTTTTTTTTTTTGCCCGAGTACGGATATCTCGAAATTCCATCACCGGTAGGTCACCGTACTTACAGCTGATAACGTGCATTCTTCGGTCCCCCAGGCTAGGTCAAGGTCAAAGCCTTTCAGTCCTAGCACAGTCCGTGGTCCTAGTTACTCACGCGCCGCTAGCTGTGGCAGGCAGACTGCACTCCCCTTTCCACCCAACGTCACTCCGCCTCCTCCTCCTCCTCCTCTGCATTCATCTGAGCGTCTCAGTTTCGTTTCGTTCTTCGTGGCGTGATGGCTGAACAACGCACATGCAAGTCCCCGACTTTGGAGCGACTATGGAAGGTGGCACTTCATCAAGCCATTATCGTGAACTGTTTCGTTCATGCGGGTTTCTGGTCTTCCACTGCCGTACCGGAGCCCGCAGACGAGCTCAGTGGCTGTGATGAATTGTGCAACGACGTGATGCGCCTCGCATGTTGTGGGGAGAGTGACTTAGAGGACTTGAACATAGAGGACTATGCGCTTTACAACGGCGATGTTGCTGTAAGCGGTGAACTGAGTGACACTGAAATCGTCGAGAGTGCCCATGGTAGTGACGTGCCGGGAGGAGCGTCTCATGCGTTGCATTGAAGTGCTCGAAGATGCTTTCTTGTTCCCAGACGCGAATGCCAAGCAGATTGCTATTACGGAGTTATTCCCTCTCAGATGAGGTTAAAAAATAAATGGCTTCGGAATTGTTTACGAGCCCTATTACTGTAGGAACACCTTTTTGTTTTACGTGTCATAACATAGTGCATTGTGGTAACATCGTGGCAACGTGATTTTCGCTGTTCGCTTAACTCGAAACCCCGTTTATCTCGAAATTTTTTCCGGTTTTTACGACTTCGAGTTATCGGGGTTTACTGTAGTTACGGATTTGTAGTGCTGTGCAGCTTCAAATGGGCCTGTGATGTTCACGCCCACTGTATGAAACACACTGTGTACTGGTATGAGCTGCACATTAGATGCTTACTAATTCAAACTTTTAGAAATCACAGAATTTTGCCCGAGTCATTAGAAGTTTGAACCCAGCGACCTGCCCAAGATCTCCTATTTGGTATTGGGACTGGCACACAGGACGTTGTGACTGACGCTTGTGATAGACAGTAGTGCCAGCAGCTATCCTCGTCACTGGTTGGATCAACCCACAATCCAACCTCGAAATAATCAAATAAATAATATAATAATAAAAAATTGAAATAAATAATTTTCTACTTATAGTACAACATCAGCTTGCCTTGCCCACTTCTACACAGATGTCATTGTATAGTAGAAGGTACCCTGAAGTTTTGCTGGCACGATCACAGGTTCACTCAAATAAGAAGAGTTGAGAACCGCTGCTTTACACTGTTAATTGGATGATTGCCTCCTGACTAGCATACTTTCTTTCTTTCTGTCACAGGGCTCCTTTCCACGATCCGACTTTTCTTTCAAAGTGTATCTGCCTGCATCCAAGACTTTGGAGGACAGCCAAATTTCGGAAGAACCTTCTTGATGAACAGTATTGCCCTGTTTTAAGAACACTTGTAAATATACATTAAAATGCTCTATTACAGATTTCAGTGGGCTTCAGTCCAGTGAAGACTATTGATGAAAGTTCAAATTCACTTTTTGTGCAAACTACCAAAGATACGGGAGTTATTCGACAAAACTAACTCATTACAAGTTGAGTTACTGTGTCCAAAACATGACTAAGTTACTAGTTATGAAAATGAACTTTAAGTTCCTAAGTTACTTTGGAAAAGAAACGAGTTACTTCAACGTTACTCGCTACGTAATATGCACTTTTTAGTTCTTGACCTTTGTATAATTAATTCACAAATCTTCATGTCACAGTGGACGGCACAAGGTGTTTCTGGATAGTTTTGGTACATCAAAATCATATTAATATTCAATATGATGAAAGAAGCCGTACCTTGACGTGCTTCCTTATGTTGGTGTTTGATAGTGTAGAAGAAAGGTTCTATAATTTTGTTTTGCAACAGGGCCATTCCACACCAGATGATCCAAAGTGAGTGCTCAACCACCACCGATTTTTAAATGCCGTAGCATTGCTTTAACGCACTTTTGGACCTCAGAAGTGTAGCATCAGTGGAGAGGGACACTTTCACTCTCGGGATGCAGGATCTCGGAATCTCCCCCTCGTTTGTTTCTTTATTGCGTGCCTCGGCTGATAAGATACCTTTTGGCGGGCGGGGATTTAGCAGATCGGGTGATCTTCATGATAGCGGTTCCTAAAACAGGACAAGCCCGTATTTCTTTGAAGTGGCCGGCATCATGTTATGGATCTTTGCTTTGACAGCTTCCTTTATTGTATTGTTTTCGTAGAGCACTTGTGGCCTGCTGAAACTCCTTAGTGACTGTGTGACTCCGTTAAGTCGTCAACATCGTCCGACAGCACGGAGTTACAGTGTGAACAATTGATCACGGCAGATGTCAATGTGCATGACGACTTCGTTAAGGGTTCGATGGGGACCCTAAAATTCATGGAGTAGGTTGGCGGTGTAGGTTGGTTCATAGTAGGCTGGCGTACGTCGTCAGAACCCGACGGTGTGAGCTCGCCACAGCGAGACACCTGGAGACACAGCGGGGGAAGCGAACGTACTGGCGCCACAAAGGTTTCACGAAAACTTGTTCAGAGGATGCATGTGGTACAGGTACAAGCCAGTTTCAAACGTGTTCAAAACTGTGTCCATATTCCAAACATTTCACACACAAATTTGCAGACCGTCACGGAAAGTCAAGCAATGTCAAGCGTCGCCCCAGCGTCAGCAAAGCTCACAAACAGCTGCCACCGTAAACCGCAACGCTTTCCATCATCGACTGCCAATTTTTTATCAAAGGAAGGGTCGCATCCTTTCCAGTCGATTTCGCAACTACGGTGTCATTGTATTGCTCGTGGACCACTGACCATGGAATTGAAAATCCCACGCGAAATGGTGGTGTAGTTTGACTGTTGTTCGATGGAATACATGACAAGAGCAGATGCCGGATGTTGAGAGTGTGCCAGAATTCCCTTTCTGGAAGAAGTTGAAAACATCATTCCCTACACCACCAATGTGAGCATGGCCTTGAGAAAAGGGATGCCGCGGGCGTCTGGAATGGGTGTTTCTCCTCCGAGTGTCGCCCCTTCTCACCTTCTGTTGGAGAGTGACGTCACGCTGATGTCGTTGCCACCGGAGCCTCTACAACTACGGGAGCAGCGCTGATCTTTAAGATTAGGTTATTTAATGTCTCAGCACAATCTGGACGAAAAAATTAGCCAAGTAGATGGTCGGCCCCTGCAGAACGTAGTGGTATCTGTTTCATAGATGGGTTTTCAGATGCGACCGTCCCTTTAGGCTTGTGCCCTAAACGGCTGCAAAGACCCTGGCATTGTCGCATGACAGTGAAGGTGGGTACATAGACGGTACACGACAATCATCTGTAGATGAGATGGCATCGCTCTACATGAGCTCTGATCAACGGTGATGGAATCACCCGGCTGCAGGGTCGATGTGCTAGGGAGCTTCTTAACCCATGACTGACAGAAGGGTCTCCTGATTCCCGTCGTTTAACCTGTGACCTCGCTGCCTCCAGGACTACACAAATGAAACTAAGCAGCCTGTGGTGCTGGCGCAGCGTTAGTGGCGAGTCATAATCCATCATAATCCATGTCCGCATTGATACCACGGGGAGGAGAATGAGAACGACACGTGGGTGCAGCAGCATTAAGTGCGGTGTGAGCCAGGCGGTTTCCAGTGGAGAGCTGAAGTGGCTCTAAGGCGAATGGGCAGCAGTACCGTGACCTGTACGTGAGGGGTTGTCGCCGGAGAAGTGCCGGAAAAGCTATTGCAAAGCAGGTGGAGGTAAGAAGGCAAGGTACACTGTGCAAGACAGATTACATATTGGGATGTGTTCACTCATCGGAATCCATAGAAAAAGGGCAAAAGGCCAAGAAGCAAGTGGCCCATCATAAATATAATTCTTATAAAAAATAATTAATCGTTATTATTTATTAATCCGAAAGAATTACGCCTCACTCTCAAATGTTTCGCGAGATAATTCAAGTGTATGATCGCACTTTTTTGGCGACGTGCTAAGGTGCTCCCCATGTATTCCCTATGGGGCTGGCGTGGAAGAACGACAGCCTTGCTCGAACGGCGGAGAAACACTTTTCTGCTTCTTCGGGCGATGATATAATCTGAAGAAAGAGGAGGACGTTGTCGCGCTGAGAGGGCGATGCTCGCGTTTTGTGACATTTCAAAGAGCCCTAATGTAGCAGGGCAAAGAGATGTCGCGCGGCGGCTGAGTAAGTCAGCGGAGGAACGGCTTACGCGAGACGTGGATTGAACCATTTCTATGTACGTGTTGCCCCTGGCGTCGGAATGCAAAACAATGTATTTTAACCCCAAATGAGCGAGGGGCACTTCTCGGACTGGCACGTTGCGTGGGAAAGTAGCAAGAGAAGATTGCGAAAAAGAATGCGAAAGAGCGAAAGCGCATTGTACTGATTACGAGTACAAAGCGTCGTCAAGTGTCAGCCTCGAAGATCTGGCCAACGTTGACACAGATTACCTACCCCAAATCATGGCAGCTGTGGCTGAGCATGCACATATGCTTACTCGGAAAGGTCCATTCTTCCGAAATGACAGGAAGGGACAGTGTGTCCACCAACTGAAGGAATATGTTGCATTTTGTGCTTTCCATCGGATCTATCCCGCATTCTTCTTAGAGACTTACTAGAGACTTAGAATTTGTGCGTCTTGGAACATTTTTTCCCACTTGTTGCCGTTGTAGTAAGGAATAGGAACAATCTGGGGTAGTTGGTATAAGTTCATGATGATGAATAGCAGCAAGAAGACAAGGACAGGGTAGAAGTAGACAGGACAACTGCAGACCCAAGTAGTAAGGAATGTATGATGGGAGGGGGTAAATCCAACAAATGAAGCCATCGTAAATTTAATTACTCCATATCACAACAATTAATTAAGCAAAGAAAGATCTCAGCTCGCTAATCAGAAAGTTTTGAGAATAAAATTAAAAAATTAACAAAGCACATTTGTTCTTAGGGCAGGATGTCAAATTATGAGGCCGCTGTGAAAGGTGTCTTCGACTGTTTGGCCTCTGATACTGCTGAGATCCCTGGATTGGGTGGTCCTAAAAACACTTTTTTGTTGCCATTGACTTGTTCGGTCTGTTGCTAGTATTGAGGTATTGGGTGGCAATAAAACGGACCGTTTTGTTGCTGTTGTCGACAAACGTACATTTTTGTCATTTTTGTGGCCACCCCATATGTGAATAATATTTATTTATGTGACGAGAACGAGGACGACGAAAATAAAGTGTTCAATTTCCCACATCACATGAAACAGGATAGAACCTCGTTCTGTATCCCTGCCTAAAAAACTCAACATCAATCTACTCGATCTCATTTAACCATTATGAAGTACCGTGGCGAACCAGATGATGTGCCAATCGACAAGTGGTTGCGACTGTTTGAAAGGAAAGCAAATGCCCTGGATTGCACTCATGGTGACAAAGTAAGTAATTTCTGTGACTATGTGGAAGGGGAAGCATTCCGTTGGTACCTCAGTGAAATATTTAAACTTCGCTACACGTGGGAGGAAGTAAAAGATTCCATGACTACACGCTTGGTTCTTCTGAGTTGGATTCATTCCGCTCATTCATTCACTGTCAACAAAATCCAGACCGACTGTGCACACTCTGTTGTGATGCTTACTCAACGGGTATTGGCTACATTTACATTTACATTTATTTATTTATTTGTTTATTTTATTCTCTGAACTTTCTGATTTTATTCTGGTTCAATTATCTCGCGACATATTGGAGAGAGAGTCATAATTTTGTTGGCTTAATAATTAACAGTGAATAATTAATTGTTATAGGGAGTAATTAAATTTACGATGGGTCCATTTGTTGGATTTACCCCATCCAATCTAAAAATATATTCCTTGCTACAACGGTGGGAAAAAACATGGTCGATCCATTGGTGGATCCAACGGAAATGCATTAAAACCTGAAAACCCTTTGAGAACTCTCGTTCACAACGTCACAAAACCCTTCAACGACCCTTCACAAATGCTACACAACCCTTCACATGACCCTACACAACGGTAACGCGTGATCCTTTCTGCCCTCTAGTCTGAAAGGACTATGCGTTTGTTGTTGTACACATGAGGCCATGACCAAGCCCTTTGTTTTCTTTTTTGTTTTTTTGCTTATATATTTCATCCCCCACTGGAAGGCACTTTTGTTGTACACATGAGGACTGATTAAAGGCTTTGTTTGATATCTTTATTCGGTGGTTTCGTTCATTGTAGAAGTCCAAACTCCATCGACCTTTGGGTCGACGGGGATCTCTTTACGCAAAGCTACCATCCCTGCAGTAGTAGGGACTGACCGCTGACTGCCGGCAACAAACTAAGGGCCCTGGACATCATTAAAAGCAATTAGTAACTAGGACCCCCACAGTAATGAATCATCCAGTGAGTCATTACACTAATTGGGGACCACACTCGTGTCCCTGTGGGTTGCCGGCAACCAGCGGTCATAAGAAAGTCTTTTATTTTACAACTTTTAGGATACATCACTGTGGTGCCCCCAAAAATACTCTCTGTTAGAGATGATGCACATGTCCTACCTCCGTTGCCATTGCTGGAAGTACCTTTGAAAGCTATCTTTTGTGAAGCCCTTCAGCAGGGGTGGCGTTTTTTTTTTAATTGTCGTCACACCTCCCAGGTGGCGACCTCGCAGCACCATTTTGCATTTTGGGATAAAGTTGGTGGACGCTAAATCAGGGCAGTAAGGTGGGTGCTCAAGCACGGTAATGGAGTTGCGAGCCAAAAACTCACGCACAATTACTGGATTGTGGGCGGGGGCGTTGTCGTCATGCAGAATCCATCGGCTCCCCTCCCTCACTTCCGGTCGCACGCGCCGCACTCGGTCTCTCAAGCGCCTCACAACCTCCACATAGAAAGCCGCGTTCATGGTCTGGCCCTCAGGCACGAATTCGTAGTGCGCAATTCCATGGCAGTCAAAGAAAACTAGAAACATGACCTTGATTTTTTATTTGCTTTTTCGGGATTTTTTTTGCCTCGGCTCATCATTCTGTTTCCACTCTCTGCTCTGGGACTTCAACTCGATGTCGTACTCGTAGATCCATGACTCGTCGCCTGTAACCACCGTATCCACGAAATCGACATTGTCCTGTGACGATCTCCAGTTCAGGCAACATTCCTTCTGTCGAAACTTCTGCTCAGGGGTGAGCAGTTTCGGCACAATCTTGGCGCAAACCTTCTTCGTTGCCAAATGATCTGTCAAAATCGTGTGGATGGACGATTTTCCCAAACCACACTCCTCTTCTATCATTCTGACAGTCAGTCGCCGGTCACTCAACACAAGAGAGCACACGGACTCGATGTTTTCATTATCGGTTGAGGTGGAGGAGCATCCTGACCTTGAATCGTGTTTAGTGTCTTCTTGGCCTCCCCGAAAACGCTCAACCCACTTGAAAACCGTTCTTTCCTTTAGTGCACCTTCTCCGTATGCCTGCTGCAACATTTTATGAATTTCGGGGCCGTTCCTGCAGAGTTTTACAAGAAACTTTACGTGAATTCGTTGTTCGAGCTATTGGTCTATCTCAATTTTGACAATAAGCAAGAAATGTTTCCACAAAGCAAGGATGGACAAAGCCAGGCCTTCTCCTAGAGATGCTTGACCGCTAGCGAATGTCAAACACATATAGTTGAATGTGGAAAGCCGAAGAAGGGTGCCACCAGTTCACCTACTACCGCTCAGCAAACCCACTGCACGAACTTTCTGGACAGACCTTGTATGTACACTCCGAAATGAATCTCCATCCCAACCTGACCTTACTCGAAGTGCTCCCCACTCTTCCCCCTCCACGCCGTTGCGATATCTTGAGACGTTCTTCCTCGTCTGACATGAAACACCTTTCCGAAATTTGTCTCAGTGTATTGAACATAAAGGTGTCGTTGGCTCCAGATATGTTCATGCATAAGAAGCATGCATTTGAAGAAGCACAAACCAGCTCCCGTGGCATAGTGGTTAGGATGATCGCTTTCCACGCCGAGGCTGGGAGGTGACACGGGTTCGAATCCTGTCACCGGCTGTGCTGTCTGAGGTTTTCCCTGGGTTTTCCGAAGACTTTCTAGACTAATGTCAGCACAGTTCCCCTTGAAGTCGGCCCAGGACGCATACTAACCCACCTGTCCCCCACTCCTTCCTGCTGTCCTCTCTCCATCTGTCCACGTCTGTACGCCGCTCATAGCCACAGTTGCTTCGCGGCGCTAACACGGAATTTAAAAAAAAAAAAGAAGAAGCACAAAGCTTTCTACTCGGCTCGCCCACAAAAAAAAATTCACAAGAATCTGCAATGTTTGAAGCACTATTTGTCTCAACAGCGAGGGCACGGCGTTCTTTCGTCGGTGGTTCCTCTCCTGCTTTCCGCTGTTTTGAAACTTTTCCCCACCCCCTCCAAGTGTCCAGCGCTATTGGAAACATTCTTTCCTCGAAGGAGAGTGACGATGACGTACATTCTCGTTCAGATAGATTCCTTCTCCCGTTTTTTGCGCATCCTCCTGCTAAAGATGAAACGTTCTGCCGAAACGAAAGAGGCAATGATACAGCTTTTTTTGAGAGGGAACGTTCCTACACACATCGTTTGCGACAGACAAGGGGAATTCTATAACACAACCATCAAGGAATACCTGGCACGAAAGAAGGTCTTCATGTATTCCACCTTCTCTCCTATAGTGAAAGCTCCACAAGTAAAGATGAGTGTGTGTGTGGTGTAATGAGTGTGGCTTCACGGGTACACATTTACGTGTCATATCGGGTCGCGGGTAAGGTGTGTTTGCAAGTACTAAGTTTCATACCCGAACTCATCTCTATTCACAGGCGGAATGAGTCATAAGGACTTTACGTGACAGAATATTCCGTTATTTTAGAGTAACCGGAAAACACCGCTTCGTTTCCGTGCTTCCCAAAATCGCGTGCAACTACAACACCACCAAACACGGAACGTTGGGCATCAGCCCGTCCGAAGTCACTCGCGAAAACGAATTGGAACTGTTCAATAAAATAAATGGGAAGCCCGAAGAAGAAAGTGAATGGTCCGAGCTTTTCCTTGGTTCGCTGGTTCGGCTACGACAAAGAACACGACAGTTGGGTTCCAAGCAGCGATGTGGTCAAGATTGGGAAATGACGTCAGACATCTACGTCCACCTCCTCTCAAACGCCAGCATGGTTGAGTTTCCGTTGAATAACCTCAATGCCTTGACGGTAGCTTTCGATAGTCCGCTTCAGCTTTCGGATCGCCATACAGTCGGCTTAATGGATCTCAGCATAAGCAACTATTTTTGAAATATTGGATACGAAAAGCAAGATGCGAAAATTGAGGTTTCTTTCGAGGACACGTTCGAAACCGAGAGAACTTTTCGCATCACCTCAGATCTAGAAACGGATTTGGGGAAAGCCCTTTCGGAACGTTTCTTTCGCATACCATAAATCGTGATACGACTTCGTCTTACCCGAAGACTTGAAAGCCGTAGAATTGGACCCTCGTCTCGTCTCGCTCAGGCGCTCGAGGCGACGCAGGTCATGTGGTGAACCCTCCCAAAATGAGCGTACACAAAGCCGCCTCCGTCTTATTGGAGCACGCTGTACTCATTTATTTCCGTGACGTCAGTTCGAATTCAGAAACCATGTCCCTACGTAACACGCTCAACATGTATTTCCAGTCGCACAAGCTGGACGCTTCGCTAGAATTTGCGGATATCGTCAACTCACTGAAAACGTCGAAAGAGCTGCACGTTCCAGAACCCCTTTTTAAAGCTGCTACGGTTCACACCGGCCAAGGGACACGAGGGTACTCTCAGAATCTCTCTCCCCGTAACTCATCAGTTTTCTTTCAATATTAAGACGAAAATCCCTCGATCTTTGCAAGTACAGGTCCCGACAAAAGTTTACGGAACACGCGACCGGTGTATTTTCTCCTCGGTACGACACCCTAGCGGCAAGCGGAAGCTGGCGTACTCAGGCCAGTTCACTGCCTCAGAGGGGTGGACGACTGCGCTCTTAGCGACACACAGCGGTAGTTTCGGTATGATTACTGTTGTATGTGCTCGCGAAGTGAGTTGGCCTGTGTTGGCCGAAGTGAACTGGCCTGATTTCGCCAGCTTCCGCTTGCCGCTAGGGTGTCGTACCGAGGAAAAAATACACCGTTCGCATGTTTCGTAAACTTTTGTCGGGACCTGTACATCTGCCTCCCGGCTATTATGCTACAACCCCAAGAAGCACTGCTGGCCATTGTTGCTACACCAGTTGGAGGAAAAGTATGGAAATCACTATTAAAGGGAGAATCCGCATAAGGTCCCTTCCGAGATTTTCGAATATTCGTCACCTTTAGCCATCAACGACCATGCCTGTAAAATATCTCCTTCGAAAACTGAGTCAAACTTGATAAAAATGATTTTCTTCTATGACGCGCTCGGTGACAGGGTAGTGCGAGCCACGAGCGCTTTTCTGCAAGCAACATCGAGCGTGATGTAAGTCGCGAGATATCCCGCGCCGTCCGCCTTGCTTTGCTGTGTGTTTTGGCAGTTTTGACGAAGGAAATTTTCCGTAGCAATTGTGTTCGTTACGTCGCACACTGATCTTACACCCACCACGATGGCCGGTAAGACATGCTGTATAATCAGTTGTGGCAACAGGTCGGATACAACAACAGACGTAGCATATTTCCAGTTTCCGACGGCCAAACAACGTCGTTTGGAGTGGGAAATGGCGCTGCGCAAAATCAAGTGGAGGAAGACCAGCTCGAGAACGATATGTTCTCATCATTTTGAGCCAGGAATGTTCGACACGAAAAGACGGCTCATGCGGGAACTCGGAGTGGCACCCGCGGGCACCTGCGGGAGGCACCGACCGCATGTGCACCTGCAACATGTTTCATATTACGCGTGCACCCGTGGCACTTATACAGGGTGTCCCAGAAAACGTGTCATTGAATTATAATAAAAAAAACTACGCCACCTAGAATCATGCGGTCAACAGCATTTGTTCTTATTAGTTTTTGCCACCTCCTAATGTGAATGTCATTACTCCAAGTTTAATTATGTAAATATTTGCGAACTGAACTCGGAAATTTGCCAAGTAAAGGTCACTTTTTTACCCCACCAATATGAAGAGCGTGCCGAATACACTCAAATTCATGATAATTCGCAGTGATATTCACGAGCTATTCCATCGGAAAAAATAGCCGAATATCATGCTTTTCGGAGCACCGGACAATAGCGCGCGATGACGTTTTGAGTGCAATCGCTCCCAGTGCGACGAAAGGAGGTTCCGAAGCCAGCCCACAGAGTGATAGTAGAAAAAGTAACAGTTTCTAAAATTGGGAGACGGAAAGCAAAATCCCAGCGAAAGTCGGACATGATAAGCCGTGCCTGTTTTATCTCTTTCTGCGATGTCGGGGAGGGCTGGGTTTCCAACCTCCTTTCGTCGGACTGACAAAGATTGCGCTGAAAAATTCATCGTGCGCTATTCTGTGCGACCTCCGTAGAGTATGATGTTCGGCTATTTTCTCCGATGGGATAGCTCCTGAATATCCCTGTCAATTATCATTAATTTGACTAAATTAGACACGCTCTTCACATTGGCGGGGTTACAAAGTTACCTTTACTAGGCAAATTTCCGACTTAAGCTCGCAAAAATTTACATAATTAAACTTACGTTACACGACATTCATATGAGGAGGTGGCAAAAACCCAGTAAGAACAAATGCCATTGACCGAATGACTCTAGTTGGTGTAGTTTTTTTATTATAATTCAATGACACGTTTTCTGGGACACCCTGTATAAGAATGTGCGACAACCTATTAGAAACTCATCATTAGTTACTCCGAGTTCGACAGTCTTCAGTGTATGAGTCCGAGGCCTCGGTTTCAAGCGACGCGCGCACTGGTACAGGGTCCGTCGAATACGGCGAGTCGTTGTGGTTTATGGTGGCGGTGAAGTCATTCTCCTCATTAGAATACACGTCTGAATCGGGCTGAAGTCCCGTGGAGTTCTATTCTGATGCGGAGTCGGTTTCCATGACTGCACGTTGAGCGTAACTTGCTTCCTGGCGTCTTCAATGCAATACAACACATGGGAATCACGGCAGACGAATCTCGCGACTGACGTCACGGCGTGGCGCTCCTCGATTCCGATGCCACCGCCTGCTCTCATAGTTTCGGTTTCGCTTTATCGTTTTCGCTGTTTGTAAATTATACGCGCATGTTTATACGAAACGGAGGCTGTTGTCAGCATCTGGGGGGTGGTCTCTGCTGAAATCAACTTTCACTTAATTTTGGGCACAACCGTTGCGGACCCTCCCTTTAAAGGTGGTGTCCGGAGAAAAAATGCAGTTGAACTGAGGATGCGATAGGAATAGTGGGTGCTTTAAATTCATGTAACTGGAATATTTAGTTTCGAAACAGTCGGAATCATTAGAAAAGAAATTTAATCAGATTTTGCAGCTGGCTGCGCGCTCCTGGCGCTCAGGCAACACTGTGGGAACCGACGTGACTGGGGCAGACTATGAAAGCAGGTTGTCCGTCACAAAATGCGGGCTTCGACTCACAATCTGCGGCGGAACAGTCGCTAGAAACATCTCCGTTCATGCTTTCAATAGTATCGGATTGCAACTAGCTGACGACGCCGTCAGCTGAGTGATTGGGAATTTCGCCGACAATGCCATTTACGTCCCCGGAAGAGGCGAAGCAGAAGAGGGCCGTTTCAACCAGAAGCCAGGAGTTGGTTTCAAACTGTATGTTTTTGATGTTTTATGAAGAAACGCAAACAAATTTTGAGGAACTTTTTTGGTGTTTTCTTCTTGAAAGGCATCTCGAAGTGGAATTCACATTGACTTTAGAATTCCGGATTCCTCGCAAACACCACCTTTAGAAAGTAGAGATTTCCGTAAAAATCTGTGGTAAAATATATACTTTACCTAATTAACATCGTGTTTAGGCCAGGATTTTGTGCGTTTCATCATTTGACATTTTCTATGTCGCTTTTTGCGTCGAAACCATGCAAATATGTGATGGTAAAAGTTAGTGGGGACTGCACACAATGCTTTGGCTCTCCCGGGTTCGTGAGCTGAACATCTGTGTGTTTCACAGGGTAATCTGCACAGTACCATGTGAAGTCAACCCGGGCCCGCTTGCACGAAACAATCCTAAGTGTAACACTTGGCAAGTGTTGCACTAACGCGTTAGTGCACTAAGTTTAGGGTTGCGGTTAAGTGGCTTACACGAACACTTCCACGACCGCCCTAAGTCAAGTATTCTAAAGTGGATCGTGGCTACGAGCAGTTGCAGTTTTCGGGGGCTCTCATTGGTAGAAAGAGAACTTCCGGAGTTCATCCCAGGAAGTCGTGCGTCACGGCATGTTTGGATTCTGGGAAGTCGTCTGCTTCTGCCGTCGCACGTAAACAGTTTGTACAACCAAAATAAGGTATTGTACTATCATTGTAGCTGCAAGAACGAGTTAGGTCACTTGTTGCGTGCTTTTGTTAAATAAAATAAAGCCTGTGGCCCAAAGTATGTCTCCAATTGCTTGATGATTGGGAACTTATCGCCAACGGCAGTGCCGGTGAGAAGCACTTCGCGTGCGGCGATCATTTTGAGAGATGTTGCTAACGAAAAGCACAACACGTACGGCACCCACAGCATAAAAAAATGAGACGTTGTTAGTATTGCGAGGAAAATGCGTACTGTATTGCGAGATACAGTTGGGGCCAACGACGAATCTTCGATGCACGGTTCATAGCGGCCGACATGTTAGTCCTAAGCTTTAGTGCGGTAGTTTAGGGTGCTCCTAGGACCCTTGGCCAGCGTCCTAAATTGCGCGGAGCGAGCGCCACCACTTTAGTGTTGTAAAAGTTTCGTGCAAGCCACTTACGGCTCCGGCACTACACTAAGTGGGGAACTCGTTAAGTATTACACTAAGTTTGTTTCGTGCAAGCGGGCCCAGGTTGCGAAACGATCGTCGGAATGCGGAAAATGGTGTTTCATCAAGATTGCCGCATTTTAGCAGCTGTAGAGATTCCAGTACTTCCAAGTTCAAGGGAAGTCGTCTCAACAGACTTTTGACACAGGCGACAAGGAAGTCTTTGCATCTTTCCATCACACCCAGTTTTTCCTTATCGTGCAGGTGGGAGCTTTCGAGGGCATCAAGGAATATACTCCCCAGACCGCAGGCTCTGACATGCAGAATTTGTCGATCCCAAGTAGAGGAAGCTGCTTTGGCATGCGACGGCCATACAACCCTGAGCATAAGCGTTTCAATTAATGATATCAGGTCAGCATACAGCTGACAGGAGTCAGGGTTTTTGCTTTCGAAGGTAGCATTCACATTATCGAACTATTTTATGATGGGACACAAAAACGTCAAGAAAAGGCGATTTTGCTCGTCATTGTACACGTCACTAACTGTACGAGCGGTGTAACAGCGCTCCGACTGTTTCGTGATTTTGGAGTGCGCTGTTCGCTGATACCATTGACTAATAATAACGGAGCGAACTGACCCGCCTATGCTCAGCCACCGCGTCGCGCTAACGCTCACAAGTTTCTTGGGCTGATCCCCGTGATTGATTGCGGAGGAAATCAGACGGTACGCGTGCTGACGTTTAGGAGTATGAGAGAACCAACTAAATTTTTCTCTGACTAGGAACTCAAGGTGGGCGGGAAGTATAGCAGCAGCCTCGTTACACGACAGAGTAAGTGAGTGGCAAAGGCAGCGCACTAGGATTAGTTTGTCGTTTAACACTCTCAGACGTGAAAACAAGGAATTGTGCTGTCCGCACATCACATTGGCCCCGTCAGTCCCGACGCCGACGCAGTTCGTCGCTGGGATACCACACTTCTCGAGAAAGTCAGTGAGGCTTGAAAAGAGTTGCTCTGCCGATTCTTCCCAAATGACAGAAAGGGACAACGTCCACGCATTGAAAACAATGTTGGGTTTTCCGCTTTCCGTCGAATCTTGGCAGAGAACTGAGCACGGCCAATAATTTGCGCGTCTCAGAACATTTTTAATGCGTTAGAAGCGTGGCGTGTTCTGTCTGTAACCACGGAAGAGGAGAGAGGCGTTCCGAGGGGAGAGGAGGAGAGGGGGTCGAGAGGAGGCGGAGAGCACGCCGCGCCGGGCGGAGTTGCCACATCTACAGATTTGTATGGAGATCTAGATTTTCGGCACCATCTACAGGTTTACGGACTCCATGATGAAGACTGGGCATGGGCTACACAAAATACACGAACATACACAAGATCGTTGCGTATGTTCCTATATGTTTCCATGCTCGATTTCATGCACCAGCTAACCTGCGTTTACGCTATTTTGTTAGGTTCTTGAACAATCGTTAGAAAAGGCTGTGACGAGAATTCACGAAGGTCTCGGGATCGACGATCTCGATTCTCTCGGGTGAAAAAAAAAGAAACGGAAAAAACAAATAATCTATAATTTCATGGTTGTTTCGTGTTGTGGTTTAAAAAATCACTATCAGTAGTGTAGTCTGATATTTTGTGTCACCGTGGCACGGAAGCTGTTCTGGCACAACGCAAATACATTTTGCTGACTATTGATTCCTCTATTTACCAATCACTCTGGTAAGATAGCGCATATGTATTGATTTGTTTGATGGTGATGCTTGATTTTTCATTTATTCTTGCCGGCCTTCACTGGAAGCAAACAAACCTGCGCAGTCGCCGGCGCATTGGCAACGACGAAGACGTGGTAGTGGTGTGCTATTTCCGAGCACTCTGCCTGCCCACATGTTTGGGGTGCTCGTGCCTCATGGACCAACTTCACAAGCAACTGTGTCACCATTTGTCTTAAAGATACTGGGGAGAACACCCAGACAGGACAAGCGGCGCCCGGATTCAAACGTGGGCCACTTATCAGGATTGGCGTGGAACGCCATCACCGTAGCCAGACGCACGTGTCTAGTCGGCGTAGTGCGTAGACGACGGTCGGCGCCACCAGAATACACTAAGCACCCTAAGCACTAAGCCCACGGGTGGTAGTGGTGGTGATGGTGATGACGATCGAACTGCTTGCCGTAGTCGGCCACGATTATGCGAGCAACGTCATGAGCATCGAAGGATGTTGCGATCGGGGCCCGCTTGCACGAAACAAACTTAGTGTAATACTTAACGAGTTCCCCACTTAGTGTAGTGCCGGAGCCGTAAGTGGCTTGCACGAAACTTTTACAACACTAAAGTGGTGGCGCTCGCTCCGCGCAGTTTAGGACGCTGGCCAAGGGTCCTAGGAGCACCCTAAACTACCGCACTAAAGCTTAGGACTAACATGTCGGCCGCTATGAACCGTGTATCGAAGATTCGTCGTTGGCCCCAACTGTATCTCGCAATACAGTACGCATTTTCCTCGCAATACTAACAACGTCTCATTTTTTTATGCTGTGGGTGCCGTACGTGTTGTGCTTTTCGTTATAGCAACATCTCTCAAAATGATCGCCGCACGCGAATTGCCTCTCACCGGCAGTGCCGTTGGCGATAAGTTCCCAATCATCGAGCAATTCGAGACATACTTTGGGCCACAGGCTTTATTTTATTTAACGAAAGTACGCAACAAGTGACCTAACGCGTTCTTGCAGCTACAATGATATTACAATACCTTATTTTGGTTGTACAAACTGTTTACGTGCGACGGCAGAAGCAGACGACTTCCCAGAATCCAAACATGCCGTGACGCACGACTTCCTGGGATGAACTCCGGAAGTTCTCTTTCTACCAATGAGAGTCTCCGAAAACTGCTACTGCTCGTAGCCACGATCCACTTTAGAATACTTGACTTAGGGCGGTCGTCGAAGTGTTCGTGCCATGGTTCGTGCAAGCCACTTAACCGCAACCCTAAACTTAGTGCAGGAACGCGTTAGTGCAACACTTGCCAAGTGTTACACTTAGGATTGTTTCGTGCAAGCGGGCCCTGCTCAGCGTCCCGATGTTGTTGAGGGGCAAACTACGAAGGTAAATAAAAATAATTTAATCGGTGGCGCGAATAATGTCTGTACTAATACAATATGCATGTTTTTAATGTAGCAATTCGCGCGGTCTGCCAGTAATACGTAAGATTATAAACAGAGCAGAGTACTCTTCCGGTTCCTGTCGCTCTCCATGTTGTTAGCTACGAGTTTGCTGTACGTTGACTGCGCACTTTGTGTATGGCGGGCTTGCCCTTCTTCTAGCCCGCCATACTTTGTGACTGTTCATAGCCGTTTTCTTCTTCATCGTCGTCTTTTCAATTTCAAACCACCAAGTCCAACTTGGGACATTTCTCGGGGGAATGCCACATTTCAGGACAGTAGCCAGCTATTGCTTTATTTGAGTGTCAACAATGTGGACAGTACTGACTTTGGAGCTGTCGGTTCCTCTTCCCGCCTTTGCGACGTTTGTGGGTGCGTGTGAAGAAGCCTTCAAAGCCAACGTTAAGACATTCCTCACCTCCCAAGGGGTCAGGTCCAAGCTGTGTGAAGCGTTGGACATACTTGTGCCAAAGACATTGAATTTGTGTTTTTCATCCGTGTATGATGATCTATTTCACTTTTTTCTGAGGGTACGACTGTTCTGGTTTGCACGAGAAAGGAATGAGGAAGTACGAAGTAGTACGTTACGTCAGAAGGCACTGCAGCGGGCAGCGCGACCAAGTTCGTAATCTCTGCACGTTGTTGTGATGTAACCAGAAGTTTTCTTTCCATGCAAAGGGATATGCATGGTTCTGTTGTCTATCCAGTGCTTTCAGCTGTAACCTAGATTACACATGATCTCTTGTAATTCTTTCATTTCTGTGAAGCATACGATTTGTCAAAGTGCACTTTTGCACATAGCTCCTTACTGTGTTATTTGTATTTTGACAGCCATGCAGAGTTCAGTAGTCTGTGCCAAATATTTACATGTTTAGTGTTTGTACACCTGTGTACATAGATACCTAGCATACATTTTCTATTTTGAATCTTCAGCAGTTTGCCTATTCTTTGTTACGTATGAAGTGTATACCTGTGTACACAGATCCCTAGCACGTAATTTTATATTTTGAATCCTGCGCTGAGTTCAGTAGTTGTGTGCAAGTATGTAGGAGCAGTTATGTGCAGGGCTAAGCACCTTGTGCAGCTTGCAAATCTACACCACATGGCAAAATGTGCACAAAATAGCAGAAGCACAGAACATTGTCGATGCTTTGACATTCCTTTAATACAAAAATGCTGTCGTAATCAAAGTAGAAGTAGTCATCAGCAGGGTGTGTACACACTGAACAAGGTTGTCATTGCTGGAAGCTGATACTGTTGTGCCTGTTTTGCAAGATAAAGTATCACAGACTTCTAAAATGAGCTAATGGACTTGTGTCTTCTTATTCCCCCTTAGCATTCGTTACAGTGCCAAAAACTGTGGGCAGACATAGCACCAGACAGTATGCAAATATCACATAATGTGATCTTTAAGTGCAAATATGTTCACTTCCACCTTCTTTGTACGAGAGAAATGTGGAAAGTTCCAGATGTACATGAGGACAGCTATAGCAGCATGCATTGGACATTAAAGGGACCATGAAATTTCCCGAACCCCCATACTTTTTTTCGATGGAACTGTTCTTCCCGCAGAGAAACTAATATGCCACAAATTTTTCTGGACGAAATCGCTCCACTCTGCGAGGAGCGCGCGCTGGAAATGTCTCTTCCGCGTTCCTCCTCTCTCGCGCATATTTCCCTGCCGATGGTGTAACTGTACGGACCGCACTTCGGTTCCCCGTTACGTCACCGGTGTTGCACAATGGCAAGTAATGCCGCGAGCTCGCGCTGTGGCAGCCGCCACTGCCGAAATCTGCCGATCGCGCGAAAGCTGCTGTCATGGAGATTTCCACTCCTGATGAACGCATACGCGGGATCCTACGGCGCATGCTCCTGGCGGGATTCCTCGGCTCGGCCAGCTCGGCAACACGTCACGATGACGTGTTGCTGAGCCGGCCGTGGTCGCGTCAAGTTACCCGTTGTGTCTCCGCTCGGCAGCTCCCCACGGCGCGGCGCCAGCTGTCCTCCCTTCGCCGCTCCGTTTAAATTCGCTCCCGAGAAGTCCGCTCGCGCGACGAAAGTAAAATTTCGGTTCTAGACTCAGAAAAATGTCTTCTTTCGAACGAAACGAAGAAAAAAATCGTTTCATAGTCCCTTTAAGGTCCTGGGCCCCACCTGTGTTTCTCGAATTTGTACATTATCCTTTCGTGCTTATCCCCGCGCTATACGTAATGGTGACGTACCAGGTGACGTCATTATGACGGAATTTGTAGTTTGCCCCGCAACGGATGGATGGCGCTGACGGTCTTTATCATGGCCGCCCTTGAAGACGTGGTGGCCAATGCAAGCTTCGCTACCATCTATATTTACCTTGGAGCTTCCTCCTGCAGTATCTGTAGCATGCGCAAACACGTATTGCGCTTTTGGCTATTTTTGGCTAGAAGGTACTTGTGTACTTGGCTATATTTTGGCTACAGGTGGCCGGAAAACGGGCTATACAAAGCTGATTAGAATGGCTGAGTGAGCCTGATGGTGCATAGCTATACAAAGAAATTGGAGCTGTAAGGGCAAGGGACATAAAGAACACACGTACACGGAGCCGGCTGCTCCATTACTTAGATAGTAAGTACGGTGAATGATGGAGATAGGCAATCTGTTCTGTGTTGTTCTCGTGTGTGTTTATTTGTTCCGCTCTGGTCACATGAGAAACCTGTATAAAAGCAGCTGTCTTGACAAATAAATAACTTGTAGTGGAGCAGCCGGTCCCGTGTACGTGTGTTCTTTATGTCCCTTGTCCATACTCCAATTTTTCGTATAGCTCTACAAGGCCCTCATCATCTGGCAACCCTGGTGGGGGACCTGACTCGGGTGTCCGACGGCGGACTGTTAGCAGCGTCTTGGCTTTTGTCCCTGACCACCATCGGCCGTCATTCTGACGTTCACGTTGCCCTCGTCGTTAGGGAGGCACGCTCCGGGGTGCTCTGTCGCAATTCGGAGTACTGGGCACCTGGAAATCGTGTAACTGTTTTACCCGCGACATGCGTAACGTTAGTCTCACAACCAACATTATATACAAGATCCCTATTGATGGTCGTACATCGGACAGACAGGACAGCGAATTAACGAAGGAGTAATTCAATTCAACTGTTTGTTTTGCAGGTGCCCATAAACAACCTAAATGGTCTATGTAATGGTGAACATTAAATATATTGGTAACATCCCGATTGTATCAAGGATTAAACGATAGGTTTCGAGAGCACGTGGCTTTTTTTTAAATTCCGTGTTAGCGCCGCGGAGCAACTGTGGCTATGAGCAGCGTACAGATGTGGACAGATGGGGCGAGGACACCAGGAAGAAGTGGGGGACAGAGGGGTTAGTATGCGTCCTGGGCCGGCTTCAGGAGGAATTGAGCCGGCATTCGTCTGGAAAGTCTTCGGAAAAACCAGGGAAAACTTCAGACCACAACCGGCGGTAAGATTGGAACCCACCACCTCCCAGTGTTCACCACGAACCTGGTTACCACCAACGAGCGGGACGCCTTAAAGGGACTATGAAATTTCCCGAACCCCCATATATATATACATATATATACTCTTTTTTTTTTTGGAAATGGTTCTTCCCGCCGATAAACTAATATGCCATAAACTTTTCCGGGCGAAATCGCTCCACTCTGTGAGAAGCGCGCGCTTCAAGACTCTCTTCCGCATTCCTCCTCTCCCGCGCGTGCTGCTGGCCCCCGTTACCTCACCGGTGTTGCGCAATGCCAAGCAACGCTGTTGTGAGGGTGAGGCTGTGAGGCGCAGTGGCTCCTGCCAGTAGCGCCTACAAGGTCTCTGGTCGCGTCTGAGGTCTGAAGCATTACGTTTCTCTTCGTTGCAGGCGTTCGGATAATACGCTACAATGAACAGCTTTTTGTGTGTGAATCGTTTGCTACACTTGCTCTGGCATGTATGACATGTGAGCTGTACTTTTTCATCGAATGTAATCGTCTTCTGCTCGGCGGCCGTTCACAACAGGAAACGCAAGTACCCATCTCCGTGGCTATGAGGATTTTGCTGACGAGATACGTGGGCCTCTAGCGATTCACCGCAACGTTGTATTGGTTGTATCGCTATCACCAATGGAAAGTGTCTGGTGGTTGCCTGGCGTTGCAATTATAGTTACGTCACGGTCCATTGATACTCTCTCTGGTCACGAAACTCCGCCGGAGAACAATAGGTCAGGTTTGCCTAGGGAGAACCGCCGCCGCGCGGAGGCGCGCGCGTCGCTACTTGGGGAGAAAACGCCAGCTGATACGGGTAAATGCCTCTTCTTTTGCCTGCGTTTTGACCAATGTATACGCTTCTTTCTGAAATCCACGTGCATCCTTAGACTGTGAATAGATTTCGGCTAATCTATGCATGCCGCAGACGTGTTGTATCCCAGCGTCCAGCGTGTCACTCGGGATATGATAATTCTGGTGAAAAGGTATCGTTTTTCGCGTTGCCGACTGGTGCCATCAAGCGAGACAAGTGGAAGCGTTCGATACCTCAGAAAGAGGACTCGCGTTTCAGCTTTGAGTCAAAGTGGAGACGTGTGTGCGAGAAGCAATTGGACGCATCCGACATTGTCAGAGCAGACGAATTCCTCGTGACACGCGAAGCTCTGAATGACACCGCAAGCAAAGAGAAGGTCACCATGCCTCGCGACAGGTCAAAGCTGCGTCCTGAGGCCGTGCCACGAATTTTTGACGGGTGTCCGCAATACTTGAGCACCTCAAAGCCTAAAAGTCGCGCAACGAGGAGGCTGCCAGTAGCGAAACCGTCCTCGAAAAGAAAACGGATGAGTAGTGGTGGTAGAAGCTCGGCGCCTCTCATCGACGTTGGAACAGAAGAACTCTGCGTTCAAGACAGACAGCTAGGCTGTGGGACAGACAATAGAAGCAGTACACCCTGCTGAGAAAGTTGGCACAGGTCCGTGCAACCTTCAAGGTGCCACATGTACCTCACATATATGGCATATGTCCGGGTCCTAGCGTCGGATGCAGTGCGCACTAAATCTAGAAAACAGCTGAAGAGCTTAATTTTTTTAGATGTCGGCTGCACTTCTTTTCCCGCAAAAAAAAAAGAAAAAGAACAAGAAGCTTAACCTGGCTACACCCAGATCACGCCCTGCTGCAGGTGGCAGGAAAGATTCACCACTGTCGGTGAACAGTGCAAATAAGTCTGGCCATCCAAGGCCGTAAGGCATTTGGTCATTTCATGAGTTGCCCTGGAACATTGTTTTTGCCTTTATTCAAAAGGTTAAAAAAGGTTAAAAGCCTGCATTTTAAAGGTTAATTAGAGGGTAACTGAAAGTAATTGAGACTAATTAAAGGTTAATGAAATGGACTTACATATAGTACTTGAAAGTGTCGAACCGGAAGTCAGGTTAGACCGGAAGTGGATACCGGACGTCAAGTATAGGCGGGAAGTGGACAACCAGAAGTGGTGTTTATACCGGAAGTGGATACCCGGAAGTCAAGCATGGACCGGAAAAGGCCCTTAAAGGGGCACTAAAATGCAAAAACAACTTGCTCTCAAATGAAAGTCCGTGTTTCAATTAGTACGATGCAAGCAAAATTAGGTCACAGAGCGCTACCGTTTAGAAGAAAAACGCAATGAAAACAGAGCCGTCTTTGGCGGCAACGAATAGTAACCCCAGGAGGCAAAGATTGGCGGCATCCAATGAGACAGCAGGAGAAGCGTGCGCATACCTATCGTAGGCATATGGATTTGGAACGGGTCCGGTCGTAGTGAAAAAATGGCAATGAAAAAATGGCTAGGAAGCAAGCGAGCTGGTGAAGATGATGCATAATGTAAAAAAAAACCGCGACTAGGGAACACGAAGGGACAGACACAACACGAAGTCTCAATGAGACTTCGTGTTGTGTCTGTCCCTTCGTGTTCTCTAGTCTCGGGCTTTTTACATTATACCGATCGTAGTGTTCCGTATATGCGCGGCATGATGCGCACTGCTGCATTTTTCAATACCGATTCACGGAATTGTAGCCCACAACAGTTCTCGCGAATGTTCCACTGACAACATTTATCTTCACGTCCTTCGGACAGCGACGTCAGTCCGCTTCGCAATGCGCACTATGTTTTTCGCCGAGACTGCTCCATGGCGTGGCACGCGCGTGCAAGCGCGGTATAGATTAAAAATACCGATGCACGAGCTCAAACGACGTCCAACGCTTAGCGCCGAAGCAAGAAAGAGTCCGGTATAATTTCAGTTGTAACTCCGTAACGGAATCCAAGTTTTAAATTATGATAACAAGTACAAAAAATAACATAGCGTCTAACATAATATGAAGTGAACTTGTTTTTGCATTTTAGTGCCGCTTTAATGCCAACGCATTTCTCTCGCATTTACCGCTACATCGCCGCTGAATTTTTTTATTGCATGCTATGAATCTGTCACCCTCCTTGACACTAGAGACTTCTAGAGCAGGGGTTCTCAAGCGGTGGAGAGTTCTCCCTGGGGGTTGGTGATTTAGGAATGACACTGGGGGAATGACACCATGTAACATTCTCCCCCAATCGGTCCTTCCGTGCACTCTACGTACCGTATCATTCACAGGACATCTCCCTCGCCAGGAACGCCTCGACGGTATATCATGATGGCTCCTGGGTGCGCACGGTACTGGAAGGGGCTATGTAGCGGTAAGGTCGCTCGCCACAAACAATACTGTCGAAAAGCTCGAAAGCAGCAATGAAATAACACAAAATTTTTATGCGTGTATTGTTTATGAAGTTAATATGGGGGGGGGGGGAGATAACGCTTTGATGAACGGAAAAAGGGGTGCATGCCGCAAAAAAGGTTGAGAAAAGCTGTTCTAGACCATATAAGCGAGGGACCATTACGTAGAAAAAAACGGCAGTAATCCGCCAAGACAAAAAAAGAAAAAATGAAAAGAAAAAAGCACTAGCTAGTTATGCTTTCAAAGCAATATATGCTAAACGTCTAAAGCAGGAATATGTTTGCCAGTTCAGAGAGAGAGAGCTGACGTCAGCAGATTACGTAGCTGTTTTAAAGCAATCGGCCTGCGTATAATTCAAGAGGTAGAGGCTATCGTGCAGAGCATACATACGCATGCATAGACAAGGTGGCCGTGACACCACACGTACTACATCGATGGCGAAGTGCTCTTGCATCTGCCTCTGCGCATTACTTCAGTCCATTTTCTTTGGGAAGTAACATTCGCTATCCTCGTCCTCGCCATATCACAACAGTGTGCTGCTTCTGCCTGCAGCACACGGTCGGCTCTTCATCTGGCTCCAAGACTTCCTTACGGACCGAACTGTCGCTGTCCGTACGTCCCAAGGCCAAAGCCCTCAGCATCCTGTTCCTCAAGGAGTCCCCCAAGGAAGCATTCTCAGCCCGACACTCTTTAACGTGGTGATGGCCGGCCTACAATCAGTAATTCCTCGCAAAGTGTCGTTCTCCGTCTATGCAGATGACGTCGCCCTTTGGACAGTAGGAAAATCACGCCCGGCTCTCCAGCGCCGCCTGCAGCTCGCTTTAAACAATATCCATACGTACCTCACGCACCTCGGGATGGACCTTTCACCCGAAAAGTGTGTCGAGCTCCCTTTCACGCGTAAAGCTATGGCCAATTTCCCTCTCTGGCTTGGCTTAAAGAAGCTTGACCCGGTACGCTTTCACCGCTTCCTTGGCGTGGTAATCGACTCGGACTTGCGCTGGGCTCGGCACATTAAACATCTTGAAACTAAAGTGCAGCGATGGCTCCCCGCAATTCAACATCTTCCTGGCTCAGGATGGGGCTGTGATCAGCGTTCCCTGCTCGCGGTTCACGCGGCATTGGTGAGGGCAACTGTGCTTTACAGCCTTCCTATTCTGCACAGGATATCAACAACTTCATTAAATACACTTCGGTCCCTGTTTGCTCGAAGCCTTCGTCGATGCCTCGGAGTTCCCAGAATGGCTGAAACACGGCAAGTACTGGCTGAAGCTGGTGAGCTCCCGATTGAAGTTCTCCGTGAACGGGAAACGGCTCGGCACTACCTCCGTTTGCGTGCTCACATTCCCCGCCACCCGCTACTCAGGAAAATTCGATACCGCCCTGAAAGTGACTTCTATCGAGTAGCGAAGAGGACACGCCAGACTCTCACTGGCTTCATAACTAAGGACACTATACCGCCGGAAGCCCCCTGGTCTCTACCGGTACCGCCCACTTTTGTACGCCTCCCAAACCTTCTGGAAAGAAGAGATCAGGTCCCCCCTCAAGTCCTCCGAGCCCATTTTCATGCTCTGGTAGACGCGAAGTTTTCTACGTTTACGGCAGCATATACTGATGGCGCATCCCGAAACAACAAGTCCGCCTCAGCCTTCGTCATTCCATCCGAAGGCGTCGTGCACGGAAGACGCCTCTCACATCCAACCTCCTCCACAGCTGCGGAACTCTATGCCATTCTTTTCTTTCTACAACACATCGCTGATTTTCCACCCCGGGAATGGGCAGTCTTTACAGACTCCAAATCTGCCCTTCAAGCAATTGAAAATTCCGGCATACGAGGCCCATCCGCACCGCTAGTCACAGACGTGCTAATGGCTTACCACACTATCTACGCCGCAGGCCACAGGCTAGTTCTCCAGTGGGTTCCAGCCCACTGTGGTGTCGTGGGGAACGAGCAGGCCGACAGCGCCGCAGAAGCAGCACTCTCGTATCGGAAACGGACCCGTATTGTTCTGCTGAGAGGAGACCGCCGTTCCATTCTGCGACGCCTAGTGACACCCCTGGCTTCCCGCCAACGGACAACCGACATTCTTCCCCCCTCTATGTTGAACAGAGTTGATCCCACGCTCGCTTTCCGCATGCCACGAAACACCTCTCGTCAAGATGCTGCATTAATCCACCGAATGCGCCTCGATGTGGCCTTTACAGCTCAGTGGCGTTACCGCTTTAGGCAAGTTGACTCTCCCACCTGCTGCCACTGTGGTGCTCTTGAGGATCTGGAGCACATTCTTCTTCATTGCCCTCACTACGAACCTTCCCGAACCACACTCTCCGAGTCTCTTCGTCAGCTGGACTCTCGCCCTTTCTCCCTCTCGAAATTGCTTGGTCCCTGGCCCAATCCAGCCCAGCAACGCTCTGCGCTCAAAGCTCTTCTGACATTTCTGGACACCATCGGACTTCGATCGTTATTGTGAAGGGGCTCGTTATTTTATTCCCCCATTCCATCCAGCAATGGGGTAGAGTATCGCCTGTGGCGATGAAACTCCCCACTCTCCAAGGTCGAAAATAAAGTTGTTGTTGCTTCTGCCTGACTGCTCTGGATTAAGTTTTATGTGAGTAATGACGCAGGCAACGAACCGTAAGTAGAACAATGGGGTCAAAAACCAGACGAAAATGCGTGCACCATTAAGCCTCCTGTTTCCCAACCTGCAATAAAGGGTTACAGCCATCTGGCTGGTTACACGAGCACGAGCACAGTCCCCACATTTGTGTAGTCAAAGCACGGCAACAAAATGCGTGAACTCGAGCGGGCTCCGTATAGTCGTACGTAACACACACACACAGACAGAGACAGACACAGACAGACAGACGGACACAGACAGACAGACACAGACAGACAGATAGACACAGACAGACAGACAGACACACACACACACACACATTGGTGATGGGGTGGGCGATTCACCGCCGCTGAGGCAGTACACTGCCCTATTTCGCGTTGGGAGAGGATGAAGGGATGATGATGGGGGCTTTGTCGTACGTAAAAGTTACATGCAGCTGCGGCTTCGCATATCATCGGGAGGCGAAGCGTGCTCAGCTTTCGTACGTAGGAAGTGTTCAGGACTAACTGCTGAGGTCAACGACCTTCTTAACAATATTCATTAGAGAGGGAAAAGTGACTCCCCGTGTGCTTGCAAAGCCCGATACAGAGGCGGTACTGCATGCACAGTCAAGCGCGATGCTGCTCATCAGTGTTATAGCCATCACAGTTTGTTGGTATGAAGCATTCAGCAGCTCAGTTGCTCAACGAACAGATTTGCAACAGTATCAAAACATTGGGAAGGTGCGTATGATCTTAAAGAATACGGTGCGTTTCAGTCTGTATTGACGTTGGGCTGGAAGCTCCGATCGCAGTCAGTCTTCGGTGTAGCAGTACGAACTCTATGATACACTACAGGTTCAGAATGATTCAGCCGGGGATGGCACCGTTGTTGCGTTTTATTTGAGCTTTGATGAGCTGTACATGACGCTGCGAGTATTACATTTATTCGGTTTATTAAGATGTTTCTAATTTATCCTTCGTGACCTACGCACGATATGAAATGGGTCGACAGTTGTTGACCCGTTTATTGGACCTAATAAGGAATTGCGGCGATATGTTCAACGAGGTCTATATCGTTGACATCGCGGTCCAGCATGGGCCAACGCAGAGAAGTGCTCTTGAGATATATAATGCTGTGCCTACTACAAGTACAATCAACTTTATGCGCAAATTATTTCCCTCCTAGCTGAGTAAAACATAGGCAGTTTTTTCTTGCAGTGTCTTGAAACACCGCGGTCATACTATATGCTATACCGCAATTACGAGATCGACGACATCCTTGGAGACTGTTTCAGGGCCACACAAATCGGTCCTATCCAGGACAGTGTGGTGAAGATTCAGGAGAAGTACATCTTAAATGGATCCGTGTAAGTAATGTTTTTGTCAGAAAAACAAAACATAGCAAAACAGTACAAAGAACAAAGTATTTGAAACGCACCCCTCTAGGACCCTCCCGAACGATACTGTCATGCGAAAGGGATGGTCTCACACACATCGGTTCGGTTCCATGTCTTACAAGGTTTCCCTCAATTTCAGCCAAAGAGTTATCTGTGCTAGGTTCAACCATCCTTCCCCACTGCATTTGAAGTGGGGACATGGAAGGATTAGAGCTTTGTCACTCGGCTAGGAGTAGTGTTGGGATCTGGGGTGTCCCGAAATCCTGGGATAGGCTCAGAGCGTTGCTGGTGATCAGAGGGGCCGGTTTACTTTTTACGATGAACAGAAAAACGAAGTGTATATGTGTACTTCTCGCAGAAGTCAGGCGATTCAATCAGGGTGTGGTTTTACCTCTTGCGTGTAAAAGGTGGACTGGGTATTCAGCGTGGGAGGTATGTGAGAAATAATAAAAGCTCTTGGGTCCTCAACGAGAGGTCTCCATATCCTTCAACACAACGTTAAGTACTCGCTCGGCAAATAAACTATGGGGAATTCAGAAAGCAAGTGTAATGAGTTTTCAATTTCTGTAAACGTCTTGTTGAGTTGCTTTTGAGTAAGCAGAAGCTCAATAAAATATCAATGTGAGTCCAGTTAGCTCAAAAAGTACTCAAATGAATTTTTATTGCGCAATTCTCAACGCACACTCTATTTGCAGAGTTACTACTGCTGTTCTGTTGAGCTTTAACAGTATTAACCCTTATGAAAAGTTGAAAACTGTTATGGAAATTATGTTGAAACGTCTCAATATAGCCTATAAATTTTCTGTTGAAACAAAAAAATCATTGTGGCGCACTGCCAAAGGCGTACGAAATGCGAGAGCATTACAGCACACGAAGGACGGCCCTGCTCTGTGACCGAACATGATTTGCGTGCGGCGCAACGGCAAACCCGACCATTGGCAATTCCTCCTAGACACCCCCTAGTTAGCAGAAGGCCTGCGTGCTTCGTTCAAGCAGGTAGGCCCGCGAGAGTTTTTGTAGCTGCTTCGAGTTTTTCTCTTGCTCGCTCTCATAGCAGCAGCAACAGCGTGACACCCCTATTGAAAATTTGTTCCTGTGGTTACCCCAGAGCCTGAGGTCTTGAGGTATTATGGGACGGTTGAGATAACCCTAGCGTCGTGTCCGTATTGTGTGTTTCCCAAGCAGAACAGCCGTCCGATATCCAACAGGAACCAGATAGAAAAAGCGTTTTCTTCGTATATGTCGTATCTTAAAGCCTCAACTGATCTTGAACTTCCACATAGCGATCGTTATCGTTATATCTAAAGTTCGCGCGTTCCAAAGCCGCTTTGGTTGAGTCGCGCAAGAGCTCGTTCCGAATCACGAGCAGAAGTGATGCATTTAACGCGCGTTATGGGATAACGACAAGTTGAATATCGGGGCTCAGGATCTTCTCCCTCGCGTGGCACAGTGGTTAGCGTGCTGACCATGTCACGTCGAGACTGGGACGTACCCGAATCCCGGTGCCAGCTGTGCTGTTTGGTGTTTTTTGAGGGTTTTCCTCCGTAGCCTTCAGACATATGTCGGCACAGTTTCCTTAGAAGTCGGCCCATGACGCACATTCCCCCAGGGCGTCGGTCGTGACGTTGCCCACCTCTGTGAGGCCGATAACGGCGAGTTCTTTCACAACCGCCATCTTCTCCCCGTCCGGAAAGATAACCAGATAGATAAAGATGTACCAGCGGCGTGCTCGAACGACTGAAAACATTTCAATTAAGGAAAGGTCCTCCTCCAGCATGTGTCCACTTCGAGGTACCTCAGATCATTATTTCGGATGGGACTTGTTGTATTGGCCGTACCAGTACATAGGCGAAGAGTAGAACATGCTTGAGAAATAAAATGATAGCCGAACCTTTGACGTCGTGAAAGTGCTGGGCGAATGGCTTGCGATTAATCGTCAGGGTGCACGGCGCTCACTCATCACCTTCGTTAAGAGCATAGCAGAGCTCTCGTCTTTTTAGAAGTTTTCCTTTCCTTTTTTTCTCCTCTACTAGATCTGGAGTAGCTTGTCCCGCGGTGAGCGGGCTCACATCTCCATATTTTTTCTTCTACCACCACCACTACCGTCATCAACAACAACAACAAGGAAAGTAGACATATGAACCACTCTGTTATTGTATATGTTTATTGTACACGGTGGCAATCACGTTCGGGTTACCAAATGCAGAGAAACAGTCTCCTCTATTCACTCAGTGGGTGAAAAATACAAATCTCATAAAAAATCTCATACAAAAAAGCCATTCACTGGTATTCACCTACCAGGCATTGTCTTTTCGTAGTAAATGTGTTATAGATCATAGCTGTTTTTTCTTTTCTTTTTTTCTCCATCCAGTGTACTTCCGAGCACCAAATGCTGTGCATTCCAATTATTTGATTTCTAATACAAGAGCCACAAACTTTTTCATGATGTTATGAAAAGAACAATCCCCTTCAGTAGTCATTCACTGGGGTGCTCACCCTACGTCTTCCGTACTAACGAATCATTTAATAAGGAATAGCAAGCCGTCCATTCTGGCCTGTGAAAATAAATGATGCGGTGACTAAGCAGAAACTGAACAAAATTCAGGAGCATGACATATCCCCTTTTGCAATGTAACACCGCATGCACAGGGGTTTGATGTAGAAAAAATAGTTCCCACGAGCCAGGCTTTGATGGCTAAAACAATCGTGATACCAGGTAGGGTGAAGTCACCTGTGTGTAGTGGAGCAGCCTGGATCAGGCTTATCGTGCTGCTAAACGAGCACAATCTCGAAAATAATGTCCTAGATGACCAGCATAATATGACTTTTTAGCTTAGTGCACACCTTTTTCCCCCTATTACAGCGCTCAGTAGCACTTCTGACACAGTCACGTGAGGTAGGAAGAATGTGTTTTTCCAGTGGAAGCCGAACTTCGTAGCAAAATTTAAGCTACGCTAGTTGCATGCATGTGTAGCGAAGGCCAACCGCAAAGTAATTTAAGGATTTGGTGTACGTGACGAGACGCACTGTCGCGGTGTACCAAAGGGAAGACGTGTCCCGTGACCTTGCGTATTCAATCCTCCCCAATAGGACGACGTCCCTACCTGTCGGGACACCTCTTTGATGTACAGAAGGGCTGTAATGAGGAAAGTCATTACGGACATGTATATATTGTAAATAAAGGCTACGTTGGGCAGTTGGTCCACGAAAGAGACGACGAACGAGTTGCTGTCCTTTTTCGCTGGCATAAGTGCCGGACTACACTCATCGACGTTTTAGGGATAAGTCCCTGTAAGTTTGCTACAATTTCAGAAGTGGGATAAGTCCCCTTCAGCCCACCTGTCGCTATACGGGCGACGACGACGTATCAAGTACGACGAGCGACCGAGGACCGACGATGCCACCTGTACTGAGAAGCAACGGTTCAGTATCAACAACGGCCGAGGACGATGACGGAAGTACCCACAACGACACTAGCTACCATGATTCTACGGAAACACCACCACAACAGGGAAACCAACGAGCGACCGGACAACAGGATCAACTAAGCCAGCTGCTGGAATATCTGCACTTGCAGGAGGCAAGACGTGACGTAATGCTGCAGGGACTTCTTCAGGTTGGAGAAACCAGAGCAGAGGGCCCCAAAAAGATGCCGGGAATTGGATCAAGAACGTAAAGAACTACTCGGGATGAGCGCAGCACATGACAGGGATCGAAGTAATACCGGAACCCTCCCAAAGCAGAAAGGAGGACGATATGCGCCCGCGAAAGACTATCGTGGTAGGATGAAGTGTTTTAACTGTAACGAATATGGAGACCACCTAGCAAGAGACTGTCCAAAAGATAAGCGGGCCAAGTTCTGCACGCGATGTAAGCAGTATGTACATGGAAGGCGCGACTGTAAAGAAACTGTCACGAATTCAAGGGAGACGCTTTGTGTGGGAAAACCTAGCGCTGATAAGTACACCAAGGAGGCGACGATTAATGACAAATTTGTCGGAATGGCCTTTATCGACCAGGGCAGCGCTGTAACTATTATTTCGGCGTCTATGGCTCTTCGCACAGGCAGTGATGTGCAACCCGCGGACGATAGCGACGTATTGTTTGGACTTGGTCGGGCAAAAACAGTTCCACTTGGAAAAACGACTGTCGAAGTGGCCGTCGACGACGTAGTAGCATCAGTGGAAGCGTACATCGTGGAGGATAGAGTGATTTGCTGCGATATATTGATCGGACGCACCTTTATAGATCGGGACGATGCCGTGATGATAAAGGCAAAGGACCAAATGATGCTCTATGACAAACAAAGACGGTCCTTTCAAGAATTTCCAACTGGAGCCTACAGAAAGCAAGCAGAGGTTGCAAAGCATAGAATCGGTGGAAATACCACCCAACACAGTTCAGTTTGTAAAGGCGTGTACCAATGCAGGGACACATTCATCGTTTGTAATACTGTCACGCAAGAACAGCGACCACGAGTGCCTTTTACAGCTACGTGACGGAGTGACCGGGGTCCCATTGGCTAATGACAGCGATTTCCCACTTTTCATAAAGAAGGGGTTTTGCATGGAAGGGCTGTCGATGCACAGATAGAACTTGCGGAAACCGCTTCCGGACTCTGTGAGGATACGTCTGACGAAAGAATGGCTTTAGCAGTTCGGCGAGGCGAGACCGAGACCATAACGCCTGAGGATATCCAAGTCGGTCCAGACGTTACACGGGAACAAATGGACACACTCATAGCGAAGCTAAACATGTACAGGCCCTGCTTTGCTATGCGACTTAGCGAGTTAGGGAAAACGAAGACTACATCAATGGTCATTGAGGAGGTCGAAGGAGCGAAACCGGTTTACAGCCGACCCTACTGTGCGACACACGAAGAAAGGGAAAACTTGAGACACATTGTCAGCGAACTAAAGGAGGCCGGCATTGTCCGAGATTCAGTATCGCCGTACGCGAGCCCTGTCATACTCGTAAAGAAAAAAAAAAAAAAATGGAGAGTACCGAAAAGTTGTTGATTACAGGAGATTAAATCAGCAGACAAAAAAGGATAGATTTCCGCTTCCATTAATCGATTATCAACTGGAGAGGCTAAACGGAAATAACTACTTTACGACGTTGGATTTGGCCAGCGGTTACATGCACGTGCCAATGAGTCCGGAGTCTATCGAGAAAACAGCTTTCATCACTCCCGATGGACATTACGAATATGTCTACATGAGTTTCGGGCTCTGCAATGCACCCAGTGTGTTTGAAAGACTCATGAATAGGGTTCTAGGGAACCTTAGGTTTGACACCGCAGTGTGTTACCTTGATGACGTTCTGATCGCGAACAAAACCGTCGAGGAAGGGATGGAGTCGCTCGAGAAGGTGCTGCAGGCTTTTAAGACAGCAAATCTCACACTAAAGCTCGCAAAATGGGAATTCTTTATGCCTGAAGTAACATTCCTAGGATTCAAGATCACACGAGATGGAATCCGACCAGGCCCAGCCAAGCTAGAAGCTGTGAGCCAGTTCCCCAGGCCAAGAAACGTACACGAGGTACGGCACTTCCTAGGGCTCACCAGTTATTTTCGAAGGTTTGTGCCACATTACGCATTGAAGGCACGACCGCTTACGGAACTTACAAAGAAGGAGAAGGAATTCGTCTGGAGCGACGAACAAGAACGAGCTTTCGAGTCTTTGAAGCAGGAATTATGCAGCGCGCCAGTGCTAGCGTTGTACAGTCGCACCGCAGAGACAGAACTCCATATGGATGCCTCCCAGGATGGTCTTGCGGGGATGCTTCTCCAAAGGGGTAACGACGGAGAGATGCATCTCGTCCACTGCGTCAGCCGGCGGACTAGCGAGACTGAGCAAAGATATCACTCCACAAGACTGGAGCTAATGGCAGTTGTGTGGTCAATCGAGAAACTGCGAGCGTTCTTGGTGGGAATCCACTTCACAGTGTATACAGATTGTCAGGCGATTGTGTATATGAACGCCATGAAGACCAAAGTGCCGCAAATCGCGAGATGGATGGATTTCATTCAAGACTACGAATTCACCATACGACACAGGGAAGGCACAAAAATGGCCCACGTTGACGCTTTAGGTCGTGCCCCATGCAGTGGCGACAGAGACTGCGATCGGGAAGATCGTCTCGATGTTCTCTTTACCATGGACGAAGTAAACCGGATCTCAGCTGTGCAGAGAACTGACGCAGAACTGGGACACGTAATTGAAAAGAAACTAGAAGAAAGGAGCAAACAAGAAAAAGGAGATGTAACAGATTTTGTACTTAAGGATGGGCTACTGTATAGAGCATACGAAGATCACGTGGGGAAGCGACAACTATTGTTCGCAATTCCCAAAAGTAATCGCAAGGCGATAACCATAAGACACCATGACCTAATGGGACATAGTCATGCGGAAGAGACTGCGAACAAGATCTTGAGACGCTATTGGTTCCCGGGCTTGCGAAAATATGTAAAAAGGCACGTATCACAGTGCATCGAGTGTCTACTACACAAGGGAACTTCAGGAAGAAAAGCTGGAGTGCTCCACCCCATCGCTCCAGGAGGGCGCCCTTTCGAGATAATACATATAGATAATCTAGGTCCCTTCACACCAAGTACGAAGCGTAATCAGGAGCTGCTCGTCATAGTCGACAACTTCAGCAAGTTCGTACAGCTGTACGCTGTCCGAAATACGTCGGCAAAGTGCACGCTTAAGGCGTTGACCCACTACGTCAATTCCTACGACGTACCCCTCAAGGTCATTACCGACCGCGGTACTGCGTTCACGTCGTCGCAGTTTGAGGAATTTTGCCAAGAGAAGGGCATTCAGTATGTCAAAATCTCCACCCAACGACCCCAGGGTAACGGCCAGGTCGAACGAGTGCACAGAGCAATCATACCAAGAATTGCAACGGCAATTGAGCGGCCCGACCACAAGGATTGGGAGGGGCACATCGATGAAATCCAACGTAATCTGAATACAACACGAAATAAGTCAACGCAAATGACGCCGTTCCAAATACTGTACGGATTTAACGCCCGACATCACGACAGTCAGCTGAGAGCACTGGACGCCGATGACGGTTCAGAAAGAACCCCCAATGAAGTCAGACAACTGGCGCGGGAGTCCATCGAAGGGCAACAAATGAAACAACAGCACTACTACAATCTAAGGCGACGAGCTGCCCCCAAGTATGACGTAGGTGACATTGTTCTGGTGAAGCGTCTTCCCGTTCATACTGGGAAGCCAACCAAAACTCAGCAGAAGTACCGGGGGCCGATGGTGATAGATGCCGTGCTACCCAACGACACGTACCGTGTGACGCATTTAAGAGAAAAACGCGGACGGCGAGATTATTGCAGCACAGCACATGCTGATCAGCTTTGGCTTTCATGCCGAGACCAAGGAGAGACAACCGCCGAAGACGAATCTGAGGAAGAAAGGGAATAATTTTTGTGCTGAGGCGTTACCGGCGATATTTGTTGTTATTAATCTACCATAACGACAGATGTTATTATTAAGTTTTATGTATGTCACTTATATTACTCATTGTCTATGCCATCTTCGATGTAGTGTGTGAGGCAATGATTTATGCGAAGAGTTTGTGTTCCCATTGTAACTATGTATAATGAAGATTAACTTGTGTAAGCTGTGTGTTCCTGGAAGAAGGTATAGTTGACCAATAGTGAATAAGTTCTTTGACGAATCATCTAAAGTGTATGCTTCACATCTTGATAAAGGTTAGAGCTAAGTGAGAATTTTATTGATGTTCTATGCCCTTAAGTCCATTGTAATTCATTGTGTTTGTTAACAACATGCCTAGATTTTGTTCCTTGTGTTCTGCAACGTATGCGATAATGTGATCTAAACACAAGTCAAATGTTGTCAAGCCATTTCGAGGGCGAAATGTGAGCAGGATGGCCGAATGTAGCGAAGGCCAACCGCAAAGTAATTTAAGGATTTGGTGTACGTGACGAGACGCACTGTCGCAGTGTACCAAAGGGAAGATGGGTCCCGTGACCTTGCGTATTCAACCCTCCCCAATAGGACGGCGTCCCTACCTGTCGGGACACCTCTTTGATGTACAGAAGGGCTGTAATGAGGAAAGTCATTACGGACATGTATATATTTTAAATAAAGGCTACGTTGGGCAGTTGGTCCACGAAAGAGACGACGAACGAGTTGCTGTCCTTTTTCGCTGGCATAAGTGCCGGACTACACTCATCGACGTTTTAGGGATAAGTCCCTGTAAGTTTGCTACACATGTGTAGATATGGGGCCTGATCTGAATGTCCATCCCATTGACGCACATGCATTTCCCGTTTCTTAGCCTCCTGTAGTGGGTCAACAAATTGCAATATGGTCCTAAATTTTCTCTGGCGGGTGCATACTCGTACGTTGAAGTCATTGCAACAAAATATACTAAAAAGGGGATAAGTTGACTTATCCCCTAATTGCATATACAGAGGCTCAATTACAGCCGCTAGTCAGGGGCACTGGTACTGAGGTACAACGTACAAGTCTCTTTGGCCCACTTGCTAGATTATATCGACCATGTCATTTGCACCCCAGCGCTGCAATTTGGAAGGTAATGGTGGCACTGCTCATCGTCGCGTTTATTGCTTTCTCAGTTGCTACAAGTATACCTCGTGCTCGAGCCTGCCTTATGATTTTTTTTGTAAGCGGTGCATGTCCCACTGAGATGTGTTCTTGCTAAAGTTGTAAATTGATAACATCATCATTCTAAGCGCCTCCATAGTTTTCATGGGAGCTTCTGCTGTCGTCCGCTATACGGCCGTATGTCCGCTTCTGCACGTTCAGCAAATTTCCACTATCAATTCATGATGGAGACCTCCGATGTGTAGCGCCCCTAGCGGATCGTACGGGACGGGTTTCTGCATATAGGAGTTGCCGATTATCACGTGGTCCGGCATAATCTAATAGGACATGGTTCGGACACACGGACAGGAAATTTGGCGACAGCATAAATTAGTTCCACGCATATTGAAAATTCAGATATGCGGACCTCCACGCACACTTGAATACAAATTCGCGGGTCATGGTCGGACCCCTCACATCAGGTGCAAGGCCTACGAGTTGCTGCTGAGTTCCTCTCCAGCACTGGACTAATGGACGAACTCTAATAGGACACCTTTCCATCATCATCCCTTCCTCATCCCTTCCACAAGCGCAATGGGGCAGTGTACTGCCATAGCGGCGGTGAATGACTCACGACATCATCATCCCATTTATGTGTGTATGTGTGTTTATCGATATAGCGTTTCTACGATTAAATCATATCAGACTATTTTACACGTGGAAAACATTTGTCCGATCTGCAAGTTATCAGCTGTTGTCCACCAAATAACACTTGTCTATCATTCCAGAATCGTGAACAACAAAACCTTGCCCATTGCGTCATCACCGTGTTACACTGTCAAGAACAAGGCTAAATATTCAGTTGATAAAGGTAGGTATCGTAACTGTAACGTTTCGCGAGGCTTGAAACTAGAGAGAAAGTTGCCAGAAAAAGTTAACTGAGCATGAGAGAACCGGGAGGCGCTCGCGCATTACCGATGTTGGTTCTAGTACTGGTCAGGAATTGGGAAGACATATTCGGACTACGACATCAGGACTAGGCAGATCAGCGGAAGATGTTCCGCAGTGTGGATTCCTTCGACATAGTAAAGGAGCCGTAAACAGGCCGCCAAACATTTCACAAATAATTGTGAGAGAACGCACGTCATAATACGCAAATATACATTTCGTTCAGCTCAGTGACCCATATAAGTGCTTTCAAAGGTGAGTAACCAGCGCGCCTCTCTCCACCACGCATACGTCACGTGGTACGAGCCTTCTGCCGTCCAATCTTGGGGCCAAGCTCCGAACATGACGTTTCAAATTACCAGCCAATCAACAGGCTTCATTATCAGCTGTGAGGCGGATTGCTCAGTTTGTTTGTGTGGAACTACATTTTGCGCTCTGTGGTCCCGAAATTAAGCGTCATGACACTTCCAACGTCTTCGGCTGGCGCAAACGGCAACAATTGGGCGCGATTCGAACCCGGGCGCCTCCCAGTAACGACGTGACACGACCAGCACGCTAACCACTGTGCCACGCGAGCTGGTAACGCCATGACGCGTCAAACCAAAGCACGGCAGTCGTCGGAACCATTCGAAGATGAGAAAGATGACCTATCGCGCACCTACCATACACCTACCTAAGATTCCGGAACTGTAACTCCTCATATGCATTCACGCTCGCGGTGTGGTGCGTGCTACTGCGCGGAAAACGTAGTGCGCGTGTGATATCTAAATTGAACGCATTTCTTTTCCAGTTTGGGGTTGTAATTGTTAGGATTTTGAACATAATAAGACTCACATTCAACTAGTCCGTTTCAGCAAGTGAAATAAAATCGTACGTGGAACCCTTGACCGCAATTGGCTATAGGAAAGCGCCACGTCAAAATGACGTAAAGTTGGAGCGCCGAGCAGAGGTAAAAAGCGAAAGAGTGCAGTGAATATTTCATCCGTATGCAAGCGCCTTTTGGCTTTGAGCGCTAGTAATTGCAAGGAGCTTTCACTGCCTAAGTTGGAATAATACAATATAACGCGGAGAAATACACATCTTGTATACCTGTTTACGGTCCCTGTAAACCAGCGCATGTTTGGACAAACCAACAGCGTGGATGTCACCTTTTACGAAGGCCGTGCCCAGTGACGGCGCTAAAGAACTTGCCGCGCCGTGGTGGCCACGTAGGCATGATGCCCCCCCCCCCCCGCCCGCCCCCGCTCTAATACTGCCACTGATCGTACCGAAAGTCACGAGCAACTTATTTATTTTTTGTAGTACATAATGCTTTATTATAGTGGCACACAACATTAACCGTTTTAATCTAGAGTATTTCCTTTATTTTTCTGCATAATGGCCTCTTGTGTGTACCCATTCGCTGTACCCATTTCTCCCATAGTTCTAGAAGCTCGATAATTCGTCTGCGGCACAAATCAATTCCAATCATCCGAAGACACTGGCGCACTTGATTGTCTCAGTTGTCTCGTGACATTACTCGCGCAGCTAGTCCTTCACAAATCCGAACTCATGGTAGTCGAACGGTGTCACATCGGGGGTTAAGGTGGGTGTGGAAGAACTTCCGGCTATCTTCGCAATTGCTGCTCACGTGGGGCCAGCGTTGTCATCCAGGAGCATTCTTGTCGCGTAATGCACGGTGGAGCTTTTCTAGCTCCTGGACATAACAGGCAGCAGTGATGGTTTGGCTCAGGAATGTGACCAAAATAAAGCCCCCCAGAAGACCATGCCCATCGCAATTGACATCTTTTCCTACCTTTGTTGACGGAGAATCGAGATGGCGCCATTCCATACTCTGCAGTTTCTTTTCAGGCTCAAAATAGTGGAGCCAACTTTCGTCACAATGCACAGTAAAAAGTCGTCGCCTTCGTGCCGGTATCACTGCGACAGTTCTGAGGTGATGGTTTTTCGATGACGCTTTGTGGTCTTCGGTCAATAAGCGCGCGATCCACAGAGTGCAAACTTTCCAATTCAAAAAGTTTCCAATCGTCCCCTGCATTGTATTGTGCCCTATTCCAAGTTTCCCGGCTACGATGTCCACAGTCACACGCCTATATGTCCTTTTAATAATATAATCGCGCCCACTCTCCCTGTGTTCTCTTCAGTTGAAGCTGTCAGAGGGCGACCGCTCCGAGACTGATTTTCGATGCAAGTGTTCCCACGTTGGAAGTGTTTTACCCACCTCCCGGGCACTGCTACCACCCGTGCACACACTTCCATAAGCACACTGTAGTCTCTGGTGGTGGTACAATGCTCAAAGGGCGGGCCTCGGTGGCTCAGTCGGTAGCGTGTCCGCCTGCTGATCCCAAGATCGCAGGTTCAAACACGGCCGAGGAATGTTGTAAGTTGGTGGAAGGGTACAAGTTGCTCAGACACGCCGTCTTCCGCGAGGGACGTTAAATGTGGTGTGCCGTGTGGTGAGATTTCGGCGCACGTTAAAGAACCCTCAGGTGGTCAAAATTAATCCACAGACCCGACCATCGTGGCGTCGCACATGATCACAGGTGTCTGGCAACGTTAGGCCCGGATTATTACGATGTTCAAAGGTTAAAATGTTAAAAGGTTCAATGGTTCTGGTTAATTTCTGCAACAGGGACTTCTTTACGGCGAGAGATTCGGCAGCTGCAGCACGTTAACGAAACGACGCATCGTTGTCGACCACGTGGCAAGGGGGGCAGTGGTCACAACGATGCAAGGTAATGGCGTCAAAAGACTGTCAAGGGTAACACAATGCTGTGTATTAAAGGGAGTCTGGCCATTAGGAGGAGCCTAAAAAAAGAGGCTTGACCTGTCAATCAAACTTGGGCGCATTTCATTGGTTACTGTTTTCTATGGGGACCGCGCCAGGACACCGAAGTTTCGCCAAATTGGAGGTTGGTGCTTGGAACGGCGAAGCGGAGATTTAGTGGCAAATTTTTTTCACAGACTGCTTAAATGTCATACTGTGAGTATATATCCTCATCAGTGGCGTAGCCTGACCTCCAAAGTAGAGGGGGCTCGATACGTAAAATCGCCCCCCTCCCCGCTGATCCTGTGTGCGACAACACACAGATACTTTGCACACTGCAAACTGCAGATGAAAAAAAAAAAAAAAACGAAAAGGAATGAAAATAGTTGATTTGGACATTCACAGTACGGCTATACATGTATAGGGCTTCACGAGCAATTGAAAACCAATCAAGAGTGCTGCTTAGATAGACGCCATGAACTGCAAGAACTTTGGGGATCGTCACACTTGTCCCCCCATATTATATTCTCGGATTTGCACAATTTGTGTGAGTCGGTCGGTGGCAGGTAGGGAGGGCTTGAGTCCCCCCCCCCCCCCCCATGGCTACACCACTGATCCTCATGTACGCGTCTGCAAAATCACCTTCAACGTTCGCACCGCCATCATTATTTACACGAAAATAAAATAACATTGACATTCTTCTTCTTCGAACATTCAATTCAATTCAATGATATAATGTAAAATCTTACGTATGAGGGCCGTCTTTCTTTCTATTTGTTGGGATCGCGGTCTCAACTAGGCCTAATGTTACCGAAGAATGTTCGTGTTTCTTATAAATACAGAAAAAACATTTTCTATCATTGAATTTTATTTATACATACATCTTCGCGCATTTCTGATTCAACCTAGTTACGTTACGAGATTAAGTTCATACCGGCAGCCGTCTGCTACGATGGTGGTGGTGGTGGTGGCGAAAGGGCTTGCCGTTGTCGGCCTCACGTATGTGGGCAACGTCACGACTGACGCCCTGGGGGAATGTGCGTCCTGGGCCGACTTCTAAGGGAACTGTGCCGACATATGTCTGAGAGCGTCTGAAGAAAACCCAGGAAGAACCCCAGACAGCACAGTCGGCACCGGGATTCGAACCCGGGTACCCGAAGAAGTGGTTCTACCGCTCTCCTGGCCAATCACTTCTGCCAGCAGCCATTTCTGCAATTCTGAGTATCCCAACATGCCTCTCTCCATGCAGATGGCGTTGATAAAAGTGGACGCAACATCCAACGTTTTGGTCATTTGCCAGTGATATCCGTTTCAATCGAATGAATCCAGTTTCTCCAAAATGGTGGCACCCAGTAAATAAGGGCGAGGTATAAGTACTGGATGCCCTGCAATAATGGGGAACTGTATTTTGGCCCGTGATTGGTCAGACAGCCGAAAGAACGGGTGGAGCTCCAGGTATAGGCAGGAGGAACCCTTTGGCATAAACGGCACTTGAGGTAACACAACAGCTGGCGCCACCTACCGCCGCAGTCCCCTTCGTCTGCTGTTAGTGGTTGGTTCGAAAAAAAAAAGAAAAGAAAGAAAAGGAAGTCGCTCATTTTTTTTTTTCGGTGAGACCTTCATCCTCATGTGTTATTTTGTGGTTCATTGTAATAAGATAGATTATTTGGACAAGAGGTCATAAAAGAGAGGAATATTGAAAATTTTGTAACACTTGAAACTTAGGGTCTAGACTTGTATATCAAGTTGTAATCAATCCGGCTATGTTTACTGGGCCCCCATGGAAAACAATCATGGTAGAATGGGCTCGAAAGAAGAACTGTGGTGGAAATTTGCAAAAGGTAGCACTCATTGCTGTTGTGTTGTAATATGTGTAGAGTTGCGTCCCTGCAGAGTTCGAAGCAAACAAGAGAATGGGAAGAAAACTGATGCGTCAGAGCCCCTCGCTCATTTCAGCTAGTGACCGCATAGACTTCTATCCTGTCAATGCGCAGAATAGTCTCAGCGCCATTTTTAATTTCAACGTTAGAAAGCGTTGCAGTTTGTCAGTCATATATTATACGCCGGAAGGGTGTAAGATGTTGTGTCTTTCCTTCTTATTTTTGCAGACTCTGGCGTCAATTACGTGTTCTATGCGGCGTTGTACGTCAGTTGCGGGAATTGTGTTGTGGGTAAAGCTCCTCAGCTGAACGGTAAGACACATGACAGTTCATTTGGTGGTGGTGATCGAAACGTTGTTGTTACGAAGCCGTTTATTGTCTGCCTGATATGTGCAGCTGCTGAATCAACTCCAATCACCGGACTCCTAACCATTGGCGCGATGATCTGCGTACGTACCCGTTTACAGATGAGAAACGCCCATGATGAAAACGAAAGATGTTCCTTGTTTCGGCTGCTTCAGAATGCAAGGTCTCGTGCGTCCTGCTTAGGAAAGTGTACCGACATTTATCTGGAAGAGTATAAGACAGTACATAGCAAAAACCCGGTGCACGGAAAGAGCACACCGGTGCCAGGATTCGTACATTAACAGTGCAACATAACAGTGTCCAATTGTATTCCTTGAGACGGAGCTTCAACCTGCTAGACTCACCAGATAGATAGATAGATGGGAAGACGCTTTTGTCTCCTTTAGTAACAAACCTGCGGCCTAGTGTATCCCGACACACGTGCGGAACCTCTAGAGTAGTTGCCAGAGTGGCCATTCGCGGACCAGAAGAATCACGAAATATCTTCCGTTGTCTCGTCGTGTCGCTATCACAGTACCCTTGTGTAGCACAAGCAGTGTGGGATGTATCAAATATGGTATTATATATCAACATTACGGGAGCAGTGAAAGACACCTCCATAAAATTTTCGTTTTTTTTAGAAACAACAAAACTTTTTCTAAGTTCCATGTAAGCGCTGCGAAACAACTGTGGCAATGAGCGGCAGACAGATGGAGAGAGGACAACAGGGAGAAATCGGAGACAGGGGATTAATTAGCACGCGTTTTGGGACGATATCAGGGGGAATTGTGCCGACATTCGTCTGGAAAGTCTGCGAGAAAACCCAAGGAAAACCGGAGTCAGCACAGTCCTTGGCAGGATTCGAACCAACGATCTCCCAGTCTTCAGGCAGGAACGGGCACTTTTACCCTGTAATGCTCACGAGAGATTTTTCATCCATACGAGCTCTAGAACCCCCTCATCTCCTTCAAAGAGTCCGTAAGAGAATGAGTGAGGTCGATGTCATTTCGCGACCCGAGAGGATCCGTGGGAGTGCCGACCAGGGGCGCGTTGTCGGCCAAGTCATCGCGACGTCGCTCGCATTCGCAGCTCGTCATCGTCACTGCGACGCTGGCAGGATGACAATACCCTCCCAGCCGCCAACAACACCATTCCAACGCAACGCCATTCACCTCCTCTCCTGCCCTCCTTTCCGCGACGCTCCAGCGACATTACTCTTGAAACCCGACGCTTGTTTACCGGTGCAAAAACTAATTTCTTCTTGCGTATCAAGCATGTTCTGAACTTGATAACACATAGCTTTTCGTTTTGTAAAAAAACGTTAAATTTCACACTCTAATTAAAAGTCAGTAACACAAAATATGTTGCGGATACGATAAGTCGGCCAATGACGTGTTGCTAAGGGTCGTCTGCTCCCTGCTTCTTTGTGTGAGTCGGCGCGCTGTGCGGAAGCTAGATAAAAAGTTCAAACAAGCCTGGAAAGCTAGTCATTTACGAAGATTTGGTAAGTTTTGCAATTTTATAAGTATGATGAACCTTACTGGGCGATTTTATCGCTTCCCTAATCGTCACGGATGAAAATATGACCATGTTCAACTACTTTCGCATTTCAGAAGTATGGCAATGTCGGAGGCTCAGAAGATGCAGTTGCTTGCGTTCATGGAACAATACCCTGAGCTGTGTAATAACCGTACGTTCCAGCCAGGGGAAACCAAGCAGGACCGAAAGAAAAAGTGGGACGATATCGCGTCGACCCTAAATGCCCTAGGAGGCATTGTGAAAAACACTGGCGGGTGGCAGGTACTGTGGAGAAACTGGCGGTACCGTGTCCGCAGAAATGTACGGGCGAGTATCTGCAACATCACGGCGACTGGTGGTGGAGGTGGCATGGAATTACGCGAGGGGACAGAGCCTGGGGAGGAAGACGTGGCGCGCGTTGTGGACGTCGCGTCTTGTCTCCATGGTCTGGACTCTCGCGTAGTGGCCTTGGTTGGCTGGGACACGGTGGTAGGGATTGCTGGTGGCGCAAACCTTACCGAAGACGGCGAACTGCTACCACCAGAAGTAAGTGTACTATGTCACATTACATGTGCTCCATGTCAAACCTATCTGCGGTGAACTTTTATATTGCATGATTACTGAACAGAGATAAAATAATTTCATCATGTACTTAATAGCATGCAAACTGTACGGTTTTGCAGGCCCCTCCCCAACCAGCAGAGGAGGCCACAATCTCGCATCAAGAGGGCCGTGTACCTGTGGTATGCACACCAATCATATATTCCCAATTCAAAGACCGCTTTTTTTTATTGCTTTTACAGGACACCGTCCCTGAAAGAAGCACGCCAGTGCCCAATCTGGCTAGTCCCCAGCCAGCAACCTCCCCCCCCGGTGTCTCCATCTCGGTCACCCCCATCATGGAGGATGCAAACCCGCCACAAGGTGCCACAGCTACTCAAATTCGTGTGGAACGACCACGAGCGTGCCGCAGAAGGCGTAGGAGGGTTCCACCACGTGTTGCGAACCAAATCATTGAAGTGCAGGAGAGGTTGGTGACCCAAGTGGCGCAGCTGCGTGAGGTGAAAATGAAAATTCATCTATACTATTCTAGTTTCCTAATTTAGTTAGTTACCTTCCTCATAATCAGGGCCATTGTGCCGCCAGTGTCACACACACAAAAAAATTAAATCAGACTTTCTGTGTGCAGCTCCTCACACCACTGGTCGGGCCCCTGACAGAGCTCGTCACACATATACTAAACAGAGAACGATAAAGGGACACGTAAGCACGCAAGTTCCCACTTTGGTAGTCATTGTAAGATAAGGTGCGATACTAATACATCTTCATGTTGATGTACCAAGGTAGAGTAGTAATCGGGAAACGGAAAAAATTTAGATGTTACAGACAAGCAGTTCAAAGCCTGCAAACACATCTTTATGCTTCGCCCCAAATGTACATATGGCTATAGAAAAACGCACGCTAAAAGGGGTCCATCCTGAATTCAGTGGAAGCCAACCCACCTCTCCTAAGTTGTGTGACATTTCAACAGCTCCTGTGTATGTATATTAACAAAGTTAGAGCACATCGAAGCCATTTTGTGTAAGCACACTGTTTATAGGTTTGTTTTTCGAGTATGGCTGGATTCGTGACTCTCCAGTTCTACAAATCAAAATTCAATATACAAGTAGCACAAAAAATTACGCAGCAATAAGCATACTGAACTGAAAATAACTTATACCAGACCAAAACAAGCTTTTAGTTATGTTGATAAAGACTCCATGTTCTTTTCACGTTTTTCTAAAAGTATCTGTGTACAATTCTCTGCCGAAAGCGCATTCCCTGTGATGTGAGAGTCTCACTCTCGCTGGTAGGGTCATTCCCTGTTTCCCAATCCTCGTCATCAGTTTCCTCAAGGTCGCTGTTGTTTTCTGCAGCTACTGCTTCACTCTCCTCTGTTGGTTCGGGCAAATTGTAAGCAAGGCACATATTATGAAGAACAGCACATGCCGTAATAATGTTGCAAGCGCGGTCCGGTGCAAAATGCAAGGTGCGGTAACGTTGCAGACATCGAAATCTCATCTTGAGCACACCAAATAACTGCTCAATTCGAACTCTAGTGCTGCTGTGAGCCTTATTAAAAGCTTCCTCCTTTTCTGTTGCAGGACTCCGAAACGTGGTCAGGAGCCAGGGCTCGAGAGGGTATCCGAGGTCACCTGTGAAGAGAGCAGGAAGACGAAATGTTATCCGTTTCATATTCATTATTTAACCAAGTTCCTTCTTTGTGATTGTACTTGTCACTGCATAAATGTAAAAGTGGGACAAAAAAATGTTTTGTAACAGTTATTGCAACTAATACAGTTGAACTATTAAAAGCATCACACTTGCCAATCACAAATCATCACAAATGCCAAAAATATTGTACATTTTTGTCTATCTTCTTCAAAATGTTTCTCAGCCCTTTCACTGTTTGCATCAACAGCAACAATGTGAATGATGATGGGATGAGGTGTTTGCATCACTTTCTATGCTACTTACACAAATAGGTATCCCAGCTTTGCGTACTATTCATTTTTGTGTGACGACATCCTTAACTCACCCAACAGCCATTCTCCTTCTGCGAAAAGGGCTGAAGCTCTCTGACGAAGCCTGCACATGCTCCAGATGGCAGCGTCGTGACAGCTTCCTGGGTACCGTGCATTTATGTGCAGTATTCGACGGTTGGCGTCACACACCTGCCAATATGAAACTCTGTTCATACCGTTGCTTACTCTGGAGTTATTGCATAACCTTAGAAGTACATAATCTAATTCAATTCACTTCTGCCTACCCCTAGCACGTTCAATGCATGGTACCCCTTATGGCTGTAATAATTGCCATCGACAAAGCGTGGGTCCCTAGTACTTGGCGCAATGATCGCGATGACTGTGCCATCAACAGCACCTGCAAGAAACTTCCCATTAAGAACAGAAGTACAACATGGGTGCATGCATTTACGTCACATACCAAGGTAACCAGGCAGGCCTTTTATGTCGTAGAACCCACGCTTCACAGCAAGCTTCTCGTCTGGTGTTGTAGGAAAACGTAGGTATCTTGGTGCCAGGTTCTTTATGATGGCCCAGCTTACATCATGAATTGCTTCCGACACGGGTCGCTTTGTTGTGCTGAAGTATTCTTCATGCGCAATGTTATCGAGGAAGGCACCCGTCGCATAGAACCTCAGTGCCATTAGTACTCTCTGTTCCACAGAGAGAGTAGTGGAGCGCCACTGCTGCGCTGTAAGAGGAACAGTGTCTTGGCATAAAGCAATGACTAATCTCGCTTTTAAGTCGCGCGACTATCAAAGTTTGTGCGTATGCCACATTACACTCCTTGTTCCACTTGTGCTCATGTATCTCCTTCTCTGTTACATTTATAATGCACAAAATTTGTTTAGAAGGCGATGACAACAACCTCGGTTCGAATGAAAAAAAAGGAGGTTATACGTACGTCGCTTCAAGTCCTCCGAAACGGCGCTGCACACCTCTCGTACTGCATCTTTGGAGAGCCGAAAGTGTGCAACAAACTGATCGTCTGAGAGGGCCGCCAGTGCGTCAACGTGAGGACGAAATACGCGGATGACTTCTTCTTCACATATGCCAACATCAGCGAGGAAAGCGTAGAGCTCCGCCATTTTTCTGGGTTGGCGACGCTCACTGGCGACGAACGACGCGAAGATTTCCGTCGTCTGTCACCCTCACCCCGGTGACGGTTACCGAGGAGCGCAGTGACGGTGTGAAAGAGGCCAGCAACGCCGCTTTAACTGCACGTGACGACGAGGGTCACGTGGACGCTCCGTTGCTCTGGCAACGGCGAGGATCTGCGATCACCGGAGAATGCCAACAACGCGCCCCAGGCTGCTACGTCATGGCAGTGATAGCCTTCAGCGAAAATATCTTGCGTGGCTGCGCTTGATATAGCGAGAATGGAACTTCACCCCTACAATAACGTGCCTCGAGTGATGATTGAAAAATATATGTATAGTTTGCATCCCACTAACCTTTTTGTACGGTTTTCATCGTTCAGCATTCTGCGATAAACCAGCAAACCTTGTGGGCATTATGAGCATCATATTCGAGAATTATTCGACGAATCCTGTCGAAAGTGCCACCAGAAGAAATAATTTATTCCCTTTCACTCACCAGAACAATGAGACTAGCAAAGTAATACTGACAACTTTCTAACAACAGTATGCGTTTCCCGCACAGGCACTGGGTGTTTCTTGATGGTGAATAACCTGGAGGCTCCCGTGGACGTCTGTTGCGAGTTCGTCTACGACCTCCTTTGTGGACCCACGAAGATACCAGTTCATGACCCTGCTCTCTGCGCCTGTCTTTCTGATGACTAGTAGATCGCAAGCATGTATAGAATGAAACAATTGTAATCCATTACAGAAATTTTTGAGTGTTTCAAGTGCAATAAAAACAATCAGCCATGTACTCAACGACACCAAGACCGGAGCGATTAAAACTTCCTTATCGTTAATGGTAGTCCTGTTAATTACTGTTCTATAATACCGGGAACCAGTATTCTCTATTGTGAGAAGGTGGTATGACCATGGAGATTAAACGTGCTGTTTTCCACGATACATGAGTCGTCGACGGTTGGCTTATAGATTTTATTTAAAAAAAAAGAGGATGAACTCTAGCCTGATCGCGGAGGGGCGGCAGTTGACCAAAAGTCCGTTTGTGCCCGGCTACTACCATTACACCATGACAACTTTTTTAAATGCCATAGAATTTCTTTAACGCGCTTTTGGGCCTCGGAAGTGTAGCGTCAGTGGAGAGGGGCACTTTCGCTCTCGCGATGCGCTATCTACCCTTCGTTTGTTTCTTTATTGCGCGCCTCGGCTGATAAGAAACGTTTCGGCGGGCGAGGATGTAGCAGATTGGAAGGTGTTCATGATAGCGGTTCCTAAAACACGATAAGCACTGATTTCTTTGAAGTGGCCGGCATCATGTTATGGATCTTTGTTTGGCAAGCTCCTTTTATTGCATCGTTTTCGTAGAGCGTTTGCGACCTGCTGAAACCCCCTAGTGACTGCACATATAGTGTGTTTCGTTACGTCGTTAGTATCGTCCGACACCACGGGGTTACAATGTAAGCGACGTGATCACGACAAATGTCGATGTGCACGACGCCATCGTTAGCAGTTCGATGCGGACTCCCAAATACATCGAAAGCGACAAAGTAGGCTGCATGGTCCCTCTATGGCTCCGGTTTGTTGGTGAAGTAACGGGTCGCTCAGCAAAAATCAAGGCCTCCTCGCTACGTGCCCTCAACCCTTGTCTCAGTCCGGACAGGGTTCCCATCAATCTGAGAACGGTCACCACCATGATGTCAAAAAAAAAAAAGAAAGACGGGTGTCGCCTGCAAACGCGTTCACTTCCCTCTCGTCTAGGCCAACGCCATGACCATTCATAAATTGCAAAGTGCTACAACAATGTAATGTACCCCTGTAGCAAGTCACACTAGGCTTCGGACCCCGGGATCCCAAAATCCCGGGATTTCGGCATAATTTCATGTCCCGAAATCCCAAGATTTCGCGAGGCCAAATCCCGGGATAAGAAATTTAGGCTTTCCTGACAATGAATACTTGGCGGTATATGAGTGACTTTAGGTTTGAAGTAGCCCTTCACCGAAAAATATAATTTCCAATCCGAAACCGAACAACAAGACAAAGATATTCGCTGCCGACTCATGTAAAACGCGCTAGCCGTGGCCGAGAACACCCTTCAATTAGCATTAAAGCTCCTACGAGATCAGAAGGAATCTTCCGTTTCATAAGGCTATGCAAAATATTGCAGAATCTCTCTCTCTTCTTTTCTGGTGATTTTCAGGAATGTGTTTCAAAGTGAAAATAGAAAATTGAGATAGCCAGTAGAAGACGCCAAAAACGTAATTGATTTTAGCTGCAGCGAAGGTACAAATGCTGAACGTCATGTCTTGTCGTGCACTACTAACGGTGAGAAGTATCATAGGCCGCAACCGCGAGATATTCCGTAGAGGACGACAAGAAGAGACGCACTGCAATCGCAACGAGCACGATGCGTGTGCTCATATAATACGCGGCGAAACGTTTGCCCGGAGACAACTTTTTCTCTCTTTTTTTCGTTTTCTTCGACTAGAATGTTTCGTGAGGATGACGCGCTGTATCACAATTTAAAGAAGTACAGAGGGCCATCAAAAAAAAATTCAGGTTAAGACGTCTGATGAAAGTGTGCGTGTCATTTTACGGAATAGCGCGAAATGTTTTGATGTGTGCAATTTGTTTCCCAGAAAAAAACTCATATAAACATGGCTCCGCGCGTTCACCCTTACCTCGCCACTCCGGGTATAACGAGGAGGAGGAGGTATGATGTAACCTCACCGGTGACGTTACAGGGAGAACTCGTTCTGGTTCGCCGGTCAGTGGGTGTCAGCGCCTTGTTACTTTGCTGCCGTAAAACCAGTTTTGCCAGTTATCCCGGAGAACTGGGGACAGAAGGAGCGGCCGAATCATGACCGAGGCATTAGCAACACTTTTTCAGAACCCCAAACAGCCGAGTAGAAGACGAGAGCGGAGTAGCCGACAATATTTCTCTGGACCAATCAGCGAGCGTGATTCCTGTAGCGTCAGCGCAAGATCCCAGGCAGATAACAGGCTGGTACTGCTCTCCACCGCCGTTGCGTACGGTCGCTTTTTGCGGCGTACTTCAATTCAATTTCTGCGATAATTATGACTCTGTGGTGTGAATTACTTCGCATGGTGCATCTTACTGGCGTACTTAACACTTTATAGGAAGAAAACAGGGTGTTAAAAATGACTCCTGTGCTACTGTAAGGCAGGATGGATGTGCAAGTGGGTATAGTCCTATACTATTTCTCCTGGGTGACACATAATCACCTGCGCGCGACGATTCGCATCTTTTTTTATTTTATTTTAGTGTTTCACCGTTATCCCGACAATCCCGCCGGAAGTGGTGTCGGGTACTAAAGTCGTTCATCCATCAGTTGGACACCGACTCGACCCGTGGTACAGGGTTTTGTCATATTATTAAACTGCTTTGCTTTTACGTAACAGTACACTCTAAAAATATAACTCCTTTTTGGGTGTAATTTGGCGATACCCTGACTCCCTTTTTGGTGTAAATGCACACCCTCTGGCAGAACTACACCCATCAGAAAGGGTGTCCTCTGAGCTCCTCTTTTGGTGTAATCCAGCGGTACCCCAACTGACTTCCTTTTTGGTGTATGTCTACTCCCCCAGGCAAGACAACACCCTTCAGTAGGGGTGTTATGCCGAGGGCAACAGAAACACAATAGGCAAAATAACAGGCATTATTATTTATTTGCATTACCTAGAATACACTGCATGCACTGCAATAAGAATTGCATAGTCACCGCACAATACAAAACATAAAAGTGTCGACCAACATAGCGACGAAGATGAAGGCATTACGGTGAGGCCAAGAGAAAATGAACTGTGAAGTACCTTCATCAGTTAAGGGCGAACCACAAGTTACATGATAGTTACGCAGATGGATGAGGCTAGAGAATAATTAAGACTACACAAACACAGCCCTCGTCAACACGCAAGCAGCTCAAAATAGAAAGTAAGGCAATCGGTAAAGAGTCAGCGAAGTGTCGGTAACGAGACTCGAACCCATACCTGTCTGGTTTCTGGTCAAGTGTACTACCAATTACACCATGCCGACATCGCAAACATACCAACTCGCAGGGGCCTTGTTCAGAAGACACGCACAGCCATTGACTCAGCACATCTGACCGGAAATCAGAGGGCTGTGGCCTTGTGGTTTCGTTTCCTTTTACCTCTTGCCTCTTCAGTCGTTGACTCTTGCCAGCTGCTTTACTTTCTGCCACAAATTGCACCAACTGCGTTTGTTACGTATACCTCTTGACTTTGCCTAACGGCCACATGTGACCGTTACAACGCGACGCGTGTTGTTCTCTGATCTAATCCGTGCATTCCACTCCAGGTTCAAACATAACCTGCAAATACCCGCCTCAAAGGCACCTCAATCCACAAGACAAGACAAAATACACCGACAACACTTATCAAACAGCACGATGCAGCGAGCCGCTCGGACAAGTTACTCGATCCGATGGGCATGGCGCCGCCTTTGCTTGCCTCCGTTCGAGACCAGGAACCGTAATCCTTGTTAAACCGTAAACCGTAATGTTACGTGACTACTGGGGCTTTTGCCTCTTTCTAGGTACCTCAACTGGTGACTTCAAGCTTATGTAACACCATAGTATAAGGTGCCAATGACGCAGGCGAGCTGGTGTCGTTAGTTTGTGTCCCTCAGTCTCGAGGTTGACGATTAATGTATTACATAGTATTGTAAACCTGGCTGAACAATAAATGTGTTAAACAACAAAGAGTTATCAGAAATACATACGATGTGCAGAATGCTCTTACAGAATACGCTGCAGTTGAGTTTCTGTAGGCATGGCGGCTGTTAATGCTGACTGTTCTCATTTACGACGTGCTCAACACTGAAAACCTCATAAAACATAAATTCTTGCGTGAAACATATTCTTAAGTGAGCAATAAGTCCTTTGACGGAAGGAAATACGGCGAGCCCGTCGCGTCTATAGACCACGAAATGCAGAGTAAATCAGAATCGCTTCAAAGCGCGAAGCTGCTTGGAATAGTAATAGTAATGGTAATGAAGAACACGATTTAAAACAACGTAAAACAAACCATTAGACCACCCAGTCTTTCTGGAACCTTACTGCCAGAAGCCTTACGGCAAGTACAAGGCGTGACAGCACTTGATAAATCGTACAAATAAATCGAACCACAAAGGGGGACATCTTCCAACTATCACGTACAGTAGCACTTCACAACGCACTTGTTTTGTTGTCAGGTGCCAACACGTAAATATAATTGCAACGCCAGGCAACTACCGGACACTTTCCATTGGTGCCGGCTATACAACCAATTATACAACCTTGCGGTGAATCGCTGGGGGCCCACGTATCTCGTCAGTAAAATCCTCATAGCCACGGATATGGGTGCTTGGGTTCCTTGTTGCGAACGGCCGCCGAGCAGAAGACGATTACATTCGACGAAAAAGTACAGAGCTCATATGTCATGCCTGCCAGCGCAAGTGTAGCAAACGATTCACACACAAAGAGCTCTTTATTATAGCGTGCTATCCGAACGCCTGCAACGAAGAGAAACGTAATGCGTCAGACCTCAGACGCGACCAGAGACCTTGTAGGTGCTACTCGCGGGCGCCAGTGCGCTCACAGCCTCACAGCTGGGGTGACCATTGCTTGGCATTGCGCAACATAGGTGACGTAACGGGGGCCAGCAGCACAGCGTGCATTGTTACTCGATCCACAGGAGAATGCGCGCGGGAGAGGAGGAATGCTTAAGAGAAACTTGAAACGCGTGCTTCTCACAGAGTGGAGCAATTTCGCAGGAAAAATTTCTGGCATATTAGTTTCTCGGCGGGAAGAACCGTTTCCAGAAAAACGAAGTGATAGGGGTTCGGGAAATTTCATAGTCCCTTTAAACTTCGCAGGTATTGCAGCAATGTAGGCCGCAAAATTAGCAAAAAATAGCACAATGACTTCACCTTTGTTGAATATATTGTAGAAGACGGTATGGAAGTACGATATACCACACGAGCATTCTGTATCACTTGTCTGTTCTTCTCATGCCATAGTAAAGCATCGTCATCGAACAGGCTCCCTGTCCTATCTTCTACAACTGGTGCCGTGACCAGGATCACTCGAATCGAGTGCTCATTTATGCAACGCTGAACGAGAAGATTTCAGAGAGTTCTAGGAGGAAATCACATATCGTGAGGAGCTTTCTCAGCGCATCTTCGACAACCATAACGCAGGATCTACCGCTTCATGCTCCTATACGACGCGTAGCTTTCAACGCACAAATCAACCAGTGAGCACCTCCATCACATGGCACAAGCCATGGCACAAGCCATCAACCAAATGGGGAAGAAAAATGAAAGATGCCTTTTCTGCCACACATCGGAGCATGCCACGCCCGACTGCACGGGCTCAAAATCACTGACAGAAAAGAAGCGGATCTTGGCAACTCACAGGCGCTGTTTTCCGATGTTGCAAATCGAATCACTCCGCAAAACAGTGCCGGAGTCATCCCAGGTGCAAAAAATGCGCAGGACGTCACGCGTCAACCATGTGTGATCCGGACTACAAACCACAACCACCGGGCGGAACAAATGACGCGTCCACAACGGTCACCCTTAAAACCACCTCTTCATGGAATCAGCATGTTCTTTTACAAACCGCAACGGCTTTCGCTCGTGGAACCAATGGGGAGATACTAACACGCTTAATCTTCGACGGAGGAAGTCAACGTACATTCATCACTCCTCACCTATAAAAAGCTTTCAGATGTAAACATCCGCACAGAGCTAATCGCCATAGCATCTTTTGGGAATAATCTCCCTCAACCCTCACAAGAACTCGACACAGTTGAAGTCCACCTTCGGTCACACTCGGGGACAGGACAGCATAGCGTACTAGCTTTGGTCGTTGAAAAAATCTGCACCCAACTTCTCGAAGCCCCTCCCAGAGTAACACATCAACGACTGCAAGAACGGAACCTCACAATGGCAGACACAACCACCAGCCCAGATTCCCTACCGATACAATTATTGATCGGAGCAGATCATTACTGAGACTTTGTAACAGGCAGAATTCATCATCTTTACCACGGCATTCGAACGGTATAGAAACCATTCTTGGATGGACACTACAAGGGCCGTACTCGTCCAAAAAACAAGATAAAGACAGCTGGTTGTCACAACGTCACCGTGTTGAATGTGTGGCGGCCCGTGTGTGATGACGAAGACGTGTCTCTGCTGCCACGTGCTACGGCGCTGGCACGGCAGTTCTACCGGCACCGTCCTAGCGTGAGGCCACGACCACCTGCCCGCTGGGACATTCCATCATCGCCGGTCAGGACTCATGTAGAGTAACACCACCTCCTCTACATTTGGTGACCCGAACAACGAACACCATGTTCGGCATAATTCGGCCAAGCACCATCCCAAATTACTGCAAGCCCACCTCCGAAGGTACGGTGCAACGTTCTACCGAGGAACCGCTAGGCGACGACGTCAATTCACCGCGGCTCCACTCATCGCAACGCCCGGCCGTGCAACACCATGGTTCTACCCAGCTCGCTCATCTACTCAGCTCACATCGCCATGGTCTCTCACTCTGCGTCACGTCGCCACATGCTTCGCGATGGCGCTCCTCGGGCTTTCACCAGCAGCACCTTCACGAGCATCACGCTCCCATACCGGTTCCGGTACGCCGCTGGCGGCTGCATGGCCCCATCTTCATCGTCATGCCATTCCCAAGAACCCTGCCCGCCTTGCCTTCCCACCAGGCTTCGATACAGAGTGCTGGCAGCCCATCCAGTGGCGCTCAAGAGGCACCGGGACCAACGTTCCACCGGGGACACGCACGGAGGCCACCGAGTTCTACTCCCGGTCTCCCCGTGCTTCGCGATGGTCCTCCCCGGCACTCTTCTTGGCGACACTACGAGCTCACCGCTCACGAACCGGTCGCGGTTCTGTCGCTCCATCCTGCATCACGTTCTGCCTACCCGCCTACTCTGCTCTCCGCTTCAGCCCGCCCCTGGAACCCTCCCGGCCAGCTCTTCTGCCCACTCAACACATGACGCAAGACCAGCAGTCCCTGTACTACGTGTCGCCCGTCTTCCTCCTCTTCATGTATCGACGCGGCCCTCAACCGCCAGCTCTACACCGCTCCGCGTCTGAGGGGGGGGGGAGTGATGTGGCGGCCCGTGTGTGATGACGAAGACGTGTCTCTGCTGCCACGTGCTACGGCGCTGGCACGGCAGTTCTACCGGCACCGTCCTAGCGTGAGGCCACGACCATCTGCCCGCTGGGACATTCCATCATCGCCGGTCAGGACTCATGTAGAGGAACTCCACCTCCTCTACAAATGTGAGTTTCGTACACCAGGAAGAAGTAACTGATATGATGGAACGCATCTCGAATCTCGCCATGTCTCCATCTCGGCATCCACGCCAGCGAAAACAACGACGAACGACACGGAATGGTTCTGGATGAATTTGAACAGTCTATAGAGTTCAGGAATAGACGATACGTCGTTGCACTCCCATGGAAAGCGGATGTCTTGATGGGCAACAACAAGGAGGTCGCTACGCGACGTTTGTGTAAAGTAACTCGACGGCTGATGCGTTCCCCCGCGCTGCTCGACAAATACGATACAGCCATTCACGAAATTTCTTCTGTCTGGGGTTCGCCGAGAAAGTCACATCTGAAATGGACAGGTCCTCTAACACAGGACCAACTTATTATATGCCACATCACGCAGTTGTTCGAGAAGATCGGATCACCACGAAGATAAGGATAGTATTTGATGCCTCCTCTCATGAAGATTGCACCAAATCACTCAACGACACTCTGGACCCGGGGCCGAATTTAAACCCAGACATAATGGCACTTCTACTAAATTTCCGCCTCCATCCTATCATAATGATTGCAGACGTGCAGAAGGCTTTTCTGCAAATAGTCCTACATGAAGAAGATAGGAACGCACTCAGGCTCTTGTGGTACCAGTCACGACCGACAGAAGGCTAACCATTACCCACTGTTGAAACATAGCGTATGACCAGGGTCACGTTCGGCACAACCCCAAGCACCTTTCTACTCGCAGCAACGTTGAGACACGATATCCGAAATGCCGCACAGCGATATCCACAACTTGCAAACAAGCTTGAAAACTCCATATACGTTGACGACGTCATCACCGGTGCACAGGACGTACAGGAAGCTGAAGAACTGTACGTTCAGGCCCAAGACCTTTTTAACGAGGCATCAATGAAGTTCCAAAAGTGGGGTTCGAGCAGTGATCGTATGCGCAAGAAATTTAAAACCGACGCTGACGCTGTCTTAATCGGGAACGTCACAAAGATACTTGGCATTTCGTGGAATCAGGAAACCGACACACTGATCATTCCTCTGCCGGCTGCTTCAGAAGAAGCCAACACATGCCTAACGAAATGACAAGCGTTACAGTCGCTGGCAAGAATTTATGACCCCATGGAACTCCTTTTGCCGTACACGGTGTCAGCAAAAGTGCTGCTTCAAGAAATGTGGAAACGAGGTGTGGATTGGGACAGTCAACTGCCCAAGGATCTCAATGACAAGTGGACTACATGGCATGACGAAAGGCAATATCTACAAGACATAACTATACCTCGCTGCTATTTCGCCAATATAAATACGTACGAACGGCCACAGCTACACTTTTTCTCGGACGCCAGTCCCGTGGCGTATGGAACAGCTGTTTACCTGCGTCTTGACGACGGAGCGAACGGACGTAACGCTCGACTACTAGTCGCCAAATCGAGTATCGCGCCCATGAAACCGGTCACGCTTGCCCGGCTCGAACTTCTTGGCGCGTCAATAGAGAGTTTTAATGTACCGTACGCTATCGCCTTTCCGCACACACTGGATAGCGTTGGTGGTTCTGCGTACGCGCAAACCATAAATAGAGCTTCGCGCAGTGCGCAGGACCACCACTATTGTACTGCACTGGATACGAGGCAACCCAACCCGCTGGCCCCAGTTCGCACGCAACAGAGTCTTGGAAATTCAGGACAAGACTGACAAAGAAGGATGGCACTACATACCGACGGATGAAAAACCGGCAGACCTGTTGACGAGAAAATACAGTCCTAGAAAGCTATTACAGACCAAGATTTGGTGGAACGGGCCGTCATTTAAAACTTCAGACTGGGCCTGTTGGTAAGGCATGGCAGAATAAAAGCGCTAAAAACACGAGGACAACGGACACACAGTTAGGCCGTCATGGCTAAAAGCAACACCTGACCGATGGCCGTCCGCCATGCCTGACCAATTGCCCACCATGGAAATCGGAACGCCGACGACAAGTGCCGACATATCAGTACTTCAGGTGACATGCCCGCAACCCGTTATGTGTGTGGAAATTTTCAGCAGCATAAACCGTCTTCACCGAATAACGGCATGGGTCTTTCGGTACGTAAAGAACGCAAGAGGGCGAGCAGAAGCAAAGAGGGCCCATACGAACAACCGAAGTCGTGTCAGCTGAACGTTATTGGATCGGACAGGTACAACTTTCAGCCTTCATGGATGAGATTCATGTTCTAAGAAACAACAAGCCGGTTCCTCATACGTCGAAGATACATGATCTTCGACCGTTCCTTGACGAAAATGGAATCCTTCGGGTTGGAGGACGGATGACAGCTATCCCATTAGCGTTCTCTCAACGTCACCCTATATTAGTCCCGGCACACTCGCACTACGGCGAGCTTTTGATTACACAGTCACATAGTCAGGTACTTCACTCTGGAGTGCGCGACACTTCAGTACAAGTAAGAGAGAGATTTTGGATCGTACGGGCGCGTCAACAAATCAAGCACGTTATACGACATTGCGTTACATGCCAAAAGAACGATGCGAGACGCATTACGCAGCCTGACGCACAAATTCCGGCAGATCGTGTAAATATGGGCCATCCGTTTCAGGTTGTAGGGATAGACTTTGCTTGGCCCGTGGTGATCAAAAAGAAGACATACGAAAAGGCATACATTGTTCTCTTCGTGTGTGCCGTTACTAGAGCGATTCACCTGGCGATTTCACTAGAGCGTTTCACCGCACAACAATGAGAGCAGTACAGCGCCTTTACAAATTTGATGCGTCCGAAGTGCCTGCTTAATGACCTCTCGGCTTGCAACCTGTTGAATATATTGTAGAAGACGATATGGGGGGAAGTATGATATACCGCACGAGCATTCTGCATCACTTATCTGTTCTTGTCATGCCACAGTAAAGCATCGTCGTCCAACAGTCTCTCTGTCCTATCTTCTACAACTTTCAAAGCGCACCATACTGATAATACTGACTTCAGCCTCAGAAACCATCACAGCACATCATATCATAGCCCTTTATTCAACTTCGAGATCGCATCACGTCTGAGCTCTTCGTTCACCACCTTCAACATCACCTCACTTCATAGCCCTTCATTCAACCTCACATCATAGGTCATTCTCCATGATGTGACGGTGAATGAGGTCGCTGAGTGCCATCATTAAAGGTACTGTAAAGCAGTAGACAAGCATGATATGCCGGTGATGTGACTAGAGACTTTGTTGCTTCTAAATACCATATGCAGAACCACAAGACCGACAACGCGCTATAAATATTTTTAATTTTCCATGAAAGATGCGGCGTAGTGGAGCGGTACGACGCCTGGCGTCAAACAAACCCCTGTACACGGGACAACACTAAAAATTGGTATTACACACTATTACATCGGAACCTCGTTATTTTAGTAGCCATATTATTAGGTTTCCTGTTTACCTGTGCATTCTGAAACCCCTGTTAACAGTTTAACCTGTTAACCCCTGTTTTTGCGAAGTAACCCAGCGCTGGCCGCTGTTCGATGGAGGCTCTCCCTACTTATCTACTGCGCCTGCGCGCTCCTTCTGTCCGCGGCCTCTTTCGAACGAACAAACACTCTCTGTGAAACTCTGTGAACAAACAAGTCCCGACGCTGTCTGACTTCTTGAACGTCTGACACTTTTTGTTTTTCGACGGCTCAGCATTTCATTTCAGTTCGTTTATCCGTTTATCCTCAGATGTGGATCGTTGTGTGGATTGCGGGGGCGGATTTTATGGTGGATTGCGGTGGATTGTTATGTCGGGCCCAGTGTCATACGCATGCAATGTGGTTGCCGCCGTATGTGTCAGGAGTACGGATTCATTTCGAATACCTAGTACAGTGTTGCCCGTAATCTTTAATTGTAATTTTCTAATTAATTTCACCGTCGATTGGAATGAAACTTGCGTAGTTTTTGTCCTGGTGGCTTGGACTAAATAGCCACACTAAATGACATTTGATCGGTGCTGCTTTACAGTACCTTTAATCAGAGCTAATGAATTCGCCGGCATTTAGCACTCTTTTTGGCTGTTTTCCAGACTTCGAGGTAACTCGTTCCAAGCCCCTCGTTACTGTAACTAAGTTCCTTTTTTTTTGGTAACTTGTAATTTAACTGGGTACTTTTGCGCCGTGGTAACTTTCAGAAGAAATCGTTTCTTTTTCAGATAACTTTGCCAAAGTAACTTAAGCGAAGCTCCAGGTTACTTTTAATTCGCTCTTCACTCAAGTCCACTTATTTTCTTGCTTTCTCTCCGGTTGTTTCATGACATTTTATGTCACAAAACGTGATATTCAATCAATGACAGTATTCTACTCAGGAAGTAAGAACCGCTGCCATTGAAATGAAGCTGCACCATTGTGCGCCCACGGGGAGTAAGATGCAAAGCGTTCGAATTGTTGGACATAAACGAAAACGATCTAAGCGTGTTGCACTCCTCCGCAGGAAACTCAAGGCAAAACTCAACTGCTCACGCGCGCTGCACCTGTGTCGTGTAATGCTATTTTGTGTCCGAAGTAACTTGGAAGTAACTCGTTCTTTTTTTAAGTAACTCCGTAACTGCGGGTTACATTTCATTGGTAGAGCCCTGGACCGGTAATCCAGAAGATGTGGGTTCAAGTCCTACAGCTGGCTAACCTTTTCAGTGACTTCCATCTTTCATTCGTTATTAACTTCGTTACAGTTTTCACACCGTAACCTAACTCGTAACGAGTTCTTTTTGACGGGTAACTTCTCGATCTGTGATGTTTTCATAGCGCATTGGCGACTTTTCAGGATTTTGACCCGGCAACCCTGATGCACATCGCGCGAAACATTTGATCCTGACTGGTCCTGGCCAATCGCCCCTAGTGGATAACGGCCACTGCTCCGAGGACTAAGAATAAGAAGAGCGCGAGCAAGCTCGTGCCTCGAGCTGCGCTGTCATTTGTTTTCCATTGTCTGAGAATGGGGTCTGTGAGCGGCACCGATCTGGAAAGCTATTCTAACTATTTATTAGCTGCTTACAAGATGCAGACGCAAAAGTCTCTTCACGAGAAAGCTGCAGCAGAAGTTAAGGTAGGCTCAACAAGTGCATTCAGATATGAGCTCACTGTACACTATTGACCCTTTTAACAGAATAAGACATTCAAGCAAGTACAAAACGTGATAGCACTATATAGTAGGGAGAATAGAGCGGGAGCTTGAGAGTAGTATATGATCAGCTCAACTGGCCCACAACTCCACACAGTGGCATGGACGCCATTAATGAGCAATTAGAGCAATGGACCTTTTTCACAAGGGTTTATGCGCGTGCGCCGTGACCTTTGGGCGCCGGAGAGAGTTATCTCCGCATTCAATAGATGGCGCTGGATGTGGATTCCCGCCAGAGACGTGTTTCCCGTCTTCCGGCATGTTAGCCCACAGGGGTGACACAAACCCGCCATTGTTGTAACTACCCTCAAGCGGGTGCTTTTGGCAAAACTGCCATCTTGTCCTGGTTGTACGTCATAGAAAACGTCATTTTGAGGTCATGTGACTTTGTTTACATGTCGTTTTTCCGCTTACCGACATATTTTCGCCATCATAACACCAAGAGATGGCCGTATTTTGCCAGCGTAAACTATGCGGTGCTTCTTCCGCAACATGGTAGCCCACTTCACCTTAGTTTAAGTACATCGCATCGGCTCGGTAAGTCTTAACGCGCGGTCGTCATCACATCTTTGGAAGTTGTCAACAGTACGAGGCTTTATGTGTAAAACTGCGCGTTTTATTGCGAGATTATCGAATAAAAATAATTACCGTGATCGAAAAACATACAAAACGTCGTCCAGAAACAACAACCGCATTGTTTACAAACGGTTTGGCCGCCGATCGCGGGCGCCGCCATCTTTAAGGTCACGTGTGCCTTGACGTTTGCTGTGATGTGCGACCAGGACCTGTCCAGGATGCATTGCGTTCGCCCAGCACGCTTTCATCTACGGAGCAATGCATTGGATGCCACCCCTGTGTGTTAGCCTCCCTACCGATTCTCGTATCTCCTCGCGATCGGTGGCCGCGCGCCAAAAGCAAAAGTAGTCAAAGGGACGCTCGGCACGTTGTTCTAAGGCGGTATGCCACACAGATGCTCACTAATATGTTGTGGAGCTGTACAAAGTCTGTTAAAAAATGTGGGCTTTCATCGTATCCCTGGACCGGAAAAACGAAGGCAAAGGCGAGATTGGGTCAACGTGGTGCGTATCTCCAACGGCGATGAAACGTGCGAACCATGCCGGAACACCAGAATTTTGTGGACGCCACTTTGTCAAAGGTATGAACTCCCATACCAGCTCCGGTGGCGCAGCGGTAACGCGTGCGCTTGGAGACTGGGAGGTCCGCGGTTCGAATCCGCGGGCCGGCTGTGCCGTCTGGGGTTTTTCCTGGGTTTCCCTCAGATGTGTAATAGGCGTATGCCGGCACAGTTCCCCTGAAGTCGGCCCATGGACGCAGCTATCCTCCCCCCGAGCAGATTCTGCTCGGTCTTCCACTTCACCCTTTCCTCTCCTCCTCTCCACCACCTTTCCCTTTCCGAGAAACATGCCGCCTACTCAGGCAGGCAGACCTCTCGGGTTCCTCCCAACGACACTCCTCCTCCTCCTCCTCATGAACTCCCATCCAGTACAGTCATGCGGACTCCTTAAAAGATCAGTAAGACAGTGTTTTGCTTCTCGAACTACACGATTTCAGGCAAACCCTCAAGGCGGCCTTATGAGATCGATTTTACACCCACCAAGAATCTCAGCGAGGGCGAAACATCGCAGGAGACACATCGGGTTGCTTTGCAAGACTGTAGTAACACCACAGACGCAGGTATGAAGCAAACCTTTGCGTGTTTTAGGTTTGTGAATATCGATGCAAATGCCTTGCAGGCGTCTTCATGGACAGCACTAACGACAACCACTCGGAAAGCTTTTCTCGAACCGCGAAAGATCAAGCTTCGGTGGAAGATGCTCTCCTGCTACTTGGGATGTCTGCAATCCCACAGGTGGATGCAGTCAACTACAAACACATAAATACTACTCCATCTCACAACAATGAGGAAATGACAAACATTGACAAAGATAGTGAAGTGGAACCACAAGGACATAAGCAGTGCCAAAATGAACTGCAAAAGCAATTAGGCGACCAGAACACGCTTATCATTTCTTTAAAGCCTCGAATAAATTACCTAGAAAAACTGTACTAGAACTAAGGAACTGTATTTTGTCTATTGAGACCATCAAAGAGAGTCCAAAAGAGTGTATGTACTACACAGGTTTTCCAACATTTACCACGAGTATTTAAACATATTCTTAAATACCTTAATGTAGAACAGGCAGAACTGAAATACTGGTGGTCAGCTTGCCATGGCAGCCCATCTTCCAGAAAAAACCATAAAGAACATGCAACTGAAGAGGAGCTCCTCCTGGTGCTAATCAGGTTAAGACGAGGAACAAATGTGAAAGAGATTGCCAAAAACTTTGGAATATCTGAAGGGCATTTCAGCAAAATATTTACAACTTGGATAGATTTCTTGCAAAACATATTGAAAGAAAACAATAATTTTCCAACCCTACAGCAAATTCAAGCCCCCCTACCAAAATGTTTTTGGAAGTTCGCAAACACTCGCATTGTTGTAGATGCTACTGAAGTGAAGGTCCAAGTTCCTTCAGGTATATATGGCCAAAGGCAAACTTTCTCCCATTACAAACACTACAATACATTTAAAGCTGTTATAGGTGCAACACCAGATGGCTACATCTCTTTCATCTCTGACCTTTGGGGGGATCAGTGTCAGACAGGCACATTATTCAACACAGTGGACTTTTGAATCTCCTCAACAGCAGCGAGGCAATCATGATGGACAAAGGGTTCAACCTGGACGCAATTTTGCCACCTGGAGTCATTGCTTACCAGCCCCCATTTAAACGTGAAAAACAAATGTCTAAGCAACATGTGCAACAAACCCGAAATATTGTATCTGCCAGGGTTCACATAGAAAGAGTAATTCGAAGCGTCAAGGCATATCACATTTTAGCGAAGCCTTTGCCACTTAACATGGCTGATTTTGCAGAATCTGTTTTTCATGTCTGTTGTTACTTGACCAACTTCCAGAAACCTTTAATTTCTACGTGATATCACAAACTGCTTTTGTGTATTCTGTATGTCTCAGAACTATTTTTTTAAGTAACTTGGTAACAAGAATGTAATTATTTACTGAGGAATTAACTGGTAACTGTAATTAACTTTTCTCGGAGAGCAACATTCATTTTGAACGTCAGCCAGTAATGAGTAATTTCTGAAATTAGAGATACAAACAAGAAACTCCAAACTAACTGTAGCTAGTTACAATTACTTAAGTACTCTCTGTGCAAGAGTTATTAACTAGTTACTGGTTAATTGCCCAGTAAATGATTACGTATAACTAAGCTACTTCACAGGACTGCTATGGAATGTTTTCTGCTGCAAGAGTTGTTGCAAGACGCAATATATGTCATCCTTAGCTACATTTGTCAAGGTGTGGTTTCATGCAACAATTTGTCAACATGCACTTAAAGTATTTTCGAGTGTCACGTGCATTTCATGTATTTGGTAATGCTACATTTTTGTAATTAAGTTTGTATGTTCAGTCGCACAGCCACGGAAGGAGGCTGACACATGGGCCGACCGACGCAAATCGTGGAAACCTGAGGAAATGTAATATGTATGTATATGGGGGGTCCAGTGTGACGATTGCGAATGTTCTTGCAGTTCTTGGCATCTACATAAGCAACGTTCTTGAATACATAACGTAAGACCCCGAGACTAGGGAGCACAAAAGGACAGACACAACACGAAGTCTCAATTTCAAGTTTGAGACTTTGTGTTGTGTCTGTCCCTTCGTGTTCCCTAGTCTCGGGGTTTTACATTATGTATCAACTTCACCAGCTCGTTTGCTTCTTAGCCACCTTTCCATTCTTGAACAGTTTTGAAATTATGAGATTTTCGAAATACTTCCAGTCTTGTGACACAGCCTGACTAGTCAAGGTGTCTCAGATGTAGTCGTTTTAACGTTCAGGTGTCCTAGATTTCTATCTCTCATCTCATGGTATGCACTGGTATGGTCTGGCTACACCACTGTGTATATTCCTATATCGCATTGCATAGTCCACAGTTGTTTCAGAGCCTAAACATGTGTAGTGCAATACAAAAAAACAGTGTCACGTTTACTAATGTAGATAATAATTAACACTGAGGGTTGTGCGAGTTGGCTTGATAAGAACATTGTGAAAAGAGCCTAAATGCTATATGTACTGTTTTTTTTTTTTTTTTTACGATGTATTTGCAAATTGTGCTCATGCTCTCGAACTGCAACTTGTCTATATCACTCAAAAGTGTGTGAACTGACTGTGAAGTGTCTGCTGTCACACAATTTTTCACACCTCTTTCTGGCTATGAAAGGAATGTAGTAATCATCGCGCATTGTATTTTACTGTTTTTGCCTGTTTGATAATGTGCAATTTTTCTAATGTAAGTTTTTATGTTCCTATATTGCATTGTATAATTCCCATATGTTTATGAGCCTAAAAATGTGTAGTGCAATACAAAGACCAGTATTGTTTACTTGACATACAGAATAATTAACACGAGCATTGTGCGAGTTGATCTGATAAGAACAATGTGAATAGAGCCCACAAGTGTTATGTTTACTGTTTTTATATCAACATTTTATTTTACGGTGTATTTGCAAATTGTACTCATTCTCCAACTGTAATCTGTCTGTATCACTAAAAGATGTGTGAACAGACTGCGCAATGTCTGTTATCACACAATTCACCTAACACATTTCTTCACACGTTGCTTTCTGGCCATGAAAGGAATGTAGCACTCATCATCATACAGTTTCTCATTCTTCTTCAGACGACCCGTGCAGATTTCTGGGACCACTGCGAACTTGTAGAAATGGATCAACCCCGGACGCAGGTGTTGCTCCCAAAATTCCTGATTCCATTCTACACGTTCCACATTGATATACCTTGCAAAACAAGAGCTGGTCACATTTGTCCATAGCACAAAGTCGCACCAGGTGTGGCCGGTAACTGTCATCTGTCCCTGCACTTGATAATAATATTCATGGTTGAGTTTTAAAACGACATAACCATTCTTAAGTTCACAACAGAAGCCTTTCAGCGAACATGCTTCCTGTGGTGTCATGCCTACAGTGGCCGGGACACTTCACTTCAAACAGGCCCTCTTCGCTGTCCATTCTGACGATGCGGTCTGGTGATGCTCCAACAAATGGGAGCTCTGGAGATATATGAAGGCCTGAGGAGTGCACAAGAGGGGAAAACATGAGATGAAAACCAAGCTCGTTCAATAACAATTAAGCACTATGTGTTATTTGGCCTATATCTATCAAGTAGTTTTAAACTAATACAAGCATCACCTCCTGCAATCATTACCAGTGTTCAGCACCACAATGGCTTTTTCGTAGAGCTTCATCACAGACACATAGGCCTCCACAGCTGTTGCCTCGTGTATTCGTCCGTGTGTGATCCCTGCTGATCTCGCCCCTCTAGATGGATATAAGACCTCCTTCACAAGTCGCTCTGGCTTGACACAGTGCACAAAGCGCTTAAACTTTGAGGCTGTGAGTCGGCCAACCCTTTCTTTAAACCACACTTTGTTGTTGGCTCGACCGACTGTGGACTCTAAAATTACATTTCTTGCTTCATCACTCATAGGCCGAGCAAGATCTAAGAATTTTTCTTCTATCTGCTTTTATCCTTCAGCAGAAGAAAAACTTATAGCTTCTGGTGCTGGCTCTGGCTGACTTGTGTTTTTTGGCATTTCTGCAGTGTCTCCATTGTAACAGAGCCACAGCAGATCACAATTCTCCTCGAGGAGCGACTCGTACTGCTCCCTTTTCTCTTCGTGACGTCAGATGGCTTGTACGCTCTTGATTTGTGCTGGGATTTCACCTCTTGATTTATTATGCACTTCTTGAAGGAGATGTCCTTGAAAGGCTGTGCTGGTGGTGGCCTTTTTGCTAGAATGAAGGTATGTGTCCAGTAAGTCAAAAAGCAAAGCGTGGACCTGGATAGGACAGAGAAAAATGATGTGCCTTCTTGGATGAAGCAGAAATGGAAATGAGCGGAAAGCCTTTTGAGATTTCCACTAGATTCCCAGCCTCAAATGTGTTCTTTTTTTGTAAGTCAAGTATGTCTTAATCTCCATAATCCTTAATCCATATACATGACAGTATAGCTCCAGAACATTGGTAGTTCATTACATTTCGATAAAAACTTGCCCTATAGGCTCTGTGCACTAAAGTTTCAGAGTACTGGAGCCCCCTCCCGTGAATGACATTTCGAAATGGATAAGTGGTCGGAACATGGAGGCCTCTTTGGGGTAGCAGACAACAAAGATCCGCACAGTGAAAAGTGTCAACTGAAGAATGGTTAAAACAGGAGATAATTTTGTGTTCACTGTTTGAACCGTGGGATTGATGTTACCACAGAAGTGGGCAGCTTGTGAAATTTAAGTATACCCCAGAGTGGGAACGAGAATAATGACGGTGCCACGTATCTGCCATTCAAAAGCCACAGTGCTAAAATAACAAACACCTGTTTGTTTGTAGACACAACAGGAAACTATCAGGGTTGCATGTGATTGTAAGTAACGAAAAGAAGCCAGAATGTTAGATTAAGCATCAAGATCCAGATGTAAAATGTGCGTAGAGGGTAACCTACTATGAGGTTCCATTGAGTGTAGAAAATGCTATGCTATGCTATCGAAATGAAAACGGGCAGGTGCCTAAATACACGTCTAGGGGAGCACTGCAACAACAAAAACAGTAGACAAGGGAATCTCTTATTGCATTACAGAGGTTGCGGGTGCGATAGAATGTATGGAATGAACGACAGTAAAGGTTTACCAACAAAGCAGATAGTAGTAGTGTATCAGCTCAACTAGCCGGCAAGTCACATCTTCGTCTGGACGCCATTAATTAGCAATTAGAGCCAATTGGGACCCCCCACATTAATCAGGACCCACCTGGGAGTCATTACACTAATTGGGGACCATCTAAGACACGTCCAGACCACTGTGTGAGTTGCCGGCTACTTGAGCTGATAAAAAATAAAAAAATAGGTAGAAAATAAAATAAAAAGATAGAGATAGAGTGGAGAGAAGGAGTTTAGTTGAAGATCAACGACGTCATCTTGAAGAAAGCGGCCCGGAACGGCCGCTGACCGTCGCTGGGCGACGGAGCACAGAGGCAGGTTGCAAAGCATCGCAGCACCAGTTCCGCACATCCTGTGACGTCATCATGGCATGTCTGGGCAAGTTAGGACAGCTCTGGACATGCAAGGAGAAAAACACTCGTAATACAGAGGCTGGGAAAGCAAGAGTATGCAAACCATCATTAGCTAACAAGAAAAAACAATTAGTTACACAACAAATGAGCCCACCAGAACAGGAGCGCAGAACCATGCGACTGCTCCATCCGAGAGGCAGGCAGAAACTGACTCGTAATGCTTTTTTGTCCTGTATAAAGCCCCGCAGCTGCACCCCCTAGCGGTTACTTTCTCAACTAATCTCACAACAAAATTATTAAGAATCACGCCAGCGCTACTCCCGGTCCCAAGGCAGAAGATGATAGAAAATGGCGGGAATGCCCGGACAACAGCAACCAGCACTGGCACGAAAATCGCAAACAAAGCGGGAACAAAGTTGACGAAAGCATTAGTTACGCAACAAATCACCTCACCACAGCAGGAGCGCAGACCGATGCGACTGCTCTCGTCGACAGCCAGGGATCAAGTGACGACGGAGCGAACGACCGCACGTCTTCTCCCAACGAGAGCCAGAGGTGGACTGACGTAAGCGCCCCTCTACGGGTGCTACGCATGCGCGCGCTCGTAGCGCCCTCTGCGCGCTCCTACCGCCACCTGCGAGAGGCTAAGAGAGAAGAGCATTCCTGCGCCCCCTGCTGGCCGTTCTCATTGGTCGTGAGGCTAAGTGAGAAGAGCATTCCTGCGCCCCCTGCTGGCAGTTCTCATTGGTCGTGACGTCATCCTATTGTCTCAGGGCTACACTGTTTTTTTCCACTAATGCTCCTTTGGTCAATCTGCAGTGAAGCCACGGTATGACGTCATCATGCACCTGCGCGGCTCAAGGACGCGTGCGCTCTAGACAGGGGACCTATTATTTATTGAATCACTATCCCAAGATTATTTCCTTTATTCTTCTATAACGATTGCATAGGAAACTATTGCAGAAGAGCACCATGCATGAAAACTGATCGTAGGAATTCCAAAGTCTTACTAAATGAGACTTGCAAAAGAACAAAACATCCTAACATGTAACTCCATCAATGGCTAATAAGAGGACTAGGCACTCAACAAATCAACGCGCGCAGAACTCGGGGCAGCACTATCGTCAAGACGACAATGTTCCTTGTCAAAAAAGAAAAAAAATACTAAGCGTCAACAAAGGAAAGCATGCATATCGGGGCATATCAGGACAAATTCGTACGACTGCTGGGCAACAGAGGAAAACAAACACTTGAACAGAGTGAAAAAGGCACTCACCATCATTTTTCCCGTTCACAGCATTCCCTCATTGTAAATCCGCTTGTCACAAAATCCACCTGCATCGTCGAACACCATTCACCAGTGACGAACCACACATCCGCACCCCATCAGAGGCAGACAGAACCCCACCTAAGCTAAGCTCTTCCACTGACGGCCAACGCCAGGAGCAGAATTTGCGTGTCGAGACCCGTCAGTGTCCAAGAGAGAAGTGAATCCTTGCGCCCCCTGCAGGCCGTTCTCATTGGTCGTAACGGCATCCTATTGTCTCAGGGCTACCCTGTTTTTTTCCACTAATGCTCCTTTGGTCAATCTACAATGAAGCCACGGTATGACGTCATCATGCAGGTGCGTGGCTCAAGGACGCGTACGCTCTAGACAGGGCACCTGTTATTTATTGAATCACTATCCCTAGATTATTTCCTTTATTCTACTATAATGATTGCCTAGGGAACTATTGCAGAAGAGCACCATATATGAGAGGAGATTGTAGCATTTCATTCCCAAAGTCTAACTGTACAGGAAAAAAAATGGTTCAGCAAGACATGTTCATCCCACCCGAGAGCCAGGTAGATAATTGAATAATGATGCTTTGTTCCTCCTGAATAAAGTCACACACCTGTCCCCCTCGCGGTTACTCTCTGAACTAAATGAATCGCAAAAGTATTAAGAATGGCACTATTCCCATTCAAGGCAGCACTATCGTCAAGAATGCTTCTCTTCAAAAAGGAAAAATCTACATCTAGAAGGAAAGCATGTCAGAACAAGCCCAGGCATGATCAGCACATGGAAAGAAACAAAGAAGGAAACCAGCATCAAACTATTTCTAAGCACACGCACTCCTCTTATTCAAAAACAGTGCTCATCATAAATCTGCCCAGGACAATACACACCATTCTGCCACACTTTTTTCCAGTAACGGTCAATGCATTGCTACAGACTGTGTGACGTCATCACATCCTGTCTGAAGAAGAAGACACCGGCAAAGACTCCTATTATTTATTGAATCGCAAGATTATTTCCTTTGTCCTACTCTTAATGACATTGATTCTCTCATTAAAATTCAACAAAAAAGCACCCCGCATATTAACGATTTTCACCCCAAAGGCTCATCATGGTCATTAGAATTACAGTAAACTACCACTGCTCTTTTAAAATAATAAGTGAGACCACTCAACATCACATCCAGGCTTATGTAATACATGACCCTTTCTATGCTCATACATTCGTTGTCTGAGGCTACACCTGCGAGCAAAAAAGGCGCGGAAGCCGGGTGGGCAAAGTTCCATTCGCGCATTGCGAGCATAAAGGCGGGAAAAGCCTGGGAGCAAAGTTCTATTCGCGCATTCCAAAGCACAAGACAGAACGCCTTTACGGGAACACGATAGCATTCCTATACTATATTAATGATTATTGCATTGCAGTTTAGAAAAACTACAACTAAACTATAATTTTAGGACCCCATTAAAATTCTACTTTCTATGGAAACTATAATTGCCCTGTTACTTGGATCGCTACTAATGAAGCGCTCCAATTTTTTCTCTCTTCCCATTTCAGCCTTGTCATGCAGGGAAGCAGACTCATATCCAAAATAATTAATTTACACTGAGGGTGCCGTGCTTCAGGAATTCCTATCCTGCGCTCAGATGCAAGCATTTCTTCACGGATACCTTTAACAGCTGACTTCCTCAACATATCGAACACCCAACAAAATCAAACAAACAACCTCACTTCCACTGGTAGAACACTATTTAGCTTTTACACAGGAGGCTTTCTTCTACATAAAAAGTAGAGAAAATAAGAAAATAGCAGCAAAAAATTGCGTGCACTTTTGCTTGACTTAAAAAACCTGAAGCATATGCCAATAAACCAAGAAAAAGACACTCATGTCTGGTATCTGATAGTGCCACATACACAGACGCATTGCCCTTGCGTAAAGAAAGCACAGGACAGGGATACACAAATATCCTTAGGTGAGCAGGGAAAAGGCTTAAGACCTCAGGTCACCACACATCGCCACGCGGCTAACACAAATAATAAGATACTAGCGGCGGGAAGAACTGCAACACTGCTAAACAAGTCCAGACATGCCACGATGACGTCACAAATCAGGGGGAAAAAAAGCACACGCATGCACGCACAGAGGACAACGCATTAAACACACGGAGCGCTCAGGAATAATCGTAGCGTTACCGCACATTGCTACGAAGCTCAACGTCTAACACAAGACGGCAGCAACAAGATATTAAAGGATAAAAATTGCAACACTACTGAACAAGTCCAGACATGCGACATCGCATACAAAACACTGCTCATCGGGGAAAAGGCCTAAGCCCGCGGCGGATCATCATAGAGCATACACAACTTCATTTTTCTATTTCGCGTAAATTAAACGCGGTCTGCTTGGAAAACGACGTACAAATTTTCTTAAGGAGCAGAGAAATATATCTACTCCGTGCTCAGATACCAGCATTTCTGCTCAAAAATCTGCAGAATTAAGCACTGCTTACTTCGTCAAGATATCGAACAAAATCAAACAAACAAACAACCCCACTTCCACTGGTACAACACTATTCAGCTTTTACGCAGGAGGCTTTGTTCTACATAAAAAGTAGAGAAAATAAGAAAAGAGCAGCGAAAAATTACACGCATTTGCGCTCCAATAGCTGTAACTGCAAGAAACCGTAGCGCACGCCAATAAACTGAGAAAAAGACACTCATTCTCTATAGATGGGTTCACATCCATGAGTGTTACAATGATAAGCCAACCACCCATTCCATTGTAACACTCGTGGATGTGAACCCATCTATCGAGAATGAGTGTCTTTTTCTCAGTTTATTGGCGTGCGCTACGGTTTCTTGCAGTTACAGCTATTGGAGCGCAAATGCGTGTAATTTTTCGCTGCTCTTTTCTTATTTTCTCTACTTTTTATGTAGAACAAAGCCTCCTGCGTAAAAGCTGAATAGTGTTGTACCAGTGGAAGTGGGGTTGTTTGTTTGTTTGATTTTGTTCGATATCTTGACGAAGTAAGCAGTGCTTAATTCTGCAGATTTTTGAGCAGAAATGCTGGTATCTGAGCACGGAGTAGATATATTTCTCTGCTCCTTAAGAAAATTTGTACGTCGTTTTCCAAGCAGACCGCGTTTAATTTACGCGAAATAGAAAAATGAAGTTGTGTATGCTCTATGATGATCCGCCGCGGGCTTAGGCCTTTTCCCCGATGAGCAGTGTTTTGTATGCGATGTCGCATGTCTGGACTTGTTCAGTAGTGTTGCAATTTTTATCCTTTAATATCTTGTTGCTGCCGTCTTGTGTTAGACGTTGAGCTTCGTAGCAATGTGCGGTAACGCTACGATTATTCCTGAGCGCTCCGTGTGTTTAATGCGTTGTCCTCTGTGCGTGCATGCGTGTGCTTTTTTTCCCCCTGATTTGTGACGTCATCGTGGCATGTCTGGACTTGTTTAGCAGTGTTGCAGTTCTTCCCGCCGCTAGTATCTTATTATTTGTGTTAGCCGCGTGGCGATGTGTGGTGACCTGAGGTCTTAAGCCTTTTCCCTGCTCACCTAAGGATATTTGTGTATCCCTGTCCTGTGCTTTCTTTACGCAAGGGCAATGCGTCTGTGTATGTGGCACTATCAGATACCAGACATGAGTGTCTTTTTCTTGGTTTATTGGCATATGCTTCAGGTTTTTTAAGTCAAGCAAAAGTGCACGCAATTTTTTGCTGCTATTTTCTTATTTTCTCTACTTTTTATGTAGAAGAAAGCCTCCTGTGTAAAAGCTAAATAGTGTTCTACCAGTGGAAGTGAGGTTGTTTGTTTGATTTTGTTGGGTGTTCGATATGTTGAGGAAGTCAGCTGTTAAAGGTATCCGTGAAGAAATGCTTGCATCTGAGCGCAGGATAGGAATTCCTGAAGCACGGCACCCTCAGTGTAAATTAATTATTTTGGATATGAGTCTGCTTCCCTGCATGACAAGGCTGAAATGGGAAGAGAGAAAAAATTGGAGCGCTTCATTAGTAGCGATCCAAGTAACAGGGCAATTATAGTTTCCATAGAAAGTAGAATTTTAATGGGGTCCTAAAATTATAGTTTAGTTGTAGTTTTTCTAAACTGCAATGCAATAATCATTAATATAGTATAGGAATGCTATCGTGTTCCCGTAAAGGCGTTCTGTCTTGTGCTTTGGAATGCGCGAATAGAACTTTGCTCCCAGGCTTTTCCCGCCTTTATGCTCGCAATGCGCGAATGGAACTTTGCCCACCCGGCTTCCGCGCCTTTTTTGCTCGCAGGTGTAGCCTCAGACAACGAATGTATGAGCATAGAAAGGGTCATGTATTACATAAGCCTGGATGTGATGTTGAGTGGTCTCACTTATTATTTTAAAAGAGCAGTGGTAGTTTACTGTAATTCTAATGACCATGATGAGCCTTTGGGGTGAAAATCGTTAATATGCGGGGTGCTTTTTTGTTGAATTTTAATGAGAGAATCAATGTCATTAAGAGTAGGACAAAGGAAATAATCTTGCGATTCAATAAATAATAGGAGTCTTTGCCGGTGTCTTCTTCTTCAGACAGGATGTGATGACGTCACACAGTCTGTAGCAATGCATTGACCGTTACTGGAAAAAAGTGTGGCAGAATGGTGTGTATTGTCCTGGGCAGATTTATGATGAGCACTGTTTTTGAATAAGAGGAGTGCGTGTGCTTAGAAATAGTTTGATGCTGGTTTCCTTCTTTGTTTCTTTCCATGTGCTGATCATGCCTGGGCTTGTTCTGACATGCTTTCCTTCTAGATGTAGATTTTTCCTTTTTGAAGAGAAGCATTCTTGACGATAGTGCTGCCTTGAATGGGAATAGTGCCATTCTTAATACTTTTGCGATTCATTTAGTTCAGAGAGTAACCGCGAGGGGGACAGGTGTGTGACTTTATTCAGGAGGAACAAAGCATCATTATTCAATTATCTACCTGGCTCTCGGGTGGGATGAACATGTCTTGCTGAACCATTTTTTTTCCTGTACAGTTAGACTTTGGGAATGAAATGCTACAATCTCCTCTCATATATGGTGCTCTTCTGCAATAGTTCCCTAGGCAATCATTATAGTAGAATAAAGGAAATAATCTAGGGATAGTGATTCAATAAATAACAGGTGCCCTGTCTAGAGCGTACGCGTCCTTGAGCCACACACCTGCATGATGACGTCATACCGTGGCTTCATTGTAGATTGACCAAAGGAGCATTAGTGGAAAAAAACAGGGTAGCCCTGAGACAATAGGATGCCGTTACGACCAATGAGAACGGCCTGCAGGGGGCGCAAGGATTCACTTCTCTCTTGGACACTGACGGGTCTCGACACGCAAATTCTGCTCCTGGCGTTGGCCGTCAGTGGAAGAGCTTAGCTTAGGTGGGGTTCTGTCTGCCTCTGATGGGGTGCGGATGTGTGGTTCGTCACTGGTGAATGGTGTTCGACGATGCAGGTGGATTTTGTGACAAGCGGATTTACAATGAGGGAATGCTGTGAACGGGAAAAATGATGGTGAGTGCCTTTTTCACTCTGTTCAAGTGTTTGTTTTCCTCTGTTGCCCAGCAGTCGTACGAATTTGTCCTGATATGCCCCGATATGCATGCTTTCCTTTGTTGACGCTTAGTATTTTTTTTCTTTTTTGACAAGGAACATTGTCGTCTTGACGATAGTGCTGCCCCGAGTTCTGCGCGCGTTGATTTGTTGAGTGCCTAGTCCTCTTATTAGCCATTGATGGAGTTACATGTTAGGATGTTTTGTTCTTTTGCAAGTCTCATTTAGTAAGACTTTGGAATTCCTACGATCAGTTTTCATGCATGGTGCTCTTCTACAATAGTTTCCTATGCAATCGTTATAGAAGAATAAAGGAAATAATCTTGGGATAGTGATTCAATAAATAATAGGTCCCCTGTCTAGAGCGCACGCGTCCTTGAGCCGCGCAGGTGCATGATGACGTCATACCGTGGCTTCACTGCAGATTGACCAAAGGAGCATTAGTGGAAAAAAACAGTGTAGCCCTGAGACAATAGGATGACGTCACGACCAATGAGAACTGCCAGCAGGGGGCGCAGGAATGCTCTTCTCCCTTAGCCTCTCGCAGGTGGCGGTAGGAGCGCGCAGAGGGCGCTACGAGCGCGCGCATGCGTAGCACCCGTAGAGGGGCGCTTACGTCAGTCCACCTCTGGCTCTCGTTGGGAGAAGACGTGCGGTCGTTCGCTCCGTCGTCACTTGATCCCTGGCTGTCGACGAGAGCAGTCGCATCGGTCTGCGCTCCTGCTGTGGTGAGGTGATTTGTTGCGTAACTAATGCTTTCGTCAACTTTGTTCCCGCTTTGTTTGCGATTTTCGTGCCAGTGCTGGTTGCTGTTGTCCGGGCATTCCCGCCATTTTCTATCATCTTCTGCCTTGGGACCGGGAGTAGCGCTGGCGTGATTCTTAATAATTTTGTTGTGAGATTAGTTGAGAAAGTAACCGCTAGGGGGTGCAGCTGCGGGGCTTTATACAGGACAAAAAAGCATTACGAGTCAGTTTCTGCCTGCCTCTCGGATGGAGCAGTCGCATGGTTCTGCGCTCCTGTTCTGGTGGGCTCATTTGTTGTGTAACTAATTGTTTTTTCTTGTTAGCTAATGATGGTTTGCATACTCTTGCTTTCCCAGCCTCTGTATTACGAGTGTTTTTCTCCTTGCATGTCCAGAGCTGTCCTAACTTGCCCAGACATGCCATGATGACGTCACAGGATGTGCGGAACTGGTGCTGCGATGCTTTGCAACCTGCCTCTGTGCTCCGTCGCCCAGCGACGGTCAGCGGCCGTTCCGGGCCGCTTTCTTCAAGATGACGTCGTTGATCTTCAACTAAACTCCTTCTCTCCACTCTATCTCTATCTTTTTATTTTATTTTCTACCTATTTTTTTATTTTTTATCAGCTCAAGTAGCCGGCAACTCACACAGTGGTCTGGACGTGTCTTAGATGGTCCCCAATTAGTGTAATGACTCCCTGGTGGGTCCTGATTAATGTGGGGGGTCCCAATTGGCTCTAATTGCTAATTAATGGCGTCCAGACGAAGATGTGACTTGCCGGCTAGTTGAGCTGATACACTACTACTGCAGATGTTCCTACGTGCCCTATATTGTACATACTTTCTTTAACGTTTCATGGATTTAAAACCATTGTGACACATAGCTATAGTTACCTTGACTAGGCACAACCCATGTACATGGAATGTCAGTACATGTCTGCGTCCTCCACTCTGCATCCTTATCTGACAGTGCAAAAAGCAGTGCCGCCACATGCTGGCATGTACCACTTAACCCGAAAGAGAACAAATAACGGAGATGAGTGGTGCAACAAAAATTTAAATTCTTGTTTCCTATAGAGCGATACTGTAGAGGTGGGGTCTCCTTGTAAGTGCACACAAACACACAGGTGTGAGGCACTAGTCTGGTTTCCTGCACTATCACAATACGTCGTCTCATCACTGCCATATTTTCTTTCGCAGTCTGCCTTTCTTGGATATTATAAGCGTTCCTGCTTCAAACCTTTCTACCTTGCCTTATACAGCACCCTCAAAACAAACGCTTGTGCGCAAACAATAATAATATGCCGCTCTTGACGCCTGGGTTATACTGGAAATTCAGTTATAATGTTGTGCGATTAGACTCCTTTTTATGCACAGGTCATGTTCTAAGCTGGTCTCGACACGCTGCTCCATCACTTGCGAGTGCTTTTTTTTTGCAACAAAGATGCACTTACCCTGCGACACACGTGCAAGTTCCACCCATAACATTGCCGGCTTGACAGATGGCGACACAAACATCATAGTAGCCAGCCTTCATAGAAGGTAGGCACACAGCGCGGACGCTTATACTGTCAGAATTTTTCTTTGTCATGAAGTTTCGCAGGTACTTCTCCTCCTTGAAAATGAAACCTTTGTTTGCTTGCCGAATGCACATGTCCTCCGATGTAACTCTCAGGTATACATCCATACTTGCTCGTCCGTCAACCTCGATGCGATTGATAAATCACCAGGTCAACCAGTGCCGACACTGCTTCCCGCAGGTATCGATGGCGTGGCGCCGCTCACAACAAATCCACAAAGCGAGAATGTTTGTATTTACAGGTATGGTTCACTATGTACAGTGCTGGACAAAAGTTTACGGAACGCGCGAGCGGCGTATATTCTCTGGGCAGAGACACCCTGGCGGTGAGCGGAAGCGGGCGAGTTGACGCGTTCAGAGGGATGGAAAAGTGCGCTTGTGGCGACCAGCCGTGGTAGTAGTGGTAACTTTGCTTTTGAAATGGTTTCGTTTGCGCTCCTCTGCACCGTGCGCGAGTTGCTATCGCGGGAAGGGAGTCTCTCCGCTATCGTAGAGATAACGGGGCGCTAAGATGAATTGAGATAAAACAGGCTACAGTGGCCTAGCTTTTTTCATCCCTTTTTTTATTCGATAAAACAGAAGGAAAGAGCATGTACCCTTCAGCACAAACAAAAAGAGAAAGGGGGATACAATACTCTTTTAATACTTTGTCGGCCCCCCTTTCGCAGCAATAACGGAGGCCATGCGCACAGGCAGGGATGCTTATAGCCGACGAACAAGGTTCACGTAGTAAGGACCACTCTGCGTCTATAAATTTGCAGAGCGCATCTTTGCTCCTTGTAGGCGTCCGTCTCTTGCCCATTCTGTTCTTCAGGATTTCCTTGGCGTTTTCGATAATGTTTAAGAGCGGGCTCTGAGCAGACCATGTCAGCTGCATTACACCGAGGTCGTCGAGAAGGCGTTCGACAGTTTTGCTTCGATGGACGGCGCTGCCATCGTGCTGGAAATAGTAGCACCCATCCGGGAACGGCCCGTCCAGGGCATAGAGGAGCAGCGCACTTTCGATGACCTCTGCGAAACACAGCTGACACGGTCTGCGCAGAGCCCGGACTTAAACATTATCGAAAACGCCTGGGAAATCCTTAAGAATAGAATGGGCGATAGACGGACGCCTATAAGGAGCAAGAATGCACTCTGGGAATTTATTGAAGCAGAGTGGTCCTTACTACGTGAACCTTGTCCGTGGGCTATAAGCATCCCTGCCTGTGCGCATGGCCTACGTTATTGCTGTGAAAGGGGGGCCGACAAAGTATAAGAGTATCGTATCCCCCTTTCTCTTTTTGTTTGTGCTGAAGGGTACACTCTCTTTTCTTCTGTTTTGTCGAATAAAAAAGAGATGAAAAAAAGCTAAGCCACTGTAGCCTGTTTTGTCTCAGTTCATCTTAGCGCCCGGTTATCACTACGATAGCGGAGAGACTCCCTTCCCGCGATAGCAACTCGTGCTCGATGCAGAGGAACGAAAACGAAACCACTTCAAAAGCAAAGTTACCACAACTACCACGGCTGGTCGCCACAAGCGCACTTTTCCATCCCTCTGAACGAGTGAACTCTTCGTTTTGGCTGGCGAGTAGTGAGGCACGTCGGATCGCGTCGCCGTGGCAGTTCGGCAGGATGGACATTGCATTTTGTCACACGGAAAGGTCTTTGGAACTTCAGCATCATGTGTATTTTGTTCTGCAATCTCTGGAGCGTCGAGGCAGTACTGGCCAGTGCGGTGAACAACTATGTTGAACGTAACAACGCATGCCGTAGTGTGCGAGAGGCAGCTTCCTTTGTTCTCCGGCTTTCAAGTTTCACGGGTGAGTGTTCTTTCTTCCTTTTGCCTTAAGATTTGTGCGCTCTTGTTTTCTCAACGATCACATGTGGTAGAGGTGTGGAGCACACAGCTTAATATCCGAAGTAAACAGCCTTATTTGTTTGCGTTTTCTTTGCTTGCAGAATCTGGTTGCATATCACTGACGAATTTATGCGAACTGTGGGTCTGTGTGTGATGTTCTGTGTGATATTTAGTTTGGTGTATACGGGTGGTTATTAAATATATTCTGATGAGATCCTATTGGGGTAACGTTTAATGCTGTCTGTGTTTAGTACGATATGGCTTCAGAAATGCCTTCCCAATGTCGACGCCAGTTTGCAACGGAGCTTTACTCCATTGTTGAAGTCGTGCGTTCAAACAGCACGTAGCGCAGTTTTTTCAGATGTTACAGCTTGCAAAATGCAGATATATTTGTTCAGATCTCTTCGATTCATATGTACTATTTTATAGGAGCTTGTGATATCGTGAACTGGGTGTGATGAAAGCACCGGTGGCCTATTCTATGAACAGTCTGGTAAGTATAGATAAGCTTGGGTGCAAAGGAAATTAGTTACCTTTTTACATCTGACTGCGCTGTTCCCCAAGGTTCTTTGATTTTGTATAACCGTTAACCTGGTTGTTGAATGAACTAGTGTCGCTTTTGTAGTTTTTTTATTAACTAATAGCTTCAGTTACAGTTGTCAGAAGGCTTGAACTGCGTCTGATTTCGTCCATTGACAGCCTCACACATGTGTAAAGGACCTGGTGTCTCAACAACAATGAAGAACAGGGCATAAACCAGGAGACGAAGACATCGCTTGGACCTGCCAGTGATTATAAGCTGCTTCCGCATCACACCATCTCTACTCCGAAAGAAGCTGCGGTAAGACACTGTCATGCATGTGTTCCTACACGTTGCAGAGTGTCTGTTTAGGGCAGTGTTTGAGCTGGCGTCCCACCAGATGGAATGACAGATGCTATTGGTTATCTTTCAGGGATGACCGTTCCGAAGAGGCATAGCGACCATTCGTGTGATTATTATTACTATGACTATTATCAGTTATTATCTTTTTGTGCATGTTTCACTAATTGATCAAAGTTTTTAATAAACGAGCACATAAACGGTCATGCCCCTCATTATCTTACTGAATATTCACTATTACACATTTGTACTATTGTATTTGGACAAAATTAAGTCTGCGGATACCTGCGCTTTTTGCCAGCAGAAGTGGAGCTCTAAAGTAGCATAGTAGGAAGAGTAGCAACAGACAACGCAGAATAAACAGTAATTCACAACATTTGATAAACGTTCTACGAACGTAGAAAAAAGGACAGTTAACGTAGAAATAGCGCTATAAAATTATAGTAGATTCTACGTGTTTTTGACCGGACATTTTCTACGTAGAATCTACGCTGCACGCGATCGCAGATTCTACGGTGGCGTTGTAGATTTGCAATGTTATTTCAACATTGATTCTACATTTCGTGGTTGACTGGGAAAGAACTGTTACTGGTCATGTAGACAGCAGATCTCGTTCACCAATACATCAATGGATTGTATAAATAGTCTTCCTGTCAATGGACAACTGACATTTTCCTCCCGTCTATGCTGAGCAATGTTGACCCAGAGCTTGGTGTTTGGATGCCACACTTCTCGCCAAGATGGTGCACTGTGACTCATGGACTGTGACTCATTGGGGCATTTACAGCTCAGTGTCATTACCACGTGAGGCAAGTTGACTCTCTCAGATACTGTCACTGCAGTGCTGTAGAAGACCCAGAGTATATTCTGTGTCATTGTCCACACTACCAAGCTTTCCAAACTGCCATTTTCAGATAAAATTGCTTGGCCTATGGCTAAATCGAGCGCACGAATGCCTGCTCTCAAAGCTCTTTTGGCAATTTTGGACTCCATGGGACATTATTTCCTTCCTCACACCACAAGCAGCTATGGGGTAGAGTATTGCCCCAGGCAATGAAACCCCCTGTCCATCTCAAAATAAAGTTGATGAACAATATCTGCAACTTCTGCGAGGTGGTTTAAACCACTCTTATAAGTACATGTTATATAAACAAAATACAGAAACCGACACTGAAGATCTTTGTTTAAGTTTAATTTGTACGAGCTTTTGCGTGGAGGTCCACGCTTCCTCAGGTAGGACCTGAGAAAGCGTGGACCTCCACGCAAAAGCTCGTACAAATTAAACTTAAACAAAAATCTTCAGTGTCGGTTTCTGTATTTTGTTTATGTGATCTACAGGACTTGACTCCCCACTTCGTATACACTTCAACTACATGTTACGTGTAACATAGGAATGCTGGTATGTGGGTGGAGTGGCTAGTTTGCCACAGTACCACAAATAGGAACACAAATGGTTTTAGTGCATGTACGCTATCGCCTTTGCGTACGATGTACTAAACTCTCTAATGAAAAGAAGCTATACCCTATGAGCTACGAAAACGAATTAGGTCAACGGCACTTCGCACTTGGAACTTTGTCTTCACCCTATCATGTACTTCCGTTTGTTTTTGGCATCATTATGAGTACATTGCAGTGATTTATTTCAAATTGTGCCTGTTATGGTCACTTCACGCCACATGTCCCGCCCGCCCCCGCTCACATGAAAAACAAGCAGAAAGCCGAAGACTGCTCAATTTCCGAGTATTTGGAGGAGGCAACAGAGTGACCTTCGCGCGAGTTTGCACCAAGCGCATGTGACCTATATGATATGATACGAAAGGTGAAAAAAATGTGGTAAAAACCGCGATGTTTGGTAGTGCACGTTAAAAGCGATAAAATACCCCAGGTTCGGATATGTTTGCGAAATCACAAAGCAACAATAAGGTGCACTATGGTCGAAAGGCGAAGCCGACCTTTGCCTTTCTGACCTTCCCTTTTTTTCTTTGATAAGACTTCATACCCCCTCTATGTGGACATCATGTGTAGTTGTCGTAGTACCTTATTTAAGAGCAATTCTTTAATTGCAGTTTAATCAAGAGCAACTAAGAGCAAGACCGTTCTACGTGCACGACGGGAAAGGGAAAACTGTGGGGTTGCGCGAACGGCTGACCTACTTGCGTAGCGTTATAAGGGTATTTCTTTGTCAAATCAAATTTCTGTTTGTTAGTCAGTGCGCTTCGTGTTCGTCTCTTCTTTGTGTCCCCTGCACTGGGCTATTTTATCCCTTTTAACACAAAAGGTGGTTGTGAACTCTGCTCAAATAAGCAGGACAATCAAACACAAAAGGAAGAGAGATGTACGTAATCGCAAACGGTGGTGATAAGATGGTAAGGATCAACGGACGTCATATCGAAGTTTCGTTTCATCGCACCAAGAGTGAAGTCACGCAAGCACCCGTAATGTTTCTCGCAGATGGACTGTATATTAGAGCAGAAATTAGAAAGAATGCGTAAAGCATTCTTTTTGCGGCCCTGGAATGGGCTCGGGTTTGACATTATGGGCCCGGGACAGGGCCCGTACATTAACGGGCCTAGGTTGGGCTCAAGCATGTGTTACTCCACTATATCAGTAAGCCATGGTCAACTTTTACAGCCGACTACACTGGGCCGGGCCGGACCTAGGCCGGGGAACCTAGAATACTTCGGACTTGGGCAGTGCTCGGGCTCGTGCGGGATATCGAAACTACCCATTCGCGTTTGTACCCGTCGCCTTTCTACCCGTTCTCCAAACTCCCCTCTCCTTGCGCCCGGTGCAGCCGTCGTGCCTGGCAAGGGACTAAGAATGCTTCCCGTGCAGTGCTCTACTGGAAATGGACATCGGTATTCTTCCGGAATTTTTGCGGGCGTTTAATGCGTTTTATTACGTACTGCAGTGAACATAATATACGCTTGCTACCTCACAGAAACACAGACCTCACAGAAATGGACAACGTCACGACTAACGCTCTGGGGGAATGCGTGTCCTGGCCAGACTTCTAAGGGAACTGTGCCGACCTATGTCTGACAGTGTCTGAGGAAAAATCCAGGAAAAACCCCAGAGAGCACAGCCGGCACTTTGTAATAAGTGAGAAGCGGATAAAAATACAAGTTTTCCCACTCGTCCTATTAGCGCTGTAATGATTAATCCGCGGGAAAAGCAGTCTCTGGCACGTGCAGTACTTATGACATTTGGATTAAAATGCGGGGGAAGGCATGAAGGTGCGAACAAGAACACAATGGATGAACAAGCAAAATAAAAAATAAAATAAAAGAGAAACAGGAATTTCGACCCCCTTCCCCCTGTGAAGCTAGCGATTAAAGATTCTTTTTCCAGTATTGTTCCTTTGCCAAGTACGTCGGATGGCGGTGAAGTAGATCTGCATACAATGGAAAGTGGTCTACCTTTCATACACTAAGCGTACAGGCGAGAGGTCAGCCTTACTGCAATTAAAGCAAAACAGAAAAATTGATTATGCCATAGTGCCAGTACGGCATTAGTAAGCCCTTCAGGAAGAAAACCGTGACGCTCTCGCCTGCTGCTATTCTCGGAACTCTCTTTATAAACTAAAAAGAGGCAACACGAAAACGCAATAGTCCGCCGATCGAAACAAGGAACGAGAAAGCCAGTACCGACGTCTACATCACTGAGCCAACAACACATCACGTTATCATCGTGAGGGATCAAGACACAAATGCTTCGGAAGCCACACTGAACTCGTCGTCACTTCTTTCGTCGTTGGAAAAAAACTGGAGCATCCTACAGTTGCGCACAAAGCTGCAAAGCGTAAAAGACAGGTTTAGCTTTCATGCCTGACATGGACACTTTCTGGGGAACCCATTGTTTTCGCGAAATACAAGCAAACAGGCACGCCAATGTATTCTACCATGAAGCCAACACGGCGAAAAGAAGTGCCCAAGGAAAAAACTGTGACGTTCTTGCGCTTCCATTTCACTTGTACAGGCCCAACAACAGGCCCAGGAGCAACAGGCCCATAGGGCCTGTTGCTCTGGGCCAGGTGGCGCGAGTGAGCAGCAACATCAGCGCCCCAAATCATGCAACACTCCCCAGTTTAGCAGACGACGCGGCACTTTCAAGTACACGGTTTCGAGTTGTTCGCTCTTTTCAAGAAGCACCGCTTTTTCTGTTGAGTTCCTACAGGTTTTGTAGCTTCCTTGGCACCATACCGTTTGACACACCATGCAAAACCCGCTGATGGAACTCCTTACTGTTGGGATCCGCGGCCGTTTGGGCCCGAAATGGCGCTGTGCAAACTTCAGTGCAACAGCCCTATTGAGGGACATCTCAAAGAAACACCTAAGTGTGGACACTCCTTTCTAAAGTCCAGGGTCAAAGGATATTCTGACAAAGCTAGTTGGAATGCATTGCTTCAATGGAGGGCAGGGGTACGCAGGCCAAGCCAACTTTAAGAGGGGGTGTCTCGCAATTCTGGGAACGGTAATTTTCTACTACCTCCATTTTAGAATTCAGTGGTAAAATAAACACAATCTCATGCTGTACTCCTGTAAGTATGCACTCCTAAGAAACTAGAAAAGTACTATTTGACTTGCACGACAAAAGTGTTTTTCGAGACCAGTGTTGGCACGTAAAGAGTACCTTAAGTCCGCAATCAATGCATGGTATAAAGTACTGAAACACGATCCAGGAACGGACACAGCATGTCACACATTCATGCGATCAACCTCCAGCTCTGGGCTTTCTCGAATTTTCTAAATTTTCTTTATTTCCTTGTCGCTCCTTTGCACGGTTTTAGTTTCCCAAGTTCTCTTCACGCTGCAAATTTGGACTACTTCATGGTAAGTTTTTGGCTTTGTAAACAGGAAACAGCAGAACAGACGAGCAGCAGTGGTAAACCGACACCACCTAGATACAGAAAGCCTGCGCGCTCGTCGACGTGACGTAACAACTAAGAGTCTGCCAATGAGGATCGTGTTTTCAACGACCGTAGCCAATCATGAACGTGCTTTCAGCGGTGCTTTCGGCCATTATTCAATTGAAGTGCCATGTTTCAGTTGGATAAAATGATATGGCATGATGTATTTTTTGCTTTCGTTCTGGAGTTGCTCATTTCAGAAGAATAGTCACTGTGAAGTTTGTTCATTAAGAGGACTAAAACCAAACACTTTTCTTTCAGAGCATCCCTTATGCACCCGCATTCCAATTAAGATCTGTGTTACAACAATGACAGGCCACACAACAGCGATGAACATTTGAAGGTGGAAGTGCTGGAACGAAGATGCGTTAATCTGTGTGAAAGGTGCTTTGTATGTGTCTGAGTCGAGGGCATAGGTCACAAGCTAATTTCTGTCTTCAGAAGAGGTGTCAACTATGCTCCTTCTATTTACTAAACAGCTCCACTTTTGTAAACTAATGGAGCACACCATATACCAGCACGTTGTTAACCATGTTGAGTCTATCAATTTCTTTTTTTAAATTCCAGCATGGCTTTAGAAAAGGGTGTTTAGGCAAAACTAACATAATTCGGTCACGTAGATGGGTAGAAATCCAGCGAACCGGTAGAATGTAGGAAGGGAGTTGCCTCAGGACAGAAGCCGCCGATATTTCGAACAGAGACTGTTCTTCTTCTGGGCACCGTCCTCATCATTGGCATGGTATTTAAAGGGTTAGGTGTGACGTGTTTAAAGGTTCATGCGAATTGTGGGTCAACAGCCCGGAGGGAAGAAAGGTTCCGTACGGGCTTCTACGGCCGGAGTGAATGGCTGCTTTGTTAGAGTGTGGAGGGGATTATGTGAACGTAGTGATCTAGGCTACAGGCCGGTTACAGAAAAATGGAAGGTTCACGAACACGTGGACGAAACGGGACAACAGGAAAGAATTGGCAAGCATAGCGGAAGATAAGGGGGTTAGTGGTTACGTGGGGAAAATTCCAGAACCAGTAAAGGGTTTTTTCGGTCACAGCATTTTAAACTGTTGATTTATGGTGTCCACGTAGATGCAGTATTTTTTTATTTTGTACGAGCTTTTGACACTGTGCTTTATGCTCGCTTGTTGGCCAAACTAGCCTCATTAAAATTTGGTCCTGCTACCATTAACTGGATATGCAGTTTCTTGACTAACCGTGTCAACAATTCGTGAGGGGAACCTATCATATCGCCACCATGCAGCGTTTGTCACGTTACATTTGCATCACATTTTTATCTAGTGAAGCAAGGCCTCTAGGTGATTGGTCTTGTATAATTACACGCCCCTCCGTTATGTAACACCACACGGTCTTTCAACCTATGACAGATAAATAAATATCTTGCCAAGTAAATTGTTTACAAGGCTCATTACCCCATTTCACCGCATTACCGCAAGCAATTGTTAGAGTAGTGGCCCAGGGTACGAAGCTCGCCAGTAATCATCATTCAAACAAAGTTCGTAATGTAGAATCCTTTGCTGAAAACACCGACTTAACACAACGATTGAGAACAAATAGAGTGAACGTTTCGTGGCCTATCCGGGTGGCATCATCGCTACAACAGAGAACAGTCAAAAACAACATCGAAGGAGTCAAATCAGTGGTGTGCATTCCTTTCATCCAAAGTGTTTCATACGCCATTTGAAGGGCACTGTGCCCATCAGGCATTAAGACTATATATATATGTGCATATAAAGTTAAGTGCATAGACCGTGATGCAACCTACATTGGCGAGGCAGACAAAAGACGTGGGACAAGACTAAAAGAGCGCACAAGGGACGTTACCAAGGCTTCTAATACTACTCAAACCAGGACCGAACTAGTCTACCATTGCTGGCCTAAGGGACATATACTTAATTTTGATGGTGCAGTAACCTTTGCACATGACTAGCGATGTGGCCCGAGAAAGTTCTTAGAATCCTGGTTTATCAGACGTGATGCATCAGCCTGTAATACAAACCGTGGCTCCTTATCGGATGTGTATGACGCCCTCTTAGATACGTAGGGTGATGTGCTCGTCTTTGGCCTCTGTTGTACTGATTATGCCACCCGGATAGGCGGCAAAACGTTTACGCTCTGTTTTAATCGTTGTGTTAAGCGGTGTTTGCAGTAAAGGATGTTATATTATGAGGTCGTCACCCGGCATTTGGAATATATTTTGAAAAAAAGTTGTTGTTACAAGGCTCGTTACATTGTAGAAATCATTCTTATTGCCTATTGTTCACGGGGATACCATTCTTGCAGTCACTTGAAGCACTGAAGGGCCAATTTCGAAAGTAAAGGCAATCTGATTTATGTTCTTGCCGACATGGCACAGCGTATGCACGAGGTAGCTCCATTTCAGGAGCCTGAGAACACTCAAAGCAATCAGTGTGCTAGCATTAGATATTGTGTGCAGCATTTCATATTCGCTTTTGCTAGGTCAACTAAGAAGGGTGGATAGAAAGACAGTTACAACCTGTTTCCACAGAAGACACTCAGATTCATTAGCAATTTCCTGCAGGAGAGCTAAGGCTTCTCCAGATTACTACAACATGGGTACCTGATTGTAGACAAAAAGAACTCATACACCAGAGGTCAGTGTTACACACACCCTGCTTTCCATCAAAACTGTTTAAAGGCGTGACCCCCTAAACTTGCAAAAAATTCCTGGAGTGTCTTCACTGGGCACTGTCGCTGTCCCTCTCATAAGGTGCTCTCTATGAACCTGACTCCCAGTTCTGGATGCACTGCCTGAGGTAACTTCAGCATGCTTTCCCAACATGAATGGTCGCAACTTCTATGAGCAGTGGTGTACTTACTCAAAGCAATATGAAATGCTATGCCTTGACAGGTTATGTTGATATCCTTCTTAAGACCGTAGAGAGATGTTCCTTGCTCCTTTTATTCCAAACCGCACTATCAGACGCAAGCCCACTCACAGTCAGCGCAATCAAGGGAATCAATCACCGAGGCTCAGAAAAGCTGTTTTCTATGGGGACCTGATCCAGGACTGATACATGAGTAGCCCTGAGAAAGCACCAGCGTTTCTTTGAATTTTAGGTGTGTCAGCTTTTAATTTCCTCCTTCCCCCTTTTTTTATATAGCACCTGATTACTTTAGCCTTGTACAGCTTTGGAGATTGACGATGTGGAGATGATGTAAGAGGTGGAATTAGGCTTTAGGCACAATGAGGCAAAGTGTGACAACATACCTTCTGAGAATGTTTATGTATCATTCACATAAAGAGAGGGTAGGTGTTACAATAGATGTTTCATCTTTTTCTGGTTTTGATATTTATTTATTCATGTATATACCTCAAAGGCCCTTGCGGGCATTACATGAGGGGGGAGGGGCATCAACATGGGTCACTTAACAAATACAGAAGTTTCAAGGAACATTATTTGAATATTTGAAAGGCAGACTCTCATCAGTCTTCCTCAAGAAATTGTTCGGTGTAGCAACGGTACACAATGTCACGAAAGGAGTGCTCATCTATCGTTCCGCAAGACTCATTAAAAAGGACTAGTTTTGTGTCTCAACACAACATATTGAACTCATGAACCATGCATCATCCTGAGAGCTATAAGTCACCCTAAATACAGATGCTGAATTATTTTAAATGCGATAGACGAGCTGTGCGAAGAGGTACCTCCAGTTAGGATGTTGGGTACTTGAAGGCTGTGGCAGTTTCTGTGTGGAAGGCTCGCCAGATCCTGTTCACTGCACAGGCTGGGATGACCATGCTCTTGTTTTTCCCAAGCTTGTGGTAAAAACACCTTGCAAACTGGCGATACGCAGTATATCCATATCGTCTATGCAGATGTACATAAAATATAGTTTAGGCAAATAGGTAACCGGTCACAGTACAGGGTGTGTGTCGTGGCATTTCCACATGTACTTGAGAGCGACTGCAATTTATCTGCACACACCCTGTATATACTACACATGCTGTATTCTTTTAGAAACCAACATATTTTTTTACTTTTCAGTGAATCGAAAGTGAGAACACTCAATATCGCTAAAAGCCTGCGTTAAAAACCTAAGCACAGGGCAATACATAAAGAATACATTTTCAGCTCTTACAGAGAGAAGTGAGGATAGACTATAAACAATAATTTCGCTACTCTGGTCAGTGCGAGTCTAGGACACGACACAGCCGACATATTTATCTGCCTAGCCTCGCATTAGCGCTTGTCAGCTTTCTTTTTTTTCACAGAACCTCAGTTGAGTGGAATTTGCTTCCTGAATCAGTCATATAGTACCTTTACATGATACAGACACGTTTGTTTCAACTATAACAAGTATGTTTGCTAACATCTTAACATAGTCTCTCGCACTCGTTGATATTACCATGTTGTCATACGTATTGTTACCACCGAATGTTAACAATCCTGCTTGTTATGCTTGCTGTGTTTATTGTTCGGCCTAGTGTCTCTTTGCTTAGGCTGACACTGGGCGGTCAGCAATATTACCCAAATAAAATAAAAATAAAATAAAAAGGTGACTTAAGACACAGCGCACTGACAATTACACAGTTGCCTATGTTGCTTTTCTCCAATTCACAGTTCTGTATTGTGTCGTCTTTTATGTGCTGCGCCCTGTACTGGAGTTTTTAGCGATTTAGTTTTTAGCGATTAATGCAGGACCAAACCAATTTGGAGGGCCCAAACTTTAACATCGTTCGAGAGGGTCACATGTGACTTACTTGTGAATATATGGTCGCTCATAGGTTCGCGCTGCCCACGGAATTCAAAATATGCCACCTTCAGGACAGTCGCATTGAGGCATAGAAGTTGGAAATCTTCGTGGGTTGTAATGCACTCATATTGCTGTCATTTGGCTGCGCTTTCGAGCTCCTTGCAGCACAAGCATTCGATCTCCTTCGGCATTATGACACACCAGCCGCACCGGCGCCTTAAACAGCGAGTACGCATTAAATATGAGGACACGAAATTTCAACCGTGAGGTTCCTCACAAAGGGCCTCACGGCCTCATCGGTGAGGTTCCTCACAAAAGGCCTCACGGCCTCATCGGTGAGGCTCCTCACAAAGGGCCTCACGGCCTCATCTGTGAGGCTCCTCACGGAATACGTTGTACCCTCACGTACTGATGGCCTCACGACGACTGGCCTCATGAGGGCCCTCACGGTGGGCCTCATGAGGGACAATGCCTCACGACTGTCCTCATGAGGAACTTTCAGCGTGGTCTGGCCTCACTCACCCTCACCTCATCGTCGTGAGGTGAGGGTGAGGCGTCCTCATGAGGGTCCTCATGAGTGAGGCCGCCCAGCTATGCTAGAAGGAAATAAGACTACCAACAGGTACCAAACACAAAATGAAACTTAAGAGTATCAACCCTGTGTTCCTTTCTGTGTTTTTTGTGAAATTTTTGATTTGGTGTATTGTTACGTATGCGACATCTTCTAAACTTGTGAACTTCTGTCACATTTTCAGGGTGTAGTTGTTTTAGCTTAACTTATGCTTACTGTTTGCTGTGTTCTACACTTCCCGACAAAAGGTAACGGAATACGCTAGCTGCATACTTTTTCTCTGGTGCGGCACCCAAGCGGTCTTCGGAAGCGGTAGAGTTCTTTGCTGAGAAAGGCGTGGATGAGTGTGCTGCTCGGAACTCGCTATGGTAATTTCGGTGTTGCTTCTCTTTAACGTGCCCAAGAAGTCCGTTGGATTTCACTGCAGTGCTCTCCAACACCACGTGACTGAAATAGTGTGTATGTAAGCTGTCGTCTGGTCACGTCTGATATTTAATATCATCACAGCTATGTTCCGTAACGATGAATGTGTTTAGAAGATATGTAATGCTTCTTCGCTTTTTAATACGGGCAACACAGTATCGTGTTTCCACAATGACTTATTCTTATGTCCCCAATAATGCCTGAGAGCTACCAGTCTTCACAATCTTTCAGTGACGTGGTGTCGCAGAACACTGCAGTGGTTTCGAACTCACTTCGCAGGCACTATCGTGAGAAGCAATACCGAAACTACCGCAGTATGTAGCTTGCAGCACGCTCATCTACCCCTCTCAAACGATGACCGTGCTCAAGCTCACCCGCTTCCGTCTGGCGCTCGGGTGTCTTGGCGGAGAAAAAATGCGCAGCTCGCTTATTCCGCAAACTTCTAGCTGTCGGGACCTGTACCGCTTTAGGAAACTTTTAATGATGTTGGTAAGTACGTACATACTTTGTTGCTAACATTCGATATGCAACGGCCAAGACAGCTATGCAAGGTGTGCCGGGGACATTCTTTCACATGAAGTGTCGGCAGTGTGTAACTGTTATATACCTATACCTTATTTCTTTGAGTTTGGGCATACAACTCCCTCCCCAGTCATAAGAAAGTAGCTGCAAGTATTGTTTTGCTAAAAGCACCAAGAGCGGCTGTGATAAATCATGTGTCGATATGAATAGTTACTGTACGGTATACGTACAGAGGATGTTGCACGAGAGAGTGACCATCAATTATTGTAAAACAACTACGTGAGATAAAAATTGGAAACATTCTGCATGACACTTGTGAAGGTTTTTGGTCCCAAACAGTGTTTTCTATGAGTGTGCCTCGTTAATTAATCTAATTAGCACAATTGAACTCAAAAATTTGCCAAGGAAAGGTAACCTCTTTGCATTAATTAGAAGGCCCATGGCCACAACACATCATTTCAGTCACAAATACAGGGTGTTTCACAACGTTTCCACAAAAATTTGGCACCCCAAAACACCCAAGAACTGCCAGGAAAACCTTTCCGTGGCCAAATATTGAGTTCAATTAAGATAATTACCCTAATTAATGAGGTACACTCATGCAAACTGTCTGTTTGGGTGGCAAAAAGCTTCATAAGTGTCGTGCAGAAGGTTTCCCATTTTTATCTCAAGTAGATTAAAAAAAAAAATTAAGGATGACTCTCGTGCAACGCACTATATATATAATGGCAAGCGTTTCATAAATGTTGCTGTACTGTGCTTTGCTGCGTACCTTCCAAACTCCTCAATAAATTGTTTTTCAATATATATTTAAACTCTCTTTCCATTTGTATTGTTACACATGCAGCAAGCACCAGAAACTGTCAGGGAACAGATTAACACGTGACATTATTTACTTGTACACTGCAGTAGATTATAGTAGTTTGGGATGCTGCCTCTGCCCGCATAGGTGCTACTTATTCACAATACACGAAGTGAATGCGGTGTTGTAAGGCAACAAGCAATAACAAATAATTTACCTGTCGACAGTCGTTGACCTGGTATCGGGTACGAGGCGTTCGGACTCTCGAATCGTTTCTACACCACGAAGCAGAGCAGAAATGTTGCGCAGGCATCTTCCCTGGCAGCTGTGACTGTTCGAGGTCACTCGCGTGATACAGCTTGCGTTTTTAAACAGGAAAAATCAGAAGTCATAGAGCAACCCAACCGCTACACAACACGAGTCGTCCGAGACGGACGCCGGCGACTCCGTGGACGCCGGACGCCGGTTCCAGCCGACACAGCCGCCGCGCTGTGGCGCTGTCGCCTGTTTGAGCGCTGAGCGCTCGCGAACAAATTTGAAAACGGCCAATCATCGCTCAGAAAACGAATTCATCCTCATGGGAACCAATCAGTAAGCACTAGCCACCGGATGTCTCCATGACGTTCAATTTATGACGTCCGATGACGTGAAACGCATGAAGCGCCTCACTTTATCCCGCAACGGAACTCGCGTGTTTCGGGCCCTTGCCGTAACGGCTGTAACTCCATTCCCCTTCGTCCGATGCTGTTCAAATTATAGGTGCACGTTTCCCGTTCCGTGTCCTACAACATTCTATTTGGCTCCCGAATTCTCATCCAAGCCGTTGCGAGCGCCATCTCAGTGCTTGGGCGCTTACTTGCTTATTCTACCCTGTTTCTCGGAGCCGTCTGGACGTATTTTGCTCCGCTCTGCGTAGGACTCATATTTTCGTCGCCGTCTCCATGCTGTGACAGTGTCTTTGTGGCGTTTCAGTGTTCACTGAAGGTGTTTTTTGTGTGTACCTTGGAATCAACCTACTGGACCCGTGGGAGGCGTGTGCGCATTACAGGTACGTTGCAGTCCGGTTTTCCGTTAGCGTTCGTTATGTCTGTCGGGTTAGCTGTCTGCAGCTACCATATTCGTGCCTTTTGTGACTCTTTGTGGAAAGCGTTCGCTGATAGCCTTTACATGTGTGTATAGAGTGTGTTACCTCGTGCGTTATTCTGACTGTCTAAATACAACTTAAAGGAGCATTAAAGGGACAGTCGCATCGACCACAGATCGATTCCGAAACCACAGTGATATGAGATTCCCCGTCCTTCACTGACCATGACTCCGAAAGTCCCATTCCGATCGGCGGAATACTTTTTGCATAATTCGTGTGTAAGCGGCTCTACAGCAGACGACGGATGCGGTCGTCAAGCGGAACTCCCTGCTGAGAATCTTTAGCAACGTCACAAGGAATCTGGCCAATAAGAACGCGGCGAGCCAGAGGAGTCCCCGCGGCTTGCAGCTTGCATGAGCAAGGTCAGGGAGACGAAGGCGAAGGCACATACGGAGATGGCGGACTCGGAACGCGGAAGTGGCGAATCGTGCTGTTCAAATGCCTTTAGTAATAGCTCACGTGACGAATATACATGTTTGATGACGGCCCATATTCGACGGATCCGCTTCTTCTGCAAGTCGCTGGTGATGTACGTGCCGCAGCTGCGTTAGCGCAACAGAACGAGCCTCAGGACCACTGCTTTAGGTACGTTCATGATCGGAGTGCTCAATACTTAATCCCGTGACATTCACACTACGACGCAGGAAACAATCCAAGTGTTTGTGTGGCGTCTGTGCTCCCCAGGAACCGGATGAGTGCCTATATGCTGCAGTGCTGGTGAAGTGGCAGAGTTGTGCAATGACGTCACGCACCACACGCACGCATCACAATTTGTTCCCAGCTCTCTGTCATCGGCCAGAACTTCTGGTGGTGTATCCACTGCAGTATTGCAGCGACGATCACAGTCTTCGCCTACTGTGCCCACGACAGATAGGCACGTCGAGCAATCATTATTTTCGTAGTTGTCGTTGTTTGCACACACGACGAATGCCCTATGAAAGTTACGAAGGCTCTAACCAACTGTGCAACTCAAGGGCCGGGTTAGAATTACAATGATTGTCAGGAAATTACTGTGCTACGTGTTTAGGAAAGTGTCCTTTCTTTTTACAGCTACGTCAGGTTCACTGCTTATTGTGTGTTTACAAGCTGAGTTTGGAGATTCCTTGGACAGAGAAACAGACGACAGATACCTAGGTGTGTCGTCCGCATGATTCGCCAACGTTTTTCCATCCTGGTCCTATCAGGACTATCACCTTTTGTGTGCCTCATTTCCTGTTCACACCTACACTATAATAGACTTGCGTAGTTTCCAATTGAGAAGTGTGAAACAGAATCTGTGTTACCACAGTAATCCCGAGAAGTGCAGGGGAATAGGCAGGAGAAATGAGTGACAGTTATACTTTTAATGGTAGTGTAATGCTTCTTATGGTTATCAGTATTATAGCATGTGAGGGATATAACATGTCAAATAATTTGCAGGTAACGTTTCATAACTCACTAATGGCACACTTACACCTCATTATCATAGTAAGTGATACATCTGTCTAGGAATGTCCACAACTTGTCATTCCCACGGAAGATTGTTCTGCCTTGATACAGCAAAACAAATTTTGATACCTGCCATTGGTCCAATTTTTTTAGCACCACTGTTTTGAAAACAGCTTTCAAGACTGTAACTTCAGAGATCCTTGGCAGAGCATTACCTCTTGTCTATGTATTATAATAATTATTATAATGACAGGCAATAAGTTACGCAAATGTGAATAAATCTTTTGTGTTGACTGAGTGTTGTCCATTCAAGAGCCATCGCACAAGTCCACATCCAACTCATCACGCACAGATATTTATTATTTGCTATGCACAGACAGTTATCAGCGTACACCACACTGGCAATGTCCCTTGGGATCTGAAGCGGGGACTCACAAAAACAAAAATAAAATAAACAGTTTCGTAAGTACTTCAATTGCAATGAAAACGGGACGGTTGGACAGTAAATTGGACGGTTTCATTATAACAGTGGTACACAGGAAAAAAACTCGGGGTGTTGGGGGGGATCTGGATCGATCTCTGGGCACAACCAAGTGTAAAATTTTGGAAGGGTTAGTACATCCTGAAATGACCCTCATGCCTCAGACCCCACTACTCGAATAATGCACCCCCCTTTTACAGTATGAGGCCTCTTACTATCTACGGCATATCCTATCAAAGCTCACAGGACAGCAAATTTGGCCAATGCTTATATGACAGTGCCTCGTAGAATATGCAGCTTTTCTGTTGAATTGACACTATATCTCTGGTAGCCCCTTTAATGTCTGGAGGTAGGTGCATCATTTTACATTTAACCAGCAGTAATGTATACATTGCAAAAAAGGAAACAAGGGCTTAATCTCAACGCTGCATCAGCATCATTCATCATCTCACAATAACGTTGTTGTTGTCAGCCTCTGCACAAAGATTTGGGTGGACCTGAAACGGACCTTTTTTTTCTTTTCATTTCCTGTTGTCAAGTTATTCTGTCTTGGCATGTAGCTGTGAGATGTCAGTAGAAGCCATGAAGTCATTCTCTTTACTTCTTGAACTTGGATGAAGAAAGCACTGTTCTGGAAGATCCTAATTTGTCAGAGGCGTCGTAAAGGCATTAGTGTAAAAACCGGGTCTCTCAGCAAAATTGCCGTGCACACACTTACATTGTTTGATGCTGTTTCATGGATGGATGGGACTTGGATCAGCAGCACCTGGTCCTTCTATAACACAGAACGTCAAAAGTGCATCTCAAGTTGGCTACGACAAACGCAAAAACCGTCGCCCTACAGCACACAAACAGCTCACAAACAGCGAGATAAAAGGAAACTGGGAAGTGGTTTATGGCGCTTATGTTACACACAGAGGTACTGCTTGTATATAGTGCCTGTTTCTAACACCAGCACACAAACAGCGTCAGTTCTTCCTTTTAGTGATCGGGTAGTTTGCGAATTGTTCTGTGTCCAAAAATTGTAAACACATTATATGTATTTAAGTAATATACGTACCACTTGCGCTTGACCCTGTCGAGCTGCCTGCAGCTGTAATACACATGAAAACCAATCATGTCTACCACATTCCACAAAAGTCACAGGTTCAGTAACAGGCAAAGTTTCATGATAACGCGTCCGACAACGAGAAAAGCCAACACGTTCGTATGAATGACATCATGTTCTTTTACTTGTTTACTGTATTTTATTTATCTAGTTATTAATCATAGGTTAGGGGATACTTTACGTTGTACCGATTTCGTCTTTTGCTGCTAAGTTACTCACGCGCAAGAGTGACAGACCCGATTGGGAAACTACATAGACATTGTGACTTACTGTCGAAGTTGCTGGCTCGCTTTGTTCGTGGAACACTGTCGGAATGGCGTCAAGTTTCAATTCGTTCCTTTTTTGTGTCAATCCAAGTTGCACTTGCACGATGTTCTCATCCAGGTACACATTATCGGTGAAATGCGAGGAGCATACACGGACAACATGAACACTCCTTGCTTCATCTGGATACCCGCTAGTGATGTAGCTGCTTTCAACTTTCGCTTCGTCTGGGGTCCGGCTGCAGCTGTATCCTTGGCGTGCGAAATCAAACATCGAGGTTTTCGAAGGAAGTTTTCCTGGAGTCAGGAACGCTGCGTCGGTTTCCAAACGACATCTCACGCGAGGGTGCAAGCGTAGAGATAGTATCCGCGTCACTAGAAAGTGTCACATGTGAATACGGGCGACGAAAAAAAAAAAACAAAGCAGCCCCAGACTTGGCGGCAGACGACAGCGTCCTTCAAAGCGGATTAGCCAGATTCCACCTTGCGTCACGCGATGTTGTTGGCGCTGGCGCTTTCGAGGATCAAAACGAAACCGGATCTTTTAAATTCGATTCCTCATCGCCCGGTCCGGTTTGGAAGGAGAAAATTTGGCAAATAGCTCGTGGTAGTGTACCGAACACGTTGGTATTGGATTCGTAACCACGGTTCCGGATGCGACAGTCCCTTTAAAGCGGTATCTAACATGGCCAAAAACTGCTGTCACCTTGTAAAACAGTATGTGAAAAGCATTCCCACAAAATCTTTCTGTCCAAAGTTGTTTCACCACGGTGCAATTAATTTGGAAAATCGCTGCCGCCGTGACAGGCCGGAGCGCTCCAACTGCATACCACACCCACTCTACTGTGACGTTGATGGTAGAGAGCCCCTCATTCGTTCGTAGGAAAAACCGTCTGCTACGAACATTGCTGTTACTTGTTGACTTCTATTCTTCATATGATTTCTGTCACGTTTTCTAAAAAATCAAAGCATATATGCAGCCTGAGAAAATAAGATTACGATCACAAGTGTAATATATCCGTGGCTTCTGTGCAATCTCAGAATTCACAGTAGCAGAAAGCAAGCGATGGCGGCGGTATTGTGGTGCCACCTGTAAGCCACTGAACCAACTGCGCGGTGAAAACGGTCGGACAGGCTGCACACTGTCGGTAAGCACGGGGTTTCGCTGTACAAGCGCAGTTAATTTCGGGCTGCACCACTCATTCTTCCCGTGGTGTCTGCGGTCCCAAAAAATCGTGGTTGTGTCGTGGACAGTCTTCAAACCCTCCGTTTCGTACATCACGTAGCTGGAGAACGCATGGCGTCTCCGAATCGGTAGCACACACTCTGGCCTGCGCGATGTTGCTCACCTCGATCATGTGATCCCAGGTCCAATAAGGAGCGTCCTCACCACTTGCGTCACATAGTGACGCGCGTGGTGGCGCTCATCACGTGCCTATCGTGAAGGCGAAGGAGGGTGTTTCGCGCACGGGAGGTTCGGGGAGCTATTGCAGGCGTCCCAATTTCGCTACGGTTGCACTAATTGTGGGAAAACTGTTTTCGGCCGCCTAACATTCCATACTGACCAAAAACAGAAACAAAGTTGTGGGCCTCTAGACTGCTCATTTAATGCTTTGAAGGTGTGATCTATGCGTTGGGATAAGAAACAGGCCCTAATCATGTCAATTTCAGCATGAACCCATACGATTGTATAAGTTGTAGGAAGTGGAATACTTCTAGGCGCAGAAATTTAGCGCAGTTCTAATTTTGTTCTTTCTTTTTCAACAGATACCTTCGTGCAATATGCAGAAGAAGGTAAACCATCGACATCAAAGGTGCCTGTACAGAAACGGAAAAAAGCTCATCAAAAAGCATTTGGCAAGCTTTCTGAGGAACCTACGTCGCGCCAGTACCTGAATAAACCGGTATTTTGTAATCACGTGTTGTCATTTTAGTTTAATCCAGACCGCGGATTAGCATGTTTTGGATGTTTCTTTCCGGGGCATGCAGAGCTTCGAACGCAATATATTTGCATGTTTTGGGGCCATATGAATGCATTAGGGCAGGTTTTAAAATGCATAAAAATGCATGTTTCGGACGTTAGTGCATGTTTATAAGAAAACTGCATGTTTGTGCATAAATGTGTTGTTCAACGGCGCGTGTTGTGGTGGCGCGACCTTCTCGGACGCAGGGCACGTGAAGACGCGCGGAAGGCTGCGTTCGCTACAGACGCATGCGAAACCAGCATTGGAGTCAACTCAGACTTGTATGTGGCTTGAGTACGTACTTAAAATACAGTATTTTAAATACTTTTTCCGGTATTTTGGTGCTCTACTCAATACTTTTTGCGACAAATATTTTTAAAGTATTTAAAATACTTTTTTCAGTATTTGCTACTCAGTAGTCAAAATTCCTCGTCAAGGCGTATCCTGCCCACTTCCCCGTCGTGTCCAGATTTTGAGCTCAGTGGAACTTAACCCCCCCCCCTTATTTCTTTGTTTTTTGGGAAATTTGCGCATCTGGTCATCTGGTATACAATAGGCTGGTCCCACGCTTGGCCTTGCTTGTCAATAGCTCGACCCCTTCGTCAGAAAACGATTCCTATTCATGTTGCCAGGTGAATCCCCAGGGGATTAGGTACAAGATAATCCCAGCATTTATCTCCTTGGCCACCAAAGCAATGTTGTTGACAGGAGCTTTTCAGCATACAAGCTTATGCTTACAGAGAGATGTCAAAGTTTCGGCCCAAAAAACTTAGAGCAGTATAGAATGGACTAGAATAGAAATAGAAAAAAAAAAAAGGAAACGTAGGTCGCACTGATGCGGCCAGATGTGGAGCAGTATATCGTGGTCTACTGTCACCAGAACTACAAGTAGTTGATCGTGGCGTAACATTCGACCTTCTAGTCATTGTTGATGATGTAAATGTAGAGTGTACCCTGAAGTTCTGTACAACACGCATGAAAATAAACCATGCGCATATTGCATATTTCTGCACTTGCCGCATTTGCTGATGTTTAATGCGTGCTTTGCCACTTTAGCTGCATGTTTTATGCATGTTTCGTCGTTTTTTGCTGCATGTTTGCTTGAATGTTTTCTCATTTTTTGCAGCATGATTGCAGGCATATTTAGTGGGTTTTTAGTGCATATAATTCCGCGGTGATAATCACGCATGTTGCACGTTTGCTCAGACGGTTCATGTGCATTCACGTACATGAATACGCTGTATGAGGATGCTCATATGGCTCATAGGCTGTATGAGAGTGCTCACATAGCTCATACGCTGTATGAGAGTGCTCATATAGCTCATACATGCTCATATAGATCATACATGCTCATAGAAGCTCATATGATTGCTCATACAAGAAACACATATATGAGCTTCATGTGATTGCTCATACAGATGGCTCTATGGTTTTTTTTCAACAGGGGTGACAGCGAAACAAATACGGAGAGAACTTAAGCCGGCTTCACCTGCACGCTTGTACTCTGGAACCTAAATGGAACTTCGAAGATTGCGTTAATCCTCGAAACCTTGGTGATAACAATCACCCTAGGTGCTTAAAGAACATACGTCTAGAGAACAAACGCAGAGCGGTATCAACCAAACGAACTACAGGGTATTTTGCATTCCTTATGCATTGCGCCTATGCACCTATGCATTGTGCCTAGTTTTCGTCACATAATTGTTGTCTTCCATTTTCTTCTTCCACATTGTTGTGTCCGTTTTTGTTTTCCATTTCCTTGATGGGCTGTGGTAACATTTGGCGGTGATGACTGCGAGTGTCACACTCAGTTCGATGCTGTCAGTCGCAGCGTGCTGCGTGCACACTCGGCTGCGTGCTGACACTCGCAGTCATGATGATAATGCCAACAAATAGATGTTTCTAATTTCTCCTTTGTGAGACACGCAAGAGATGCAATGGATCAACAGCTAGACTTGTGTTTTTCTATGCACTGGGCATATCAAACAATCATCCAGAGAAGTGAAATGGGTTGCAAAACTTCGTCTCATGTTATTCATGATCAGGATAAACGAAAAATGCAATTATTGGCATGGATAAGAACCACCTTCCATGTTTTACATCAAAGGGGGTAACAGACACGCAAAAAACAGCACCTGGAATACCGAAACTCATGCAGCCCTCACGTAGGATTGCTAACGTTGCCCGTCGGCAAATACCGAATACTTGGGGGGGGGGGGGAGAGATGATTGTCGCTGCTGATGATAAAAACGATCCCCTCAACCCGCGTGGAACTCTTCAACAGAATTAGTTTTTTTAATTATGTGTTAGCGCCGCGAAACAACTGTGACTATGAGCTGCGTACAGATGTGGACAGATGAAGAGAGGACAGCAGGAAGGAGTGGGGGGGGCAGGGGGATTAGTGTGCGTCCTGGGCCGACTTCAGGGGGAACTGTGTCGACATTCGTCTGGAAAGTCTTCGAAAAACCCAGCGAAAACCTCAAACAGCACAGCCGATGGTAGGATTCGAACCCACCACCTCTCAGTCCTCAGCACGATCTTGTCTACAACCAACGACCTCTCGTCTACAACCCTCTCGGCCATGCCACTGGTCAACAGAATAGTGACCAAATATATAACTATATAGTAGTAAACACTTTATAAAAACAGTTTCAACCAGCAGTTACTTGAGTTATTTAGACTACAAATAACTGGGAGTCAGGCGGAAAACCAGTAGAAGTCGATATGGTAGCTAGGACACGCCGAACGGCGAGACAAACAGGAAGGCCCCTGATTGGGCGGCTAGAATGCAACGACGCATTTTTATTGGTCCTTGTATCATCATCTCATGCCGGCATCAGAGGCAACGAACGAGCGGCCCAGCTAGCATCCTCAGCACACCTTAGCTGGAGCCCATCCTTACGAGTTCCAGCCGACACCCACAGGCACATGACCGTTAAGCAGCTAGTCGAAGTGCGTCATCCTGGCATACAGGACATCATGCAAAATCACCGACCTTCTCTTCTCATGAAAGACTTCCCGAGCCATACAGACAGGCTGCTCCATCGGCTACGCACGGGATCTGCGTTCACGAACTCGCAGCTGTTCAAGATTGGCTCAAGGGAGGATTCTAGCTGCAGTCACTGTCATCATCCGCAAACGATCGAACATGTCCTTACAGAATGCCGCACATACCACATTATGCGGGAAACCCACCTCCCGAGCTCCAGGTCTGGCATAGTAACGGACATCCTATTCCCCGAAGGTTCTTCTGCAGAACGAACTACCAAAACTCGCAACCTCGTGCGTTTCCTTCAAGTAACGGGCCTCGTGCAAAGACCCCTCTAGTGCACCTCTCTTCCACAGTGCACTTCCGCTTCATCAGTACCGTTCATCCTGCCTTTACCTCACCCTTCAACTCTCATGTTCCACATTCCTTTTTTCTTTTTTGCTACAGTCATGACGACGCCCACTCGTGTGTAGTCGACCCTATCCCCCTTTATTGGTCCTGTCAATTTCATTTGCATTGTGCCCAGTTGAGCGCTGCACGGGTCGCATTCTTAGGCCCAGACCCGTTTATGCTCGGCCTCGACGGCGCTCCTGACCTGCAGGGTCCTGACAGCGCCCTGCCCACGGAAGGCGTGCTCGTCGGCGACCAGCAGAGTGACCCGCCCTTTCAAGTGGTCACTCACAAAAAGCATCGCCCAGGGGGCATCCTGGTAGTCCTCAATAGCAAGAGTGACTCGGATTCTTTCTGGAATGTCAACCCTGATCTCATCGCCCATGACGTCCTAACACGACCCAGGATAAAGTGCTCCATCATCGTATCAATAAGCAGGGCACTCTCATCCTTCATGTCTCCTCCGAGCATTCGGCGCGCAGACTGCACAGCGTGAAGTCGCTTGCGAATATCCCTGTCGAGTCCCGTATTCCGGCTTTGTATACGCGTCCTACGGGCAGAATATCGGGTGCTCCCCACCGTTACAGCGAGGACCAGCTATTGGAGTTCTTCAAACCTCGTGGTGTTACCGCTGTTAAAAGAGAGGCTTTCTCCCGTGAAAGCGACGGGCCACTGCAATCACGAAGTTCAGCGTCCTATTGACTTTCCAGCCGGGCCTATCATGCTCCCTGCAGAGATTCCTCGTGGGTTCACGTGCTACCGCGTTTCGGAGGACATCGACCCGCCTGTTCAGTGCTTCAACTCTCAAAAGCACGGTCACTATGCAAGGGCCTGTCGTGGGCCACGAAGATGTAAAGTGTGCTCTGGCCCACATGACTATAAAGAGTGCACTGCTCGGCGCGATCTGAAGTGTGCCAATTGTGCCGGACCACATACTGCGACCTTTCGGGCGTGTAAAGTTGCCAAGGCTGCTGCTGCAGCACATCGGCGACGGGTCTTGAATGGGACGGCCAGCACTGCACCGCCAGTCAAGCGATCGCCCTCTGTTTCTGTGGAGCACTTCCCAAGCCTTCCGAGGAGTGAACAGCGCTTACGAGAAACAAACGAAGCACCCCGGTCTCACAAGGCCTACGCGTCGGTTGTCAAATCAACAGCGCCACAACGTCCTACAGTACCTGGCCCTCGCAAGTCTGATGTCGCGGTTATTGTTGTTTTATTGGTGCCCAAGAACAGCCTCATATAGGCCTTAGTATTGGCGCACACAACATCACGCATGTTAAAATGAGATACAAAATACTGTACAAGAAAGCAAGATAATTGAACAAAACTAAAGAAGATGCGAACAATGAAAAGGAAACCTACATAGAAACTATATGAAAAAGCCTCTCTCTTAAAGGACACAAAGAAAGAGAGAAGATGTCACATGACATTGAAACTGAATTCAGCAACGTTTGGCAACGTACAATAGGATCATAAGGACAGAAACTCTTTACATAAAATGAAGGCGGATTGCGGAACGCAGCTCGAGGAAGACAAAAACTCAGACGCCTCAAGAGAAATGAAGAATCAAGAGATGAATGCACACATTTATAAGTAAACAAAGCATCAGCAATAGTGCGTCGTGCATGCAGCGGGCGTAAGTTGAAATGCTTCAACAAACCATAGTAGTCATACAATTTAAAGGCCGGGATGCGCCGTAGAAAAAAGTAGTGAAGGACGTGAAGAGCTCTTTTCTGGACAGCTTCAAGGCGATTCACATCAGTGACGCACAGAGCATTCCACACAACCGACGCATACTCGAGTCTTGGGAGGACATAAGATTTGTACAGCGTTATAAAGACAGTAGGTGAATCAAAAACTTTACATTTATAGGTTAAAAGGCCCAGAACGCGTAGTGCGGAAGCCCTGGCCGCATTGACATGTTCGCGGAAATGCAGTTTGGAGTCAAAAGTCACATCGAGATCACGAATTGTATTCACTCGGCATATCACACCATCGCACAAGTACGAAAAGATATTAACGTTCTTTTTACGAGTGAATGAGACGACCTTAGTCTTTGTACTGTTAATTTTAAGCTTGTTGACAGAAAACCAAGGAGTGATATGAGACACATCCTCTTGTAACAGAACACAATCAGAGGGACTAGATATCACTTTCATCAATTTAAGATCGTCAGCATACTGCAGTAGCGTGGAGTGCTCAACACATGATACATGGCCCAAGATTGGACCCATGGGGAACCCCAGATGTAGGGAAGTACACATTTGAGTGTACCCCATGGACACAAACAGATTGTATACGATTACGTAAGTACGATCCAAAAAAGCGAATTAGGGAGTCACAAATACCGTATGTGGCTAGCTTGCATAAAATGAGATCATGATTCATTAAGTCAAACGTTTAGAAACGTCAAAATAGATAACATCAACTTGACTGCGTGAATTCAGAGCGGGAGACACAAATGACATGAAAGATACCAAATTAGTGAGGGTCGACCTACCCTTCGTAAAGCCATGTTGGGTGTCTGCAATTTTGCATTTAAAAAAGGAGGATATATATATACATATATAATTTGCTCAAACACTGTGGAAGTTGCAGACAATATACTCACTGGTCTGTAGTTATTCACAAGGTGTACGTTAGTAGATTTGTGGACGGGAACAATCACGGAAGACTTCTACAGAGTAGGTAATGTATTGCACTTGAGAGACAAGTTAAATATAAATGTTAACACAGGCGAGAAGATATCACAATAAGCCTTAAGGAAGACAGCAAGAATGCCGTCAGGCCCTGGCCTAGTGGTTGGCCTTAGCTTGCGTATAGCAGCGTTAACATCGCTTTCAGTTATAGTAAACGATGGTAAATTATCAACGCAAGAGGAGACTGGTAAACTAATGCCTGCAGCCGAACAGTTAGAGTCATCATATACAGAAGCGAAATGCGTGGCAAACAGGTTAGCAACCGTACAGGGGTCTGACTGCAGAGTATTGCCGTCATGTAGAGACAACGTCACGCCATGTTCCCGATGTTCATGTTTATGCCATTTCCAAAACTTTCGGGGATTGTTGCGGAGGTCAGTCTGCACATCATTCAGATACAATCTCCGGTCATTATCAATCATTTTTTTGAGAAGGGATCGGTAGGCTGTAAACTGGCTATAATCCAGCGTATTGGCATACTTTTTGAATCTTCTATGGAAGTAGTATTTTTTCTTCAGGTAGAGACGGGTCTCATGCGAAAACCAAAAAGGAAATTTACGACTAGATGGCTTTCGGTGCGGAACAAACTGGCGGATGCTATTCGCCGCAATGTCGGTGAAACGAGCTATGTTGGGGTCAGTACAGTTAAAAACCGATGAGAAATCGGTTGAAACAAGATGGTGATATAACCCTACATAATCACCCTTACCTAACGCCAGTCGCGGAGCCCCGACACGGGGTGGCTGTGTACAGACACGCGGCAATAAAGTAAACAAAGGAGGGTGGTATGCATCAACAGGGAGCAGAATTGACGGAGGGTGCACTAAAAACACATCAAAATTAGAGAAACAGAAGTCCAATGTAGAACCAAACAGATTAGGTAGATAATTGAATTGGGAGAGCCCGTGGAACTTAGTAAAATCAAGGAGCGCATGACCAAGGCGCGCCGAAGTACGTCCTAGCACCTCCTCATTCACAAAATCAACACCGGGTGAATCAGTCACCTAGAATTAGAATTTTGCATGAGCTATGGACAAGTTTGTTACCCAGGAGAAGAAAATAGTTTTCAAGGGAAGTCACATTATAAGCAGGGGGAAAATAATTCACACCGATCAAAATATTTTCATTACCACGAAGAGTGCACTAGATCCAAACGCATTCAGGGACCAGCTCGAGATCCGAACGGCGCGCCACACGGGCATGCGATCGGACAGCGATGAGTGACCCTCCGCCCCTTTGAGACTGCATCACACAACGATCAGACCGGAAGACAGCGTATGATGAAGGAAAATATGAAGAGCTTGGGATCCCAGGCCATAACCACTTTTCAGTAAAGCAAATGATGTCATAATCATGATCAGAAACAGCTCGAAGGCACGTTACATCTTTTGTGCGGAGACCACGAACGTTCTGGTAATATACACTGCAGTCATGCACATCTTGCAAGGAGTTATGTTGGCCGGACTGCATTGATGGTTTTGGATGGTTCGTCTTCCGATGCAGAGGATGACCGATTTACTGGTGAAGGGTTGACACACATCATGTTGGGGCGCAGAATGCCAGCAAACTGTCGGAAAAGACAGTCAGCCGGCCAGAGATTCTCATCCAACAGTTTGTTGAAGCCTGCCTCCCCACAGGCAACATGAAAAGACGCGTACGAAGGATTGCGTGTCACCAACTGTGTACATACGGGCGAATCAATTCCAGCACCCTCACGCAAAAAGCATTCCATTTCGGCAGGGGTCGTGGACGGACAGAGGCGAGTAACAAAAAGGGCTTTATCCTTGTTCTTGGTAACCGGTGAAATCGTTTTAAGCCGCGACACTGTGGACGTTCCGCGTGTGACCCCCTTTCGTTCCCGTCGTGGAGGGGCCGTGGGATTACGTGAAACATGGACGACAGGGTTCAGGTTAGTCAGAGGAGGACAGGGAGGCCGCAATGGCGGCACAGTGTCAGCGTGCGAGGACTCTCGTGACGAATGATGGGCATTCCACACCGATGCCTGGATCCCCGACGTTGGAGGACGCTCACCACAGGGTGGTGACAAAGCTTCTGCCGGTCTCGACGATGATGGGAAATTGACACGGTCTTTCAAGACGAGATGACTAACTTCACGACGAAAGCCGTTAAACTGTATCGTGGAGGCCGCAAAACCTTCAGTCATGGCCTTCTTCAAGTTACGGTTCTCTTCGCGAAGAGCAAGTACCTCATCGGTAAGGAAAGATATCTGCTGCTGCAATTCTGTGAGTACAGATGCCAGATCTCGGCCGGTATTGGGACCGCGTTGAGTTGAGGCATGGTCTGGTCTATGCACGGTAGCTTCTTCGGAACACATTTCGCACGTGAACGGTAGCTTGTCAGCAGGTGCACGCTCAGACGTTGGCAAGTCAACACACTTGATGTGGAAGATAGCAGAACAGACAGAACACCGGATAGACTGTTGCTTACCACGAATATTCTGGGAGCATCCTGAACACACGTCCGCACTCGGCGCCATCTTGGCGAGAGTTGAGCGACCCCAAGTGTCTTGGTCTTTTACAGCAGGCTCCTCCCAGCTGCCCAAGGGACAGGACGCCCACTTTGACTCCATCCTACTCATGCTCTTCGCTGCGCTGCGCGCCATCGTTCACCAGCTTCCTGCGTCTTCTGGTCTGTCAGCAGTTCAAGCTGTGCTTGCTCTGGAGCCTCTGCTCACTATTTGCCTTCGTGCCCCTGCGACGCGCAACGAATAATGGCATGCAGCACTCGACGTCAGTGCGCTACGATACCATGGCCGTCTTCCAGTGGAATTCCAGAGGGCTACGGTCGAAGATAACGGACTTCCGCCAGTGTGCATGGCGTCATAAATTGTGCCGCTTGCGTCGATTTCCGTCGTATGAATGTGTGTATGAGTGAGCAAAAATGTAAGAGTGAAAGGAGGGTGAGTGAGAGTGAGTGGCTGGTTTGTCGTCCCTTCAGATGACGCACCCCGAAAGTCACTGGAGAGGCGTGTTAGCTTAGCTCAATTGGTAGAGCCCTGGACCGGCAATCCAGAGGATGTGGGTTCGATCCCTACAGCTGGCTAACCTTTTCAGTGACTTTCATCTTTCATAAATTTCCTGTCATGTATATCGCAGAATGTGGACTGTCGCCTGACTTCCGTCTGTCTAACTACGTTACTGATCGTTCTGAGCCCCATGGTGCACGAAGCCGCGCTGCCATTTTCGTCCGCTCTCACACGTTCTGACACACCGGCCATTCAGCGCGACGTGCAGGCACAAGGTTTCGGCGAGTACGTCTGCTGCTCAGTTCGCCTGGGCTCCCTGGGTGTCACAATCATCTCTCTCTACCTCAGGCCGGCAGTCAACTATAATGTCGATGACCTGGCCGCTCACCTTACCAGCCTTCCCCCTCCTTTCGTGCTACGCGGCGACTTCAATGCTCATAATGTCATCTGGGGTAGTACCCACATCGATGCAAGAGGAGAGCGGCTCGCAAGCTTCTTTGCATACCACAGTCACTGTGCCCTCAACGAAGACTCACCCACGTTTCTCTACTGTGCGTTCCTCTCGTCGTGCCTAGACCTCACCGGCACCTCGGCAACCTTAGCGCGGCAGTTGGTCTGGCGCGTGAATGCTGACACACTCAGTAGCGACTACCTCCCTGTTTTGATCGGCGTCAGGGGCATTCGCCAGCTCTCAACGTGCCATCCTGCCAGGCGAACAGACTGGCAGCAGTACAAGGCGGCCATCGACTCAGTCTCTCTGAGCGGCACTCAGGAAGACGAGCGCATTTTCCGGGACACCGTGACCAACGCAGCGCAGGCGGCTGCGACGGCTTTCCGTATACCTACGCAGTTCTCTGCGGTGGACAGCGAATACGCTAGACTCCGTGCTCTATGTCGCCGTGCTGAGAGACGAGCCCGTTGCACCCAACTCCCTGCACACCAGCAATACGTGCGTGGAATCCAGAAGGCCGTTCAGCGCCATTTATGTAAGCTTGCGTGGGACCGCTGGCGAAGTTGTGCGTCCTCTCTCTCTCCCCGCACTCCCATGACCCGGATCTGGAACTAAATGAAGGAACTCTCTTCTCCTGTCACACTCTGGCACCACTTCCGTGCCCTGTCCCCAGCCACCGTACGCATAGAGCTGGATATTGCTACGGAATATTGCGCTCGCCTCGCAGCCAATCCCTCGGCCGACCAACTATCGGCCCGCGGCATTCCAGTTGCTTTGGCGTCGTCCGCGGAGCCTGCTTTGTATCTCTCCTTCTGGCTTGTGGAGATGGACTCTGCGCTGCGGGACTCCCCGCAACACACATCCCCGGGCCGGACCAAAGCACTCTGGAACCTTACGGATTCATGTCGTGCTTGCCTCTTGCGGATGTTCAACGCCAGCTGGCAAATGGGCGACGACCCTCAAGTCTGAAAGGCCGCCTATGGTGGTTCCGCTTCTCAAACCTGGCCAATCGCCCCGCAACATTGACTCCTTCCGTCCGATTGCCCTTACTAGCTGCGTGGGCAAGACGTTGGAACGCATGGTTTTTCTCCACCTCGAGACCGTGCGATTCTTCCCCGAAGTAATGCAAGGCTTTCGGCAGGGTCGGTCGGCAATAGATAATGTTATCATCCTAGTCACCGAGACGCAGCAGGCAAGAGCTGAAGATCGCATGACAGGCGCGGTCTTCCTGGACGTAAAGGAAACGTACGACACCATTTTCCATAGTGCCATCGTCGCGACCCTGCAAGAAATTGGTGTCGGAGGCACTCCCCTTCTTTGGATCCAGGACTTCCTGAGTGACCGCTTCTTGTTTGTTCAGACGACTGAGGGGGCAGTGACCCCCACCCTGTTTGCCGTGGTGTTCCACATGGAAGTGTGCTCAGCTCACGCGTCTCACGCTATATGCCGACGACATCTGCTTATGGACATCTGCCGCTCACCGCAACACCATTCGGCATCGACTGCAGGGAGGTTTAGATATCATCGTCGCGTACCTCGCCGAGCGCGGCTTCTCTGTTACACCCAGCAAGACAATGGCCATAGCGTTCACTCGTCGATCATTGAAGCGGTTACCGCTCGTCATTGAAGCCTCACCCCTGCCATTTGTCCCGTACTGCAAGTATCTTGGCGTGGTACTCCGACCGTGACCTTTCTTGGTCTCGCCACATTAAGACGCTCATTACCAAGATTAACAGTTACATGGCGTTTCTTCGTTGCCTCGCTGGTTCGCGATGGGGCCCGTCCTTCTCCGACCTCCGCCGTGTCCACCAATCTCTCGTGTTGAGTTCTATCCGGTATAGCCTCACCATCTTGCATGGCCTTAGCCGAAGCAGAAATCGAGATCTCCTATTTAGCCAAGCCAGGAGCCTCCGCGTCTGCTTGGGAGTCCCTTCGTCCACTGAGACATACTCTGTCTTAGCCGAGGCACGCGAACCGCCGATCGACGTCCTGCAGGACGGCGTAACCCTCTGTGTTCTCGCACGGTACCTTACTGAACACCCTCTTCACTACCTTCGCCATGTCGATGAAAACTGCACGGCCTCTGACTTCGGTCGTGCTACCGTTCGCCTAAGAGGGTCCGTCCCTGCACAGTTCTCCCTGCCCTTGCACAGGAAGAACGATGTGCCTGTGGCTGTGGCAGTAACGCGCCAGCTCGCGCTCAAGCATTTCAGTTCGGCCTATCGGCAGAGCCGACCCATATATACGGATAGGTCGGTGGTGAATCAGCGGCGGCCTTCTACGTCTCGCAGGAAAACTGTGATCTCACCCTCCGACTTCCCTACACAGTGTCCTCAACAGATGCGGAGCTGCTCGGTCTGCACGCCGCTCTGCGGCATATCGCAGGATCTGTGCCATATGCATGGGTCGTCCTCACAGACAGCAAGGCGTCTTTGGCCACTTCTGTCAGCACACCACCCGAGCGTCGTGAGTGATCTGCCTACAGTGGTACTTCAGGAGTACGCCCACCTCTCAAAACGCACCATTCCATGTATTCTCACAAGTAACATTCCTCAGAATAGTACAGCAGAAGCCGCCAAAACCTCATTGATTTTAGCTGCAGCGAAAGTACAAGTGCTGAACATCATGTCTTCTTGTGCGCTCCTAACGATGAGAAGTATCCTGCGGCGCAGCTGCAAGATATTCCGTAGCAGACAACTGCAACCACAAAGTGCAACCGCAACCGGCACGGTGCGTGTGGTAATATAATACTCGGCGAAACGTTTGCCCAGTGACGACTTTTTCTCTCTTTTTCGTTTTCTTCCACTAGAATGATCCGTGAGGATGACGCGCTGTATCACAATTTATGGTACACTCTAAATCGTTTTACACCTTAAAGGGTGTAAATCAAAATGTTCATGGCGCACACCTTTTAAGGTGTATTTTAACACCCTCATGGTAATTGGGGTGTAAAGGGTGTAACGCTGAATAAAACTGCTGGGTTCGTGGCAATATGCTGGTAACTGTGTATTCACAATTACCAGCATATTGCATGTAATCACATTGAGGTCCATATATGTATGCACGTCAAGGTGATTAAATGTGTGTTAACATGCACAGCTGACAAACAGACAATCATGTATGGCATGGCAGCTGTGTATGGCAATGAAGCATGGCAGCTGAATATAGCCTTTCGTGAAATTGTAGACCTCATGAGCAGGCACCTCCCCCATGTGCATGTTAATTACTTAGAACGTTGCATTTATTCATTTCTTCAAGGATTTGCAGTGTGGTACCCACAGATGTCTAACCCCTGTAAAATGCATTACATTGTTCATTAACCGCGATTCATCAGGATGTTTGTTCCTCTCCTAGCTCTATGGTGTATGCGTTTCGAAGGGAAACACTAGCATTTTAAAGATATTTGCTATAAAAACTCGAAATTTTAAGAACGTAACCCTTTCATTAGCAAGAAGACATACATTTTATCAAATGTATGTGTGGTCGCAACCCTTCATCAGAAATGCCACATCTACTGATGGTTCCAAGGAGATACTACTTCAACATGCCCCAGAAGCAATTCAGAGTTACATTCATGACCGTGATATTCACGCAGAATCTATAGTCTATGTGAAAAGTGCAGTTGGTAATGATAACGTATTTGCTGTTGGCTGTGTTGTTGCAAAAGAACCTTCCGAGGAGGACTTACCCGTGTTCGTTGAGATTGCAGGCATATATGTTATTAACTCTGATACCAGTTTTCTCATACAAACATTAACTGCAGTTGAGTATATGATGAGCACTGTCATGTATTTGTTCTGTCTTGAAATGTGGAGCAACGTGTTCTAAGAAATTTAAGCACTATCTCAACAGATCTTCTAGATCTGCATATATCATCTGATGGTAGACGTGTTGTAAATCCACGCCATGCACTTTTGTAACGTAATTTCCCGTTCCCTGTTGTTGTATATATTTACTTTTGTTCATGTGATCAAAAATAAACATACTCCCTTTATACACCCAGGCGACACACTAATGACCATATTTCACCTGAGGGTGTAGTACACCATTGTTACACCCTTAGGAACTTCCAAAACAAAGTTGTAGGGTGTGAAAGGGGTGTGATCTTTGTTAATACACCTATTTTACACCTTTAAGGGTGTGAAACGATTTAGAGTGTAAGGTGGATGTGCAGGTGGATACAGTCCTATACGCCATCCTCGGATAGCGCAAAAAATCCCGATTGCGTCCCGAGATCCCGGGATCCATATTTAGAAATCCCAAAATCCCGGGATGGTGAAAACGGCTCGGGATTGCGAACACTAGTCACAACAGCAACACCCCGTCTATGTTGCCACGTCGTGAGTGACTAGCCTCGAGGGCCTGTACATTGTGAGGAATTACTGTCCTACAACTAGCGCCACCTAGCCACTTATCCGCTGGAACTGCCAGAATGCCATGCCTGATCTTCTTGTTGATATACTTGTCTCGCACCGACCGGAGACATGTGTGTTTCAGCACCGTCACTGCTCTCGAACGCGGGTTGTGATTCTTTTGTCAAGGGCTCTGAACTTTCCCCGCCATGTGATGTACCTGAGTGAGTCTTCGGACTTCCATTTTCTTTACTTGTTCGCGTAAGAAGCCGTTTGAATAAACCTTGAAGTTCTCAGCTACGCTTTCACGCTCTCCCATCAACGCCTCACATCTCACAAATGGCGCGGTCGACACCCCTTCGAACCTTCGCCTTCAAGAAATGAGGGAGCTGCCATTTCAACCTCGTTCAACTACGCATTACGGACACCACGCCTAGGCCTAGCTCTCATCAGCCGTCATTTCTCGTTCAACTACGCATTACGAACACCACGCCTAGGCCTAACGCTCGTCAATCATCATCATGCCTCTCATTGCTTGGGGACAGGCTTCTAGGGAGGACCTCATTGCATTTACCGCTGACTTCATACGTTCCGAACTCCAACGTCGTAAATTGGACTACATGGGCAAGAAAAACGACCTTATTGACAGATTGCTCGACGACATTGTGGAGCATGACCGTCTTGATACCGCTACCCCCGCCGCAGCGAAGGAACTTTCCCCTGGCACGACTCCTGCAGAAACGGAGATTCTCGCTCGTATAAGCACTTCGTTATCTTCTACCCAGCTTCGTATCACCACCCTACCCGACCTCTCCCAAACTATTTCAACATTTAAAGGTTCCAAAGAAAGTTCTCAACGGTGGGTCCAAGAACTGGAAAAGGTGCAGCAGTTAGCGTCATGGTCCAACGAAACCCTGCTCGCCATATCTATCAACAAGCTACGAGGTACAGCCAAAGATTGGCACTTAGCGTGTGGCCATGCTTTTCTTACTTGGGACACTTGGAAGTCAGCCTTCTACAAGCAATTTAAAGAAGACTTAACATGGATTCAATGGCAAACTGCCGTCGCAGAGTGTGTTCAACGAAAGACTGACACGCTATACATCAGTACACTTTTGCGAAGCTAAAGATCCTCACACGCTGTCCTCTGACACTCACCGATCAACAGAAATATCGACTTCATCCTACAAGGAATTCGTGACATTCAAATTGTCACTGCCATTGCTACGCAACGACCAGCGACAGTCGACTCCTTCGTGGACATTGTTAAACAGCTAGACAACACGTACGCCCACCAGCAACAACGTTCTCAAGATACATCTACTCTACGCACTGAGGCAACAAAAGTCACAACGGTCTTACCTACTCCATTTCCCACAAGTCAGCGTAAATTGTTCTACAACTCTTCTCCACCTACGCCTAGAGAACTGCCACCTGATCCTTCGCCACCCACACGTCAGCAGGTGTAACAGGTCACCAACATGCCCACGTCCAAGCCAAGAATAAAGGACTTGCCACAGAAAGATCGTGAACTTCGATATGAAGCGATTAGGAAGAAATATGGGTCACCAGCATTCCAACCAGGACAAGACCTAACTCAGGCTATATGCTTCAATTGTCATCAGAAGGGCCACCTAGCCTCCAAATGCCCAGACCGACAGCATTACGCCCATCGGCACGTAACACCAGTCTTGCTTGTGGTATCAATTCTACGCCCCACGAAAAGACCGGTTCACAAATTTTGTGCAGTGTTGTCACAGCAAACATTGCTGGACTCGGAACACTCCAAGCATTTCCGGACAATGGCTCCAAAATTACAATCATTTCATCAAAGCTTATGCAGCATCGTCCCCTTGTGCCTTGGATGAAGCCCCCCTACTCGTTGTCGGAGGAGGAAAAGTAACGCCTCTAGGCACACTTTTTCTTCGCATATCCGTTCATGAACTTTCCGCATCCATTGACGTCGCTGTCTTGGAAAGTAACGGCCTACCGTTAATTCTCGGAGAAGACTGGTTACAAGAAGCGAAAGTAGAACTTCATGTGAAGCCACCATATCCATCCGAGCTTCCTCGTCCGTCGGACTCAACTATTCCCAGTAAACAATATATGTCTCAGAAACGTCCACACGATATCCCACTTGGGATTTTGGGATATCCCAGGGACTAGGCTGAATAGCCCGTTGACGTCTCTGGGACAGACAGAGGACCCGTATTTCTTCCACATTTGCTGATCCAGGGAAGGTTCCAGGAATGTCTGTCAGGGATATTTGGACATATAGAGGACATATACAGGACGTATTATTATTGTATTTTGTAGCTTTCTTTTTTGCAATTTTTACTTATTCTACGGAAAATACCACTCTGCAACACAGAACATCGTACCAACGAACTCTTGTTTATTGAACACAAACCAAGTACAGTGATGTTACATGCACTGTAAGAAACGCTCTTTCTAATAGTACAAAATATGATATTACAACATAAATAGGCTAATTATTAACAATATAGGGTGACACGGATAAGACGCATATAAGACAATAATGGTCATAATAATAATCACGTGATTGCTACGCCACTTCGCAACCGTCATCCCTGAAAGATAATCAATAACATAGTTAATTCCATCTATTGGGATAGCAGCTCAAACACTGCCATAAATAGGCGTAAAGAACAGACACTCTGCAAAAAGCGGGAACAAACGCAAGACAGTGACCTACCGCAGTTTCTCATGCAGTATAGATGGTTACATGCGGAAGAAGCCTAATCACTGGCAGACCCAAGCCCAAGCGACGTCTTCCGGTTTATGCCTGGCTCTTCAGTGTTGTAGAGACACCAGTAACTTTACACATGTCTGAGGCTATCCATGGTTGTGTGTGGATACTGTAAAACAGTCATGTTTTATTAATCTAGAGTCACATCGCGTCCATGTGACATTTAAGAAAGATAAGCGGTCATGCAAAAAACAAGGAACTTTGAAAAACAGTGCAGTCGAACGTGAAAACATAACTGCTATCCTTTATATGAAAGACAACTGTAGCTGAGCCAAGCTTATCTACTAGCAGGCTGCGCATAGTTAATAGAATTTGCTTCACCATTGCTTTCATCATTCCCAATCAAATCCCTGAAATCCCTGAATCAAAGAGATGTGAAGAATTGGACTTGCACTTTGTAGCTGTACACACACAATCTCACACAGTTCCGCCGTTCGCATGAGTTCGTCAGTGATACGCACCAGACTCTGCAGGTAAAGCAAACTACAGCTGTTTACTCAGATACAAAGCTGTCATTGCTCCACACATCTACAACATGTGATTGTTGAAAAAAAAAAAAAAAAGAACAACGCACAAATCTTAAGTGAGGCAAAAGGAAGAACGAACTCACCTTAACTGCAAAGCCGGAGAACAAAGGAACGCTAGCTCTCGCACACCACGGCAATCGTTGTTATGCACAACGTAGTTGTTCGACGTACTGGCCAGTACTGCCTCGATGCTCCCGAGATTCCAGTACAAAATACGCATGATGCTGAGGTTCCAAAGACCCTTCCGTGTAACACGTCATATCCTACCGAGCCGCTACGACGACGCGCCTCGCCTGATTGAAACGGCGGTTGGGGAATGTCGATGGCGATGAGGCAGACGTCGTTACGCTTCGGCTCGCGCTTTTTGGGAACTTCATTCTTGTTATATCCCTCAACATACGTGACCGATCATTATAATTCCCGTGGAAAAGGTAAAATATGTTTTCTCTCTCTCTCTCTTTTGTTTATTGCGATACGTGATGAGTCGTTACAAATATGATTAGAAAAGGTATGGATATGAGGGTATAAAATCAATATTGTTATTATGAGAAAAGAGTGAGAAATTGCCACGTCTGAGAATGCTGGAAATGGCTGTTATCGACACAATAAATCCTTGTAAGGTAAAGAAATGTCATCGTTGTGATATTCGTAGTATATCCACAGAATATTCACTGGGGGATATTTGTGACGTCTCATGGTGGATATACAGCGGACGTTGTGAGGATACGCATGACATCTGTGACGTGTGAGACCAGTTTGGGAGGTCTGTGGGATATTGATGGTTTGCTGGGTTGTTGTATGCGAGGAAAAACTTCTTCCTGTGATGACAAACGCTGCACTCCTTCAAGAATCTCGCCTGACAACACATTTCGTAGACACAGTCAAGACTGCGGAACTGCAAACTGAACCCATCTTCGAAAACCAAACGCGACCATGGACTTCTCTTCACTATTCAGCTGCACATATTTCTTCTCCACATGCAAATCGCATCTCTGACAGCCATACATCAGACAGTCTGCCATGTTCCAAACTCCCACACGCCAACTCAGAACTTCCTGGGGTGACCCTGAACGAAGACAATGCCGTTCGGACAAGCATCCCAGTTGAAGAACCTACTGCACTTCCACATGACCAACGCATTGGAATGCAGCTTTCAGAGGAAGAACGCTCCAAAATCATCCAAACCCTTGTCCAGCATCATTCCCTTTTCTCTCGGAATGATCAAGATTTCGGACTATATGAGAAGATAGAGCACAATATCGACCTATTGCCAGGAGCTAAGCCATACAGTCGCCAGCCCTATCGCTGCACCATGCAAGATCGCTCCTTCCTCGAACAACAAACAGCAATGCTCCTTGAAAAAGGTATCATTGTTCCATCCACAAGTCCATGGGCTTTCCCAGCAATTGTCGTCACGCAACAAACCAAGAGACGATTGTGTGTTAACTACGTGGAACTTAACAAGCGCACTGTCAGTGTCATACAACCCCTACCTCGGGCAGACGACATCATGGATGACATAGGAGGAGCTTCTTTATTTGCTTCATTGGATCTAAAATCAGCCTACTGGCAGGTTCGGGTCAGATCTGCAGATCAGCCAAAAACTTCGTTCATAACTCATTAAGGCACGTATCAATGGACGCGCCTGCCGTTCGGACTTAAAAATGCGCCTACAACATTTCAACGCATCATGAATCAAATCTTCAAAGGACTTCGCCTGCAAACTGAAAAGACTGGAGCAAAAGTTTCGCAAGGTTGCACTTTTATTAGCGCATTGTTGTATTTCTATACTCCTAAGTTTCGCATTCATAGCTTTTGGATGCTAATCATAGCAAAAATAGCAGATTTCTAGAGATATGACAGTCCTGACATGTATCTCAATTTCTGACCGAAAGGATTCGGTCGTTTTTGGAGGGGTGGAATGTGAGGAATTACTGTCCTACAACTAGCGCCACCTAGCCACTTCTCCGCTGGAACTGCCAGAATGCCATGCCTGATCTTCTTGTTCATATACTTGTCTTGCGCCGACCGGAGACATGTGTGTTTAAGCGCCGTCACTGCTCGTGAACGCGGGTTGTGATTCTTTTGTCAAGTGCTCGCAACTTTCCCCGCCTTGTGGTGTACCTGAGTGAGTCTTCGGACCTCCATTTTCTTTACTTGTTCGCAATAAGAAGCCGCTCGAATAAACCTTAAAGTTCTCAACTACGCTCTCACGCTCTCCCATCAACGCTTCACATCTCACAACATCACTAATGTCGACGGAGATTTGACGTTCTATCACATCAAGCAGGGGCCTAACCTAAGGGCTTCTGAACGTATCTTCCAACACGCACACACAAAAGCACGTCCATGCATGACCTGTAGAGCACAAAAACACATCTACAGCAGTTCGGTGCACCAGAGGAGCCCAGAGCCACAACGAAACGCGAAACAACGGGAGCGAGAACAAACTCGTCCGAGCCCAACGAAGTTTGCAAGCGAAATGGACACCAGAGCACCGACTGGTGGCGGCAGTGGAAGGGAAGGAAGACGCCTGCTGTTCAGGCGCTCCTCGCATTATGGCAAGAGAACAGGAAGTCGCGCGAAGACGGTACTAATACTATCGGAAAGATGACGCTTTCCCCGTCAAAAAGACTTTTCTACGCCAACAAAAACCCGATATCGAGAAAAATGCCCCCGGTCCTATGTATAAGAGGGCCGCCGTTGCCACGGTGTCCTAGCTCGATAACGGAGAGGGATAGAAAGGTGCCGCATGTTTCTACGCGTTGCCTATGTCGAGTGCGTTTATCCATTAAAAAGAAATTCGCATCCGCCGCGGGCTTGGGACCTGAAAACGGGGACAAAGTCAGGGAATGGTGGTCGGTCTCAGGAATTTCGAGAATGACGTCTTAACCGCTGGAAATCGACGGGTGGTCTGAATGAGAATGTTGTAGAGTAGAGAACAGAGCACATGCACACAAAATTTCGACTGAATCGGACGTCGGGTTAGCGAGTTGAGACTCCGAACAGTGGGAAGCATTTCAGGGTTGCGCTAGCCAGCCTGAGAACGGAACGTCGCGCGCCTACGGGACAAACGCCGTTCGAAAGAGCACATCGAGACCGTCACAACGAAGGGAAACACGACCATGTCGCAGCAAGGGGAACATCTTTGGGGAAAAAAGCCGTCGGTCCCATGTACTGGGATGCCAGTAAACGCGGAAACATGTAACTCGGGAACTGCTAAAGTTGGAAAAGTGTGGTAAATTCTACCACGTGCACCGCGTCGATAACAGTATGCTCTCCAAACATAAACCCTGTCCGACGCCAGCTTATTTCCGAAAAAGGGCCCCGAAGTTCGAAAAAAACGGCGTTACTAACGCGTCTCCGCCTACAACAGCTGGACTCTTGCCCCTTCTCCCTATCGAAATTGCTTGGTCCCTGGCCCAATCCAGCCCAGCAACGCTCCGCGCTCAAAGCTCTTTTGACATTTCTGGACACCATCGGACTTCGATCTTTATTGTGAAGGAGCTCGTTATTTTATTCCCCACATCCCCACCAGCAATGGGGTAGAGTATCGCCTGTGGCGATGAACCTCCCCACTTTCCAAAGTCAAAATAAAGTCTTCCGCCTACAACTTCCAAACCACTAGAGATCAGCTGCTAGTGTGATTTGAGCGATCGTGGAGCTATTCCAGACCTGTTCGGACCTAAATTTTGGTCTCGATCCGACAAACGGGGCGAGAGTTACGTGACTTTGGAGGTGTCGGAAGCACCGACGGGGGCCTTGAATTTCCAAATATCTCGACAACTGTTAGGATTTCTCACAAGCCACGAGCATGCAGGCGAAGGGGGAAGAAAAGAGGAATTCGTCACAAAAAACCGCGTCCCGATATGACGGCTGCAGACCGAGATATCTGACCCGGAAACCCATCGAGCGAAAAGCAATACGCTGGATGGGGTTCAACAACCACTGGACGGTTGAAAAACGCCAAGTACGGTAATACGCCAAATGTGTGCATGCCTCATGCGTGCATCATTTTATGTTTGATGTTTGGTCGATCAATAATGGACTTGTATGTATGTTCCAAAAATGAATCGAACATCAGTTATTTTAAGCTGTAAAAATTGTATATTGGTTTTAGGAGGGCTGATATGGGGGGTGTTTCTGCACGTTCTTAATTGTTTCAGGGTTTCAGGGACTCATAACTGGTCGACAAAGGATGACTCCTATGTGGCCGTATATGACCCTGTATGATTCCTGCATGGTCTACATATAGGACCTACATCCTCAATGTGGGAACTTATGGCTCCTGCGTGGTCCTACATGACTCCTGCATGGGCTCGTTTAGGATCCCATAATGGCCACACAGGAGTTATATAGGACCTTATGGCTCCTACATGACTCCTGCATGGACTCGTATAGGATTCCATAATGACCTACACAGGAGTTATATAGGTTCCTACATAACCCATAAGGATCCTGTAGCATCCTATATAATTTTACACAGGGCCTATATGAATTACTTATAGGTTTTTTCAATAGGGTTGTTATCATCGCGACGTTTGGTTGGTTTTGTGGCGATTATGTAGAGGTGTATGCTGGCTGATATCGCAAGGATGCGATGCCGTTATCTCATTGATACGCGAAGGTGGTGGCGTTCGCTGAGTGGGGAACTTTCAGCATTGTAATAAAACAAATGAGGATGCACGGACTCTAGTGGCAAATTTGCTGGATTGACAATAAATTAGGAAAGAACTAAGTTAACCTGTAATGACAACAATCAGTGCTAGTTAACTCGGTCAGTCGGGCATCATCGAGATATCATATCAATGAGATAACGGCATCGTATCCTTGCAATATCGGCCAGCACACACCTATATAATCGCCACAAACACAAACAAACGTCACGATTATAACAACAGCTGATGGTAATGCAGTGCCGAGTCAACAGCTCATTGCAAGACAGACACCCCGCAGCATAAATTGGACAGTCGAAACACTCTTTCCCTTCATTTCGCCTAAGCACCGCTAGCGTGGCTCTCTTCCTGTCGGAGGCGCGTTCAAGTTAACTGTGCTTCGAGCTGTACACTGCAGTCTGGAAGCAGAACGAGTTTATCAGCCCAAAACTAGTTTTACATTCCGCATGCAAGCAACAAGCAGACGCTCGTTGATCGCTGGGTCGTCGGGGTATGGTTAGAATGTGTGAAAAAATAACCGATTAGTGCAGGGCTCTGTGATAGCCGTGTGTGTTTGGAAGAAGGAAAGAAACAACACAAGTAGCAGTGTAAACATACCTTCTGGGTCGCTTCCTATTTCGGCGACGACTTCGGTCCAAGCCAACGCTTTTTTTCGTTGATCTTTATAGTCCATGCGCCCGCAATCCCAGATGATGGGGCGCTTGTGCACGGCGGTAATTAACTTGTCGTTATATTCTACACGCGCCGCTTTTGGGCGCTACCTGCTCGACGCTTCCGGGAACGTCGGACGCCGAGCGAAATTTTCTGGCTTGGCTAGATCGACTGCGGGCGGCATATTTTTTGACGCCGCGCGTCAAGCGAACGACGCCGGGCGAAGTTCGCCGACTGTCCGTCGTATATTCGCTCCATCTAACCCGCCCTTAACGCTTCGGAAAACATGATAAATCAATCGGCTTACATCACGTTGCTGATCTTTGATTTGACAGCTTTCTATATCGTGTCGTTTCCATAGAGTGTTGCCGATCTGCTAAAACATCCGAAAGTGTGTTTCTTTCGCATCCAAAATGGATCCTTCATCTCCTTCATGGATCCTTTCGCATCCTTCATCTCCTGCAATGCTAAATGCTATCGCATTTCATACGCGTTTGGCAGTGCGCCAAAAAGTCCAGCCAGTTTTTTTTTTCAACGTCACGTCACACCACATTCGCTGTCCTCGTCCTCGCCATGGCAACACAGTGCGCTGCTTCTAGCAGCACTGGATTATGCGTTATGAGAGTAATGACACAGGTAAGAAAAGTAGGACAAACGGAGTCGACAACCAGCCGGAAATGCTCTTGTCACAAAAGTGGTGATGTTGGTGATGTGACAAAGGAACAAATGCGGATGTGGGTCGCGACAAAGCCGATCTGGCTACCGCAGGACGCCTACGCACGGGAAATGCAAGTTGGTGTACACACAGTGAGCGGGTTAAAGTGATGGAGTGCAACATGCAGTTGAAAAGTAAAAAGTAGAAATACGCATATCATTAAGCGTCCTGTTTTCCACCCTCGAATATTTCATGGTAACAAACGCGAAGAAACACGGACGGACAGAGGACCCGACGACAGAAACGCGTCCTGTGTCCGTCCGTGTTTCTTCGAGTTTGTTGCCATGTGACACAACCAACACGCTTTACATCTTTCGCACTTCTATAGAATATTTCGCAACAGCCATCTGGCTCGGCAGAGTTATGTGAGTACAGTGTGGTGCACAACCCACATTTTTCGTAGTCAAAGCACGGCAGCAAAATGCAAGATAATGATGGTGGTGACAGACAGAATGGAAAACTCCAACAGGCCCTGTAGTCGTACGAAAAAAATTACACGCAGCTGGGGCTTCGCATTTTATGGGGCGGCAAAGCGTGCTCAGCGTTCGCATGCAGGAGGTATTCAGGATTAGTCGCTGAGGTTAACAAACTCATTATCTCTGAGTTTGACCTATTTAACAATGTTCATAAGGGAGGGAAAACTGACTCGCGGTGTGTTTCTGAGGCCTGATACAGAGACGGTACTGCGTGGACAGCCAAGCACGATGCTGATCGTCAGTTTTATGGCCATCGCAGTTTGTTGCCCAGGAGCATTCAGCAGCCCAGTTGCTCAACGACCAGATTTGCAACGGTATCAAAACATTGGGAAGGTGCGTATGATCTTGCAGAATGCGATGCGTATTAATCTGTGTTGACATTTCGCTGGAGGTAATGTTTGTAGGTAGTCTTCGGTGCAGATACACCAATATATGCGCGCCACAATGCACCAAAGGTTCAGAATGATACAGACTCGTGTGTTCTAGGCACAAGTACAGTTACTTTCCATCATGATTTATTGTTCAGAATGATATCTGGCAGAGACGGCATCGTCGTTGCGTTTCATTTCAGCTTTGATGGGCTGTCGCGACATTTCGCGGCGATGACTGAGAGTATCACACTCAGTTATATGATGATGATGACGATGATAATGTGAACAAAGATATTCCTCTTTTCTCCTTTGTCAGTGGTCCACGCGAGCTATGCAATGGACCAACAGTTATACTTGTGAATAAGGGCGAGGGCGCAGGCTAGCTGGTGAAACATTCTACTGAGCGAAAACCCCGAGACATGGGGGTTCCAGAGAAGTGAAAGGGGCTACTTCGTCTAAAGTAATTCAGGATAAAGAAAAATGCAATTATTGGCATCGATGACAACCACATTTTTTACATCCAAGGGAGTAATCGACACGCAAGAAACCGGCACCGGGAACACCGAAACTCATGCGACCCTGGCGTAGGATTGGCAACTTTTCCAGTCGGCAAACACCGGACACTTGGGGGGGGGGGGGGGGATGATTGTCGCTGCTGATGATGAAAAACGACCTCCTCCACTCGCGTGGAATTCTTCAACAGAGTAGTGAACAAAACTTGATCAACTACACAGGGCGTTTTTTTTTTAGCCTTTGCAGAATTTTGATAACAAAACTATGAGAGCAGCATAGATGTCGTTTTTGCACTGGAGTTTTGTGGCCAGTCGGACATCTTCTGGAAGAAAGTATGTAACTACAAGATCGCTAATTACCTGAAATTCATTAATTAAATATTTCATTAGGGAATTTCGGGCAACAGCGAGATTACAGAATGGGAGACAATCCTCGATGAAATGCACTCTGTCTTTTAAAAATCAAGAAAAGAGCGCGCGTGCCATGAAATATTCGTAGCTGAATTTCGGTATGCAAATGAGCCGAAACCGAAAAAGCGCTCCTCAACAGCGCCTCATCTACGCCGACGGAGGCTTATCTAGGCCGGAAAGCGGCTTATCTGGCCAATTGAGCGGCACCTACTCCAATCATCTCCATGGCTCCAAATCACGTGGCCCTCTGACGTGAAATGAGCGCTGTACTCCTTGCATTCCTGGTCACCGCGGTTTCGGCTCGTTTGCATATCAAAATTCGCATATGGATATTTTAACGCACGTGCGTGTTGCACGATGTTGAGAATTGACTTGGAATGTGTTGGGGTTCTGTTTTGTCTTGTATCGGTTGCTGTCGTGACGAAAGAGGAAGAGGAAGACGCAAGCTCGCTCGAAAGCGCACGGGGAATAAAATATTTTTTTTTTTTGTGTATGTTTTTTTTTTTTTTTTGTTCAGAGCGTTGTGGAACGAGTAGGATGGCTCGGAGCAACTGCCTATAATAAACGGATGTTGGAAGAAGTTTGTCTATCTCGCTTTAAGGTTCTGCCACACACGATTTGTTAAACGTGAAATGGCTTGCAACCATGATAGTATCTCAATCTGCTACCTCGTTTTTGCCCGAAATCCCCTAACTAAAAAGTTTATTAATGGAATGAATTTTATGCGATTAGTCATCTTGTAATTGCGCACTTTCTTCGAGAGGATGTCTGCCTGGCCGTAGAACTCAACTGGAAAACCGACGTCTATGCTCCTCTCATAGCTTTTTATAAAAATTCTGTAAAGGCTAAAAAAACACCCTGTAAACTATACAGGGTGCCGCAGAAAACGTGTCATTGAATTATAATAAAAAATTACGACATCTAGAATCATGCGGTCAACGGCATTTGTTATTACTAGGTTTATGCCTTCTCCTGAGGTGAGTGTCATGTAACGTAAGTTTAATTATGTAAATTTTTGCGAACTGAACTCGGAAATTTGCCAACTAAAGGTCACTTTTTTACCCCACCAATGTGAAGAGCGTGCCGAATTTACTCAAATTCATGATTATTGACAGGGATATTGAGGAGCTATCCCATCGAAAAACCGAACTTCACGCTGCTGGGAGCACCACGAGCATAGTGCGCGACGACTTTTGAGCGCAATCGCTGTCAGTCCGATAAAAGGAGGTTGGAACCCAGCGCACAGAGTAATGCTAGGAAAGGTGACAGTTCCTGAAATTGGGAAGGGAAAGCATGATCCCAGCGGAAGCCAGATGCGATAAGCCAGGTCCCCCAAGGTCGCCATTTTCCCATGTATTTGTTCCTATCCCGATGCGTGCAATTAGCCCGCCATAGTGCAATGCCGGAGGCCGCCCTTAGATACCCCATTGTTACCAGACGTTGGCTTGCGTTTGATTGTAGCGCGCTAAAGATCCAGTTGAAGCACAGTCCAAGCCAGGCCAAGTCACCGAAGGAGAAATGGACGACTGCGCCTGCGGCGCCAGTGGCGGCGCCTGGTACGACGGGTACGCTATGTGATGCACGCAGCCGTGCACTTGATCCTTTCGATCGCTCAACACGTTTAAAAAAAACCAAAACGTGAAACACGACACAGAAAGTTGTTATACGCGTTTTATTTGGACATAAAGAGGCTAGATTCATTCGCAGAAACAACAAAAACATTTTGCCGCTAAACTTAGCGCGCTGAAGTGATCCGGAACGGCAACAGTGGGGTATCTATTGGCGGCCTTCTTCGTTCCACGCTTTTCCGAGGTGAGTTTGGGGGACCTGCGATAAGCCATGCCTGTGTTGCCTCTTTCTACTATACCGGTGCGGGCCGGGCTTCCAACCTCCTTTCCTCGCACTGACAACGATTGTGCTGACAAATTCGTCGCGCGCTACGCTCCGGGTTCTCCGTAAAGCATGATGTTCGCCTATTTTTTCCGATGGAATAGCCCCTGAATATCCCTGTATCGTGAGTTTGAGTAAACTCGGCACGCTCTTCACATTGGTGGGGTAAAAAAGTGACCTTTACTTGGTAACTTTCCGAGTGCAGTTCGCAAAAATTTACTTAATTAAACTTACGTTACATGACATTCACATCAGCAGGTGGCAAAGACATAGTAAGAACAACTGCCGTTGTTGCCGTTGTCTAGGTGGTGTAGCTTTTTTCAGTGACACGTTTTCTGGGAAACCGTGTATAGCAGTAAACATATAATAAAAAAGCTTTAACCAGTAGTTGCTTGAGTTATTTGAGACTACAGATAACGGGGCGTGAGCCGGAAAACCAGTAGAAGTCGATATGGTAGCTGTAGGACACGCCGAAAGGCGAGAAAAGCAGGAAGGCCCCTGATTGGCCTCCATTTTTATTGGTCCTGTCAATTTCATTTGCATTGTGCCCAGTGCTGTGTGAACTATCTCAAACTATAGGTTCTATGGGGAACCATTACTCTTGGCCCTGCCGTGCCTGTCTCCATTTTTTTGCTCCGTCTTGGGTTGGATGAAGTGGGTTGTGAGGAACCGTATCAAATTCTTAGAGAGCGTTAGATGAGAGGTTGTGTATATAACTTCATGGGCTCAACGTAGCTTTGATTGCTCATTTTAGCTATCGACTGCGGCCTTTCATTTTCTTTTTTTTATCTGCTCTCTGATTTGCTGCTGCGCCAACCAATGGCGCGCCGAATAAAATGTCAGAAACCACGCCGTGACCTTGGCAAAAGTTCCCTCATACAGCTATCGCTGTAAAAACTGGATCACCCCACACGTCACGACCAGAAACTCACGATCTTCCATGTTTCCTACGTTATCAAGAAATATTCTCTCTTTTGTACATAGTGCTACAGATGGCTGACTACCCTGTTACACGGCAGTCTTAACTGCGGTTACGCTTATCCGCCGTTGCCCGACCCAACCGCAGTTAAGGCCTGTTCCGGCATATAGCGATTTGCTATATAGCGCTAGAAGATAGCGCTAGCGCGATATTTTTCTCCTCGCAGTGCGACAAACCGCTAAAAATTTGCGCGTGCCGGAGTTGAGCTCGTGTCAGCTTTTTCAACGCTAATATTAGCACTACATTGGTGTGGCCAATGAGAAGGCTATTCAGGGATGACGTCGCGGAAGTCGTGGGGTTGTTGCTTCGGCATTTCACAGCTCGGCGACCGCATTGGAACCGGTTAGTTTGTCATCCAAAATGTATGGTAATTTTCTGTTTTGTCAAGTGATGAAGCTTGTCTGTCCGTATGCTGTCGAACTCCTGAAGCACCCTTATGAGAGAGACCGTAAACGACCACCCAACTTCCGCTAAATTATAGTGCTAGTGCCGCTTTGCAAGTGAGAACCGTCCGATTACACTGTGCGCTGTTTTTTGCGCTACTTTGTAGCGCTGTATTAGTGCGCTGCTATGTGTCGGAATAGGCCTTTATCGTGAACCACCGTTTGTTGTTGTCACACGGCAGTTTGTGACATGTTAGCAGTAACCACGTGATTGTGACAGAAGAGCCAGGTATATTTTGATTACGCTGTATATCATGAAAAGAAAAGGGCATAACGGCCATCAAAAAGCTTAACAATCATTAAATACACGGTACGCACACGATTATTCGCCGGAAATGTCATTACACGCGTATCGACGTCGGGAAATTGGAATCGCGAAACCGTAGTTACTTCGCAGAACCGAGATTGCCAAGCTCGGTTTCCCATAACCGCGGTTAGCGGCGGAACCTCCGTTCGGTCGGCCGTGCGGCGAACTGCGGCGAACCGCGGCTACGTGTACCCACGTTTGCCTTGACCGCGATGCGCGCTGCCCGTGTGACAACCGACAAGGGTATTATACACAGGCCCGGTCCTGTGATGTGTATGGTATATGAAACTAACAGACAAAAATGAAAAAAAGTCTAGCACTCGCAAGTGAATAAGGTAAGTATTTAAAGTGATTCAAACATTCAAATAATTTGTATGGTATAGGCCTCAATTGTCTCACGTGTCCATCGTTGCATAGCTGAAGCCGGGATTTTGTATGCTCGAAAAGCGGCCGGCACCCACAATCACGTGTATGTACATCCAGATGCCCCGAAGGTGTAGCCTTTTGTGCGGCGGCGTGTTCTCGTAGCCTCTTTATTTACACAACGCCCCGTCTGTCCAATGTATCTCCGCCTGCACGTGAGCAGAATCGAATAATTCGCATTATCATGACAGTCAATGTACCGACTCATATGCTTGACTGTATACTTACTTTTCCCACAAGTTCTACCGTACCTCGCAGAGTTGGTCGTTGGTAATTCAGTTGGTCGTTTTCTTGGAGAAAAAGTTGCACTAGCTCGAGCTAGGGTGCCTGAATAGCAGCTCCCTCTATGTACACAGAGGGAGTCGGTGTTCTAGCACCCTAGCTCGAGCGTGCATGTCACACGGCCGCTTCAATCCAACGTGTGTCGCGTTTCGTTGGTCCTTCTGTACGCCCTTCGTTCGTTTGTAGGTTGAACACACACTGGTACACTACGCTCCGCTGCACAAAAACGACCAGCTGAATAGTCTCACCGGGGCCGAAAAACCACCGGCACCCTATGTTTTGTGGCCAACCTTTTTAAGCTAAGTGCGTCACAGCGTGTATGGGAGTACCACGAGTCTCTTCTCAATCGTCCAGTCTTTTCCCAATACGGTACAAAAAGAGATAACATTCACCGATGACGTGGCAATCAGGGGTGGTAGATCGGAAGTGTCTGGAGGTTACGTGCCGTGTGGGTGATCCGGGTTTTTGGTTTCTTTTGTACTTCCGTCATGTTCAGATCGTCGTTCTCGATTCGTCGTTCGTCCCATTAAAATTCTTCAGCTGGGACTAGCGGCTTGTCCTGTCTACGTCTTCTCTGTCCACGTTCCTTGTGCGCTCCGCCTTACTATGATGATGATGATGACAGATAGAAGAAAAATGCTTACTGTGAATGGGTACCAACTAGCCCAGTCCCTTGTTTTACTGATCCGTTGCAAATGAGGCTCTGTCGATCTGCTGTGACGCACGAGACTCGTTTTTCAGGGCTCTTTTGGTTTGCTCCATCCCCATAATTCGTTTTGCAAAATCTGTTTCTTTCTCCATGCTCGAAACGTATCAGATAATGAGTGAAAAGGAAATAGCTCATGAACAAGCATAAAGCTATACTGGATAGTTGGCTTACGCCTTTCCTGTCCTTACCTAAATGTGTCTTTCTCCTCAAAACCAGCAAACCCACAGAGAGGATATTTTGTGCCATTCTAGCTAGATAAGTAAGCAAATAGAATGAGAACTTGCTTTGACACTGTAGACGCATGAACTGCACCGTACACTCATTAAAAAAAAAGAAGAAGAAGAAGTGCAGGAATTAGAGCGTTTTTGGCGATGATTCACCCGGCACGCATCAATAGACAATTCTCTCTTCAACGAATGCACCAATCACGACTATTGCCAAGTCATATTAAGCGGACACGTAGAGACACCTCCTATTAAAGTGCGAAGTTCATCAAGTAGTACGTTTCTGAGATAGATCTTGCCTCACCGTACCCTGTATGTCGTTGATATTGCGGTCCACCATCGGCCAGAGCAGAAAACGGCCTTTGAGATTTATAATGCTGTACCGACTCAAAGTACAGTCGATTTCATACACAAAATAATTCCGTGATACCTGAGTAAAACGTATGTATTTCCTTGCAGTGTTTTGAAACACCGCTGACGTACTATATGCTCTACCGCAATTACCCCTATGACGGCATCATCGGGGACTGTTACAGGGGCAAACTAATCTGCCCCATCAAGGATGACTCTCTGAAGGTTCAACTAGCGTACGTCTTAAATGGCTCTGTGTAAGTACAGTGTGGTATGAGACAAAGGGCTCCTGAGGGCAATGGTTTTGCCATTAGCAAGGTTTGAAACTAAAATAACAAGAAGTTTTACAACATTGAACGCAAAGTTTCGAGTTGGAGCGGTTCCGATAAAAATAATTCCGATAAAAGTGATGCAGTTTTGCATCACTACTACGCGTTTCCTTGGTAATTTTCTCTCTGGCTTCTTCTTGAATGTGAAGACTGATGGCACAGCAAATTCATAGAGGCCCCGCCCCGTCTTCCATTTGGCACGTTTGGGACAAAATCAGTCTCTTTGAAGTGCCGTGAACACACCTTTGCTGCGTGAGCATTGAATTTATCTTTTCTCTTGATGGCTAGCAGTAATTTCTGTCTTATGGAAGCTGTTGAAGGTGACTGTAAGGCCAGCACGAAGTGTCCTTGCACTAAACGATTGAAACAGTCAGAGTGCACTGTCTGAGGGGCACATCTGAGGAGGACTATCTGTCTGGTAAACAGTCACATGAAATGCAGTGCTACCAAACGTGACAATTTTGTGGGAGATGCTAAACTAACGAAAACTCAGATCCACCGAGCTAAGAAAGACCACATTTTATACCAGTGCGTAACGGTGAGTATCACAGCGGGTTTCATAGCAACAACTGCAATCGCACTAAGCTTTTATTTTGTACCAAATGTTTCTGCTGTATAAAGTGCACTAACAAGTTCTCAAATGAGCTGTACTAACCTGTATAAATTTCTCCTGGGATGGGATAACAAAGCATCGTTGCACTAGGTTAACGTAATTTTCTTGCCCAACCTATGTCACCGCGCTCAACGCCTTCAATGCAATAAGGAATACAGACGTTTGAGGCTCTGTTACCTGGTTTACATTCCTCTTTGAAATCCGCGTCTCATCACACAAATAAGATAGTGAAACAGCGTATGTGAGAAGCATGACACGTGAGAGAACTGTTGTATGACAGTCGTCTGCATTGCTCGTGCCGGGTAGGACGCCTCAGACATGGCGGAATGCCGGTAGTGGCTACGAGATGGCGCTAGGTTTTGCATACGGTCAGAGCCGTGTATGCCAAAGGGAGTCTGGCCATTAATGGGACCTGCCTATACCTGGAGCTCCACCCACTTTTTGAGCTCTATGGCCAATCATGAGGCAGAATACAGTTCGCTATTAATCCCAGGCTATCCAAGCTATAAATCACCTCTATTCACTGGGTGCCGACATTTTCGGGAAACTGGATTGGATTAGATTGAATAGGATATTCTCTGACGACCAAGCAATATAATGGATTTTGCGTCCACTTTTAACGGCGCCATCTGGATGGAGAGGGGCACATCGGGAAGACGCAGAATAGCAGAAGTAGCAGAAGCAGAAGTGTATGCTAGCAGAACTGATGGGACGGTAGAACCGCTAGTTGGAACAGTCTGCCGGTATTCTACGTATTTTAACTATAAAACATAACATATGGTTGAAACAAGATTGGGCAAAGGATACATGAATAAAAGTATGTCATAAAATGCAAATTTTTGGCAATCCGTAGCGTTTTTCTTGCTATTTGCCTGTGGTTGCTGTCGTTACTAGGCCTAACGAGGACGACGAAACATGTTATTTTCAGGTAAACATCGACACTGGAGCGTAATTTAAAGGTGAGTTGCAAGATAATTGCAACAGAATATACATTTTCGAAATAAAATTGACGTATTTGTGAAAAAAAATTGGTCATGAAATCCTCGCTTCGCCGTTCCAAGCTACGCCGCCATTTTCGGGAAAATTTTGGTGTCATGGCGGCCCGCATAGAAAACAGCAGCCAATGAAAAACGCTCAATTTGATTGACAGGTCGAGCCTCTTTTTTAGGCTCCTCCTAATGGCCAGACTCCCTTTGGCATACACGGCACTGCATACGGTCTGTTGCGTGCTGGATGGGCCAGGTGTCGCCTGTGGCTGTAAGAAGTGGCAGGACAATCAGCAGCAGAAGTTTGTGAAGCACACCCTCGTAGGGTCCTCCCAAATGAAAGTGTGTTGTTAAAGAGGCGAACTCGCACACGTGGAGCGATTCCAAAATTTTGCGTATATAATTTCACCGAAATTTCACCAGTACTATACAGGTACACACCAATCAAAGTGTCATTGAGAATAACGAAGTAGTACTTAAAACTACAGAGATAAATGGTAACAACAGATACCACTCGTTGAGAGCACTATCACCTGACTTCCACAAAATAACGAAAAATGGTGTGTGGCCGCCAATGCGCGAGCGTACACGCAAAAGAGCTGTTTGCAAGCAAGGTCAAGAGCACGTCATAACCGACCGTGTGTGTCTCTTCCTTGTCCTCCAAGGTTTCACTCAGATTTAACGAAAGAGTTTCAGCTAAAGCCAAAGAGTTTTAGATACTTTAGGTCCAGCCACCCTTTCCTCTTGCATTTGAAGTGGGGACGCTAAATGATTACAGATCTGTGTTTCTCGTCAAGGCAGGCGCTAAAATTGGTGGGCATCAGCGCCATGTGCGGGAGAGAATAGAGCTCTCCCTCTTTAGAAACAAATGACGTTAGGTGGTACAACAGCGCCGCCAACTTGGTAGACTGGAACTACTATAGCAAAAATCAATAAGTCACCAGAATGCCACGGTTAAATATAGCTTTTGATACTGTAACATTTTAATGCAATTCCTTACAAATTATTAGTTTTATGGTCTTGTTCTGTTACCATTCAACCGCTAGCCCTATATATTCGGTAGCCTTTTCTCAAGATGGCTACCGGGCTCTTCCATCTTCAGGAGTGTGAAGGGCACGAGTTTCTCTCGGAGTACATGTGGTGTCTCAATATAAAGCAAGCGCGAACTAAGTCATAAGGACAAACCACATTCCGCACGGGATTACGACATTAACTTTCAAGACCACGCAACACTCGGGTGGAGCCTTCTTTTCTTCTCGCGGTGGACTGGGAAAGCGAATGAAGGCACCAAAGCGACTAAAAACGTGACCTCATTTGTGTGCAACATTAATACAATGCACAACCAGTAACCGCCCGTGGACAGCCGACAAGAGTTCAAGCACCTGCAGCCTGATATGAACATCCATCGAACTCCTCCAGGACGCGTTAGTTGGAATGCTCCAATAGGTATACAGCTGCAGACGTCCCTCATCTTCTGGACACTGTGCGCACCCCATCCGCACTGTGTGCGCAGGTGGGCGCTTGAGGCCCCCTTTTCGTCGTCGACCTTCTGCCTTCCTCTTCCCTCCCCATATGTCGTCTCACCAGTCCTCCTCAGGTGCCCGAGGATACGGCTGTAGAATATGTACCACTGCGCCCATCTACAACGTTGCAAGCTCATTGGCCGAGACTGTGTGCGCGTTCCGATTGGTCGACAATGTTTTGAAATCGCATTTAGTACGCGCGCATGTACGTGCAGTGTCCCGACGTCCGTTTCAGCATAGTTTCGAAATAGCACGTCTCGGCCGGCACGGCGTCCTGTTGTGTTCCGTGTTTTGGTGGTGTCAATCGACAGAGCAGTTTGTAGAAATGTGTTCACGGGCTGATTCGTGCGGCGGTGTGATTCAACGCGTGTTGTGCTGTTTCTGGACACGACTGCTATCCTACGAACAGTCTATCAACTGCGGAACTGGAATGCGTCGTGAGTTGGAGTGAGTGGAGAGTGAAGAAAAGGTTCGGGCGCCGACGGATTTCGAGGGCTGCCAACAGAGACAGGATTACGTGCCACATAAGCGCTTTCCGCTCTGCAAGCAGCGAAAGAAGATGCTCATCATAAAATGGCACGCACTCATGAGACTGCCTCGGTATTAAGAAATGAACGGTGTGTTCTGTTTGCTTCAAGTTCGAACTTTGTCAGTGTGTCAACAACGCAGTGGACTGATCTTGACGATGTCAATGATCTTTCGGAAGGTATGACACACTCTGTTTTGCACTACAAGAGACTTATCTGTATCCACGACAGACACATACACTCCGGCGATGGAACCTGTTCCGAAACGATCGGGTTGATGCAACACGTACATCTGGAGGTGTTGCTATCCTCACACCAAAAACCCTCCTTGCAAAGCACCTTCCACTGAAAACAACACTCCTGGCAGTTGCTGTTCAAATATGTCTTCTTGGGGTCCTAACTGTATGTTCTTTATACCTACCACAGCTACCACCATCAGCTGTGGTAGGCCAGAACACACTTAGATGAACTCCCGCCGCCTTTCCTTTTACTGGGAGATTTTAATTCCCATAACTGTTTATGGGGCAGCTCGAGAGTCGACAGGCGAGGAAAAATATTGGAAAAGATATCACTTTCTGGATCTATCTGCCTTCTCAACCAAGGAAGTCCTACATATGTAAGCAGCGCTAATGAATCTTTCTCTGCTATCGACCTCTCCTTGTGCAGCCCATCAATGTATCAGAGCATTGACTGGGTAGTAGATCAGAATTCTCGGGGTAGCGACCACTTTCCTGTTGTCTGCGTAACGCTCGTCGAAACTGCGTAATGCTCCAAGCACCCTAGGTACACGTCCACCGCGGTGGAAACTGTCACAGGCCGTGTCACTGGCAGAGCTTTTGGGACCAACAGACAAGCAACACGTTAAGAACTATAAAACCTAAGATAGGCACTCCTCCATCTACATCCAATCCACTGTATGAGGTGCTATCCTGTCGGCTCCGCCTGGGACACACCTACTTAACAGACGGATATCTCTTACCGTGTATTCACACGAGCGCCTTTTCTGACTGCGCAGCGACTGAAGGAGGAGAAGGAGGTATCAGCGTAATCACCCAATCATCCAACCATTCGGTCGCGGGCGGGGCTTATCGTACAGCAGAATCTATGAAGCGCGCACGTTCTTATCTTATTTTTGGCGAGATATGAAAGAGCCTTGTGCAACATCACTGCGCTCGGCAGCTCCGTCCGTCAGAAAGAACCACGCGGATAGTTTGTTCGCGGGGCACAGAATCTCACGACTGACGCGCAAAGCCTTCCAGGAGGACGAAAAAAAAAAGAAAAAGAAAAGCCACCTTTTGTTCCCAATGTGACAAGCTCTTTTGTTTTTATCTAATACACCTGGTAGAGCAACACTCGATTTTGTGGAAACTTGCCGATGAGCAATACCGAAATGTACCATGGAAACATGCCATGTGAGAACAGATCGTTTTTGAAATGAAAAAGAGACACCTGGATGTCGAAGCAACGGTATGTATGTACACCAAAGCACTTTTTGGGTCCCCATATTCACGGCGTAGTCGTTGTATCAGTTAAGAACGCGTTAATTATTAATAACGAGTTGGCTGCATGCTCGCATTCCAAACCAAAAGGTATCGGCTCAGGATGCTGGTAGTTTCGTTTAAAAACGAGAAAATGTGTGAGCAGTATGTCGCACGCAGGTAAGCTAAAGGGGCTCAAAATTTAATCCACGAGCCGGCCACTGCGGAGGTCGCGCATATTCATAGTTGTCTTGCATCATAAATTAACCGTGTAATGCTATAATATTTTAGGGCTGTAATTACACAAGCTTACAGGTAGCACCCTGTGTTCACCATCACGTCTGGCAGTGGGCTCGCGGGAAGCCACTGTGTGCATACATTGTGTCCTTACAAACATCAACAAGGACGAACAGTTGTAATAAACAAAGCAAAGCCAGTTTTCCTCGGTTTCACTATTTTTGCGTGTTTGCCATCCATCGCGGCCACAAAGTTTGGGAACTGCCACAGCGCTTCAAAGTAACGTGTTTTAAATCTGGATAAAGCTAGTGCTAAAAATGCAACATATTGACGAACATACGTTATAGCGTCTCGCTTTGCCATAGCATTATTTCGTAATTATTCACTAGCGGAGCTTCTTATACAACGCGATATGCAAAAAGTGCGAATTCGTAAATTTCGTTTTGTCCCATAATTTTATATGTATGGACGGGACGGTAACGTACCCGCCCCTCAACCCCCCCCCCCCCCCCCCCAAAGAAAAGAAAGGAAAAGACCAGGAAAGATCATAACGGTTGTTTGAGTGGGAGAGGATCATTTCCAAGAGAGGTTCTTCTCCTGTTCTAATTGCACTACCAACGGTGCGGGTTCATGATGGTGAACTCTACCTGGTTATGCCACTGGTATATGCGATGAACGTTTTACTGCAATGAGTAGTGTACGAAGGCAGTAGACACAAAAACATGGCCTGTCCAACGCCTAAAGCAATGGGGCCAATGAAACGCAGGAATTGGTAGCTCCCAGAGGAGGGGATCGTACCTGAACCATCCCATTTCTGCACCCTAGAAACTGAACTTCAGGGCATAGCAGGCTATGCTCCAACCACAGCCACGAGCGATAGGGTCATCGCTTCTTATTCGAAGAGAGAGGAGGGCGAACGGTTTTTTGTGTCACTTATCATATATCCGAATTGCCACAAGGGAGGGGGGGTTATGGCAGGATCGGCTCGCCGTTGTTTTCCACACAGAAGTGGGCGTCGCAAAAAGCAAACAGAAGAAAAGAAGCAAGCCGGATGGAGGATAGCGGTGCGTAGAGGGTGCATGAGTTCGTCGGGGCGAGCAAACTGTTTGATGGGTCTTGGAGCAAGACCCGCCTTCTGCAGAAAGAGGACAAGGTTTCTTGCTTTAGCAGAACGTGCGGCAGAAATACCACACACACACCGTTGAGACAAAAAGGTGTACGCTCCACTGTGTCTTCCAATCAGAAGTGAGCCTTCGCGGTAATGGTTGGAGCAGAGTGTGCTATGCGATGAAGTTGTTTTTACTGTGTTCTAAAGGTGCGACCTTTACGCCACAGCCGTCTCTGCTTTACAGCACACTCATCACTATCATACTGCTGCGGCGTTACGGTAGAAAACGAAGACACACAGCCTTCATAGCACTCTCTCCCCCACTCTTTCCCGCTCAGTCTTATTTACGAACGCTTTATGCATTTAGAGGCATATTTAAGCGCACATAATTCGAAGGAACCTGTTGCAGATGGGTTACGGTAAAACGATCACTGGCTAGTATAATGTTCCGCATATTCATCTCTATACTCTCCTTATGAGCTTTGCTATGCGGAGCAGAATGTATTCAAAAGCGGCCGCATCGATTCTCAAAACCTTGCGATAGGCACATGGGTCCTCGTGTCGTAGCTCCCGTAGAAGGCTATTTTGCAGACAGTGCTCTTTCCTCAACACCCATTCTTTCGTCCATATCTTCCTTAACCACTTCTTTTCATGGCAGCATTCACTATCGTCAATGAGAACAGCTAAAGTCACCAATTTTCGCTTTCTTTCGTCCATTGCGTACCAAGCGCCGAACACATAACATTAATGCTGCAACCTTCAACCGCAGCGCGAACGTTATCCCCGGCATCTGAGCTGACAGCACATTGGAACACTATCTGTGTAGGCATTCCAGAGGGGCGTAGCCTCAGCGCCTTATCATTTACCCTCTCGCTCCCTCAGTCGCTGCGCCGTCAGAAAACACGCTCGTGTGAATACACGGTTACCGTGTATTCACACGAGCGCCTTTTCTGACTGAGCAGCGACTGAAGGAGGAGAAGGAGGTATCAGCGTAATCACCCAATCATCCAACCATTCGGTCGCTGGCGGGGCTTATCGTACAGCAGAATCTATGAAGCGCGCACGTTCTTATCTTATTTTTGGCGAGATATGAAAGAGCCTTGTGCAACATCACTGCGCTCGGCAGCTCCGTCCGTCAGAAAGAACCACGCGGATAGTTTGTTCGCGGGGCACAGAATCTGACGGCTGACGCGCAGAGCCTTCCAGGAAGACGAAAAAAAGAAAAAAAAAGCCACCTTCTGTTGCCAATGTGACAAGCTCTTTTGTTTTTATCTAATACACCTGGTAGAGCAACACTTGATTTTGTAGAAACTTGCCGATGAGCAATACCGAAATGTACCATGGAAACATCCCAAGCAGCACAATGTACCGAAAGTCGAGTGCAATAGGGGTGTACGGTATGTGTCTTATCAAGGTTCTTCAGCTTCACGCGTCTGTTGAAGGCCTTCCACCTACCCGTCCCCTCTACTGCACTCGACTTTCAGTACATTGTGCTGTTTGGGATGCCATGTGAGAACATATCGTTTCTGAAATGAAAAAGAGACATCTGGATGCCGAAGCAACGATATGTATGTACACGAAAGCACGTTTTGGGTCCCCATATTCACGGCGTAGTCGTTGTATCAGTTAAGAACGCGTTAATTATTAATAACGAGTTGGCTGCATGCTCGCATTCCAAACCAAAAGGTATCGGCTCAGGATGCTGGTAGTTTCGTTTAAAAACGATTAAATGTGTGAGCAGTATGTCGCACGCCAGGTAAGCCAAAGGGGCTCAAAATTTAATCCACGAGCCGGCCACTGCGGAGGTCGCGCATATTCATAGTTGTCTTGCATCATGCATTAACCGTGTAATGCTATAATATTTTAGGGCTGTAATTACACAAGCTTACAGGTAGCACCCTGTGTTCACCATCACGTTTTGCAGTGCGCTCGCAGGAGGCCACGGTGTGCATACATTGTGTCCTTACAAGCATAAACGAGGACGAACAGTTGTAATAAACGGAGCCAGTTTTCCTGGGTTTCACTATTTTTGCGTGTTTGCCATCCATCGCGGCCACATCGTTTGGGAACTGCCACAGCGCTTCAAAGTAACGTGTTTTAAATCTCGATAAAGCTAGTGCTAAAAATGCAACATATTGACGAACTTACGTTATAGCGTCTCGCTTTGCCATAGCATTATTTCGTAATTATTCACTGGGGGAGCTTCTTATACAACGCGATATGCAAAAAGTGCGAATACGTAAGTTTTGTCCCATGATTTTATATGTATGGATGGGACGGTAACGTACCCCCCCTTCAAGCCCCCCCCCCCAAAGAAAAAGAAAGGAAAATATCAGGAAAGATCATAAGGGGTTGTTTGAGTGGGAGAGGATCATCTCCAATATATTTTGATTTGATTTGATTGGGGTTTTATTGGCGCCTCAGCTAGAAGGGCCATAATGCGCCAAATGCCATTGAAGACTATCTAGTTAAAAAATACAAGTTCAGGACTAAATTTGGAGTAACTGTTACATTAGTATTTAATGTCATAGATCTTTTAAAACCCAGTATCCTTAAAAACTATATATACACGTTCTCAAAAGGACATTTCCAAGAGAGGTTCTTCTCCCGTTCTAATTGCACTACCAACGGTGCGGGTTCATGGTGGTGAACTCTACCTCGCTATGCCACCGGTATATGCGATGGACGTTTTACTGCAATGAGTAGTGTACGAAGGCAGTAGACAAAAAAACATGGCTTGTCCAACGCCTAAAGCAATGGGGCCAATGGAACACAGGGATTGGAAGCTCCCAGAGGAGGGGATCGTACCTGAACCATCCCATTTCTGCACTCTAAAAACTGAACTTCAGGGCATAGCGGCTATACGCTCCAACCATGGCCGCGAGCGGTAGGGTCACCGCTTCTGATTCGAAGAGAGAGGAGAGTCAATGGTTTTTTGTGTCACTTATCATATATCCGAATTGACACAAGGGAGGGGGTTATGCCAGGGTCGGCTCGCCGTTGTTTTCCACACAGAAGTGGGCGTAGTCACGACTTCAGCAAAAAGAAGAAAAGAAGCAAGCCGGATGGAGGATAGAGGTGCGTAGAGGGTGCATGAGTTCGTCGTGGGGAGCAAACTGTTAGATGGGTCTTGGAGCAAGACCTGCCTTCTGCAGAAAGAGGACAAGGTTTCTTGCTTTAGTAGAACGTGCGACAGAACTACCACACACACACACACACCATTGAGACAAAAAGGTGCACGCTCCACTGTGTCTTCCAATCAGAAGGGAGCCAGGGTTATTATTCGCGGCAATGGTTGGCGCAGAGTGTGCTATGCGATGAAGCTGTTTTTACTGTGTTCTAAAGGTGCGACCTTGACGCCACAGCCGTCTCTGCTTTATGTCACACTCATCACTGTCACACTGCTGCGGCGTCACGGTAGAAAACGAAGACACACAGCCTTCATAGCACTCTCTCCTACACTCTTTCCCGCTGAGTCTTATTTACGAACGCTTTATGCATTTAGAGGCATGTTTAAGCACACATAATTCGAAGGAACCTGTTGCAGATGGGTTACGGAAAAACGATCACTGGCTAGTATAGTGACCCGCATATTCATCTCTATACTCTCCTTATGCGCTTTGCTATGCGGAGCAGAATGTATTCAAAAGCGGCCGCATCCATTCTCAAAACCTTGCGGTAAGCACATGGGTCCTCGTCTCGTAGCCGCTGTAGAAGGCTATTTTGCAGACCGTGCTCTTTCCTCAACTCCCATTATTTCGTCCATATCTTCCTTAACCATTTCTTTTCATGGCAGCATTCACTATCGTCAATGAGAACAGCAAAAGCTACCAATTTTCGCTTTCTGTCATCCATAGCGTACCAAGCGCCGTGCACATAAAATTAATGCTGCAACTTTCAACCGCAGCGCGAACGTTATCCCCGGCATCTGAGCTGACAGCACATTGGAACGCTATCTGTGTAGGCATTCCAGAGGGGCGTAGCCTTAGCGCCTTATCATTTATCCTCTCGCTCCTTCAGTCGCTGCGCCGTCAGAAAACACGCTCGTGTGAATACACAGTTATGGGAAGAAGACCCTCCCGAATGCAGTCACTATGGGGAACAACTCTCAATCCTTCACATCCTCATTGTACGAGTGGCGTTCAAGTCAAACCGGGACTTTCTGTCTCCTGAGTGCACAATTGCTGGCGCTACTTCTTTTTCGTCATTTTCACACGCGACAGGCCTCCACGTTCACCACGTGGTGGTCCAAAGTTTGTGCAAAACAGAAGACATGTGCTGGACAAGATGGCCAACAACGAGGTGAGCGCGCACATCGAACAGCGAATTGTCATGAAGTTTCTCGTGAATAAAGGCGTAAAGTCATCTGAAATTCACAGAAGACTTCAGGCTAAGTATGGCCACGATACACTTAGCCGCAGCAAAGCGTTTGAGTGGTGCAAACGGTTCCGAGACGTCCGTACATCGGTGCAGGAAGCACCCCGAAACAGTGCCAAAACACCCCGTCTGCGAGTAAGGTCATGGCCACGGTTTTTCTGGGACAAGGTGGCGTTGTTCATGTTCATTTTCTGCCCAGTGGTACCACCATCAATAGTGAAGATTACTGCCAGGTTCTCAGGGATGTGCATAAGGCGCTGAAGCAAAAGCGGCCAGGCCTCATCACCAAAGGAGTCCTCCTCCTACAAGACAATGCACGCCTGAATACCGCGCATCTCACGACACGCACCTTGCAGGAACTTGGCTGGGAGTTGCTGCCACATCCCCCTTACAGTTCAGACCGCGCCCCCAGCGATTTCCATCTCTTCGGGCCACTGAAGACGTTCCTTGGGGGCCACCACTTCAGCAGCGACGACGCGGTCAAGAATCCGGTTCGATCATGGCTGCTACGCGCCGATAAGGATTTCTACGCTGCTGGCATCCAAGCCCTCGTGACACGCTGGGACACGTGCATTAGTGCAGCTGGAGATTACGTTGAAAACCAAAACAAATTTCTCGCCTGTAAGTTCATGTTACTTTTGCGAAAAATGAAAAGTCCCGGTTTGACTTTAACACCCCTCGTATGCCCAGCATATCAGCATGTTCGTCAACGTCATTTTGTTTTGTTCTATAGAAACTTCTTACCACTGAACCCGGCGCTTTGCTGGGTGATGAAAGTTTTGTAAACTTTGAGAAGGTCTACATGTTTTTTAGAGATACCGGGTTTTTAAAGGATCTGTGATTTTAATTACTAACCCACCATTTAGCCCAGTTTTAGTGAACACACAAATTTTACCTAGGTAAAACTTGCAGTAGTATTTGTCGCATTATGGCCTTAGTAGCGAATGCGCCAGAAAAACCCAAATCAACTCAAAATCACTGATGTCTCGCCGCGACACACTGTTAGCGCCGACCCAAGATCGTGTCACTTCCCTGCGCCGGGGTGAGGAGCTCCAAGTAGAGCGAAACAGCTGTCCTCGGCTGGGAGTGCACGATCAAATTATAAACATATGCTCAACGTGCAGCCACAGAGCTTCGGCTATTTTTCCTTTCTATATGTATTCGCTGGCTTGCACTGCCACCTCCACAGGTGGCACCGTCACCGTGGAACACCGATGCCTCCCCGAGACATACTGTTAGCGCTGACCCAAGATCGTGTCACTTCCCTGCACCGGGCTGACGAGCTCCAAGTAGAGCGAAACAGCTGTCTTCGGCTGGGAGTGCACGATCACATTATAAACATATGCTCAACCTGCAACCACAGAGCTTCGGCTATTTTTCCTTTGTATATGTACTCGCTGGGTTGCACTGCGGCCTCGACAGATGGCACCGTCACCGTGGAACACTGATGTCTCCCCAAGACACACTGTTAGTGCCGACCCAAGATCGTGTCGCTTCCCTGCGCCGAGCTGACGAGCTCCAAGTAAAGCCAAACAGCTGTCCTCGACTGGGAGTGCACGATCAAACTATAAACATATGCTCAACGTGCAGCCACAGAGCTTCGGCTATTTTGCTTTTGTATATGTACTCCCTGGCTTGCACTGCGGCCTCCACAGGCGGCACCCTCACCGTGGAACACTGATGTCTCCCCAAGACACACTGTTAGCGCCGACCCAAGATCGTGTCACTTCCCTGCGCCGGGCTGACGAGCTCCAGGAAGAGCAAAGTATCTGTCCTCGGCTGGGAGTGCACGACCAAAGTGTAAATCAAATGAAAAGTTGAAGTTGTGTCAGACGGCTACGTAATTATAGTGAACGTTGCGATAAATGGGAGACAGAAGACAAAAGTAGGGGAAGTAAAAAAAAAGTTTACCAAACTTAAAAGTTATAAGTTATAGCTATAGTTATAAGTTAAAGTTATAGCTATTTCGTCCCGAAGAAGGCGGAGCTTCCGCCGTAACATAGACATCGCCCCTAACTTTTATAACTTTTAAATTTTAATAAACCCTTTTTGTTACTTCCCCTACTTTCGTCTTCTGTCTCATATTCATCTCAACGTTCACTATATATTCACACGTTCACAGGGTTTTTTTTTTTCGGGACATATTTTTCATTAAAAAACTAAGGGTTATAGACATGCTGTTTTCACATCTATCATCTCTGGACCGGCGGACGTTCTTGGCCATATGTTGCTCATCCGTCAAATGACTAATTACCTAAAAATCGTTAAAAATTCACTTTTTAATTGTAAAAGGGGGATATGTTTAATAGAGTGAAAGAAAAAGGAAGAGAAGAAAAAAAAGGAAATGTCAGCCAGGCTATTGCCAGCTTGCTACTCCGAAAAAGAGAAATAAAGAAGGAAACTGAAAATAAACAAAAAGGAAGAAGGAAAAGGAAGAAATGAAAAGAAAAACAGGCATGCAGTGCACTACAGCACGAATGTCCAGTCAGAGGGCAGATGCAAGGCACGAGTCTGTCAAGAAGCGGACAGGGCTGTAGTTACGGCCCACTGAGTAGGCTGAGGTACGGGACCAAGGAGGGTGGCCATGGACAATGTGCTGTAGCCCAGCTGTATTAGACGGCGATGGAGGGCTTGCCGTTGGGGAATGTGCTGCTGGCAGTGCAGAAGACAATGAGGAATGTCGGCCACCTCGCCACAGCTGGAACACAAGGGGGAGCTAGCTTGGCCCATTTTGTAAAGAAGCAGTGGGGTGCGGGCAACGTTGAGACGGACGCGGTGCAGCAGTGATTCCTCCTGACGTCTGCAGCGACACGCAATGAAAAAGGTAACCGAGGGGTCGATGGACTGCATGTGACTGTTGTAGGCGGCGGCCTGAGATTTAAATGCTTTGGCACGGGCTGCACACCGGCGGCGAATAGCTAAATGGCAAGCCGAAACTGTAAGTGGTGGACGTGCAGTGGCAGGAGTAGCAGCTGCGGCGGCTCGTCTTACAGCCGCGTCTGCGCGTGTGTTACCGGCCAGGCCCACATGACCAGGCACCCATTGAAGGGACAAAGCATGGCCATTGGCACGGAGTCTGTTGTACATCTGAATGATCATGCTGGGTATATCCTGTATGAGGTTGGTGCGGGGCGACATCAAGCGGAGGAGGGACGCCTTGCTGTCGGTGAGGACGACCCATTTCCCAGGCGGCAAGTCAGTAATGTATTCCAGGGCGGTAACAATGGCGAACAGTCAGCCTCGGTGGACGACATGGGATAGGACAGTTTGTAGGCCTGTTCATGGTCTGTATCCGTAACGTAAAAGGCTGCGCCCGATGCGTCAGGCATTACGGAGGCATCGGTGAAGATTTGTCGGCAATGGGGATCAGTAGAGGTGAGGTGGGCCAAAGCGAGTTGTTGGGCTACCACAGGGCTGATTGCCTGTTTTCGGGGAAGGTCTGGTATAGTGGCGTGAATGCGAGGCCGTTTTAAGGTCCACACTGCTGGCACAAAGGTAGTGGCAGGTGTCGAGGACGGGAGATTGTCTCGTAAGCGGGCAACTGCATTGGCAAAAGCGTATGCAGGGCAGCTGACAGCAATGCGGCGAAGGGGATGAGAGGGTTGCGTTAGACAGAGGGCGTAGACGCGGAGGGTGGCTGAGTGCCGCAGAATGGGTATAGGCTGCTCCCGAGCTTCGGCGAGTACGGAATATGTCTCCGTTGTTCGAGGGACGCCAAGACAAACACGGAGACTGCGGGCATGGAGGTTCAGGAGCTCCTGCTCTTGGATGCAGCTGAGGGCATCAAGGATCGGGAACAACAACAACATATATATTGTGATGATGAAGTGGGGAGGTTTTCCACTCTAGGAGTGGAACGCTACCCCATGGCTAGGGGTCTAATATGAGTGGTGACAATGATCAGTGATGACGATGAGAGATGACGGGAATGATCGAAGTGGCGATGACGATGCTGGACGTGATCGTGGTGGTGGGAGTGTCCGAGGGCGCTGCTGGGGTCATAGTGAGTCCTTTAGGCCTGTCGCCTCAAAGAAGTCAACCACGTGACGTAAGGCCGCCCTGGAGTCGGCCGCCGTGTCCCAAGGGCCGAGGATGGTCGACAAGTTGAAGGGGCGGCAGCCAAGGGTGGCAAGCTGCGACTGCAGTGTACGCCTCTCGTTGACATAGGTCCGGCAGCGGAGGAGTATGTGCTCAACGTTGGCAAGTACGCCACACTCGTTGCACATAGGGCTAGCCTCACAGCCTAGCTGGTATCGATAGGACGGAGTGAAGGCCACATTCAGACGTAGCCTGTGGATGAGTGACTTCAGAGGACGAGGAAGCTTTGCAGGCAGTCGGTATGACAGCGTTGGGTCTACATTCCCCAAAGAGGACATAGTTGGAATGTCGTGTTGCCACTGTAGGGTAGACCAGGAATCGGACAAATGCCTGAGGAGGGATCTTCTGTCTCCTCTCGAGAGTATAATGGGCATAGAAGGTCGTTGTTGGTGTGCAGCGGCAGCGGCAGCGTCGGCCTCGTGGTTCCCAGTTATTCCGCAATGCCCTGGAACCCACTGAAAGGCAACGTAGTGGGAGCGATCTTGTAGGGACTTCAGGGCGCACAGGATGTCTATCACCACTGAGGCAAGGGAACCGCGGATGCCCATGTTTTTAATGCACAGGAGAGCTGCTTTGGAGTCTGTGTAGATTACCCAGTGCCGCGGTTCACAGTCTTCCGCATATGTCAAAAATAACAAGATAGCATAAAGTTCAGCGGATGTCGATGAGGTACGGTGAGATAGACGACACCCACGTGTAACAGACTGTGATGGAATGGCAAAGGCTGAATATGAAGTGTCCCTGGCCGACGATCCATCCGTGTATACAGCGGTACTGTTGCGGTATTGAGCCTCGACGAAGTCAAGGGTAAGTTGCCTAAGAATAAAATCAGGATAGTTCTTTTTGTTGTTCTTGAGACCGGGGATGGAGACAGTGACCGACGGCGATGGCAGCGTCCATGGAGGCACTTTGGGTGCCGTCTGGTCGACTATGAATTTGGGGATATGAGGTCTGAATGATGTCACAGCAGCATGAACCGTCGCGTTCCGTCTAGCGTGAAGCTTGCGAATCAGAGTGTGACGGTTATGATGGGCACGTAGACGCAGATAGTGGCGTGCAGTTTCCCGAGTACGGAGAACCTCAATGGGGATGTCCCTGGCCTCAGCCACTACTAGATGGGTTTCAGCGCCTCGTGGGACCCCAAGACATACCCGAAGGCTGCGCGCTAGCAAGGCTCGAATCCTTTGAATCAGTGTCTGAGGAAGTCCGTGTAGGACGGGAAGGCTGTACATCACTGAGCCACGAACCAGGGCATTGTGCAGCATGAGGAGATCCTTCTCGTCTCGCCCCCATCTCATACCTGCGAAGTGACGAATCACGTTGACCCAGCGTTGGACTTTCTGTTCAATGACGTCTATGTGGCGCTTCCACGGCAAATTCCATGATAGAGTCACGCCTAGGAACTTGTGATGTGTCACCTGCTCCAGTGGGCTTCCACCAATATACAGGCGATATCTATGCATGTCTTTGTGCGTGAAGGCTAGAACTGCGCTTTTCTCTACGGATATCTCCATTCCTGCCTGGAGTAAGTAGAGGCGAATGGCATCTAACGTGCGCTGAAGACGCTGACGGAGTGCTGGACGGGAAGTGCCTGTAGTCCAAACACAGATGTCATCGGCATACCGGGACAAGTTGACTTTCCGCTGAATGCAGGTTCCAATGCCTGCCATAACGGCATTAAAGAGGAGCGGACTTAGGACGCTTCCTTGTGGTACCCCCTGAGAGATGGGGAATTGCTCTGTGTCGCCTTGTCTTGTCCGGACGAAAATACCTCGTTGACTGAGGAAATCGGCTATCCAAAGCAACGTTGTACGTGAGAGCGCAGCGCGGTATAGAGCATGTAAGATTGATGGATGGCTAACGGTGTCGTATGCTCTCTTAACATCAAGAAATACCGCCGCCGAGATCTTCCTGCCTCGTCGTGCCTCTTCCACCGACGTGACCAAGTCGAGGACAGAGTCTATCGAACTGCGGTGCCGTCGAAACCCAGCTTGCTCTTGAGGGAAGAGCCACCACTCAATTCTACGCAAGACCATTCTTTCCATAACTTTCCCCAAGCAGCTGGTCAGAGTTACCGGGCGAAATGATGCCAATTGGGATGGGTGTTTTCCTGGTTTTAGCAACGGTACCACTTGGCCGACTTTCCACTGCCTAGGAACCTGTCCATGCCTCCACGAGTGATTGCAGATGTTCAGCAGGGCCTGAAGGGAAGTAGGGTCAAGGTTTCGAATCACTGTGTATGTAATGGCGTCCGGGCCTGGAGAAGACTTCTTGCATGCAGCTGAAATGGCTGACGAAAGTTCTGCCACGGAGAAGTCCATATCCAAGGCAGGGACAGCTGCTGGGTTGGCATGCTCGAGAATAGATGTCACATGGGCTGTATGGGTTAGGTACTCCTCGGTGCTGGTTACATTGGCTCCCTTCGTAATGACACGGCAGAATTCCCTGGCCACCTCTTTCTCAGACGTAGATGTTAGGAGCGCAAGAGCTCCAAGTGGGTTCCGAACTGGAGGGTTCTCCTTTAAACTTCTTGCGACTCTCCATATCCGAGCAGGGCTCTCAAAAGGTGATAAGGAGCAACAGAAGTGCCGCCACCGTTGACGGTCAAGGTTTCGGAGTTCTTTCTGGACAAGCCTACTCGCGCGTCTTGCTTCCTGTATATCAGAAAGATCTCCTGTCCGTCGAGCTTTACGTTCAGCGCGCCTTCGGACAGCACGTAGTTGCTCCACACGAGGGTTAGACCCTAAGTGACCAGAACACACGTTGACTGTTTTAGAGGACGAGGCAAGGGCATCGGCAATGACATTCCCTAGCTGATCCACAGAAAGCAAAGGGTAGGCCCTATCTCCACATGCTGTACGAAACGAACGCCAGTCTGTTAATTTCGCCGTTCTACATCCCGCTCTCGTTGAATATCCATCATACGTGATGTATATGGGCACGTGGTCGCTTCCCCTGCCATCAAGGTCCGTGTACCAATGGAGCTTCCTATAGATATCTCTTGAGCAGAAGGAGACGTCCAGAACGTCCGTAGTGAAGGACCTCCGCAAAAACGTGTGTGATCCATCATTCAGGATGCAGAGATCCATGCTCTCGATCAGCTCCATCCATATTTTCCCTCGACGATCAGTTTTGGTGCTCCCCCATGCAGAGTGGTGAGCGTTAATATCACCGACCACTAGATAAGGAGACTCTAAATTGTCCAGCACAGCCTTCAGATCGGTCTTGGACACCTTAGCTGACGGCGGCACGTATAAGTTCACCACAGTGACGACAGTTTTACCCAAGCGAATTCTACACCGGATACAGTCTAGACCAGCCACTTTCGGCGTTGGAAGGGCAGCTGCATTGAAATCGCGTCGAACAAGCAGAACCGTCCTTGAGAAATCTGTATCTTCTTGCGTGACCAACCTATAACCGCTGAGTCTGAAGTCCTTCTCAACATAAGCTTCACTAATAGCCAACATGGGAATTCGATGCCGAAGTAGAAATTCTTTAAGATCTGGCAGCTTGTTGCGCAGACTGCGCGCGTTCCACTGCATTAAGACAGCATTCCTATAGGTTTGCTCCATGACCGAGGAAAAGGCTGTCAATCTATAGAAGAGCCTTGACTTCGGGCAACCGCGCAGCCTCAGGGCAACAAGCAACAATGGCCTTCATAGCAGCAAGAACTAAGGGGATGATGACACAGGAGTCATTCGAAGACTGGGGGGAGTGCCATTTCAGCCGTCGAGGCGCTGCTGGCAGAGTCTCGTCGGTCTTCCTTGGACCTCGCACTGCGGCCGCGAAAGTTGCACGGAGAGGAGTGGTAGCATTAGGGATGTCATGCTGGCTATCTAGGAGCCGCACATGCCTTCTCGGTTGAGGCTTAAATGCTTGTGGTTTGGGGGTTTTGACTGTTGGTTTTGAGACCTGCTGAGGTGCCCCTTGGGATCTCGCAGTAGTTTGTGGTCGACCATCACTTTTGGCCGCCTGGAGACCTAAAGTTGAACCTCCGTCCGTTTGTGCACTACGTCGTGCCTTCCTGATCTCAGGGGAAGGGGAAGGGGTGTTGGTCAAAACACGAGCCTGAAAGCGCCTTGTAGCTGCCCTCTTCCGGGGAGATAAAGAATGCGATGCAGCATGCGGTCCCTCGCAGTTTGCACATTCGCGCTGTACATTCCTTGAGCGTGTGCGGCTGAGAGCAGAACTTCGACCGTAGTGGCCATCGACAGCTTCGAGCAAGATGACCGAACCTCTGGCAGTGATAGCATTGCACTGGACCTTCCACATACTCATGCACCTTATGCGTTGAGAAACCAAACTTAACTTCCTCAGGTATCCTTCTGTTGGACTTGAAGGTCAATATGACATTTCGAAGGGGGATGTACTGGTCCGACCCATCTTCATGAGAGACATGCCGCACTTGACGCCGAGCGGCTATGACGCCATCCTCTCCCAAATACGAGGTGAGTTCCTCGTCGGTATACTCCAGTGGGACGTCATAGATTTTCCCCATGTTATTAACGTATGAGGAGGGGATGGTGACAGTAACTGCCACCCCAGCCACTTCACTAAGGGTCATCAGATTAGACACTGCCCCTTCCGTCTGGACGAAGATGCACATGGAGCCATCAGCGTTGACACGATGACGGAGAATTGATTCCTGGGCCGCAGAGCGAATAGTCTTCGCTACCACGTTGGGATTGACTTTCCAAAACGACTTTCCAGGGTCAACTGGCTTGAACAATACAGGGATGCCTTGAGGCCTATTTTTCTTGTAAGTCACTAGCGTGAAAGGGTCCCCCATATCTTGGTCCAGTGATTCATCACAATTCATTGGATCACTGGTCTGACTTACGTCGTACACTTCTGTGCCTGATGTTCGGTCCTCGGCCAGAGAAGGCTGTTGAAGCGACAGAAGTGTCCGTTCGCAAGGGGCGGAGTTCGACCGGTTTCTCCGTACCGGGGAGCGACTACGGCCTCGGGGAACCGCGTCGTGCGTTCCGGGGAGACCGGAACGACCACCATCACCATTCTTGGCCATCGGCCTGAAGGTGAGGGGTTATTTCGGGTTTAAGATAGCTAGGTTACCTTAGGGCTAACGAAGAGCAGAACAATCCACGCTCGTGCTGCACAGGTGCGTCACGAGCTTTTTCAAGGCTGGGATCGGGAGGATCGGGAGGCTGTATCGCAGTGTGCCCAAAACAAGAGCCGTATGAACCCGGTGGAGGTTCTGGCAACACGGGCCCCAGGACGCACATGCGATACGTTTGAGGACATTGACCTGGCTGGAGGCTTTCGTAACAAGCGTCTTCAAGTGAGTTGACCATGTGAGGCCTTGGTCAATTGTGAAGCCCAGGTAACGGCACGTTTTGAGAAAAGGTTAGGGGCAAACCGTCGATGAAGAGTGGATATTTGTGGAACGATCTCCGTGAAAAGGCCATGGCGACAGTCTTGGCGGGTGAGGTGGCTAGGCCACGGTCGGCAAGATAGTGGGCAATTGTGTCCAAGGAGCGTTGTAGACGACGTTGGATCGCATCACGACGAAGAGCAGAGGTCCAAATACAAATGCCATCTGCATAGATTGTGATGTGGGTGTGACTAGGCAGCTGTGCAGGAAGGGAGGCCATAATGATGTTGAACAAGAGGGGGCTGAGTTGGTTGGGGCTGATCCTCGTTGGAAGTCATTCCATTTTTTGAATGTCCTGAAACGATCACATGGGTTGAAATATCCATAACCGGATTTTGATATGCAAATGACCGGAACCAAAACCGGATTTTTTCTGCATGAATGCGAATTGCTTTAAATTTTACCGGCGTATGCTGTTCAGACTTCAGTCCGAAAATCTGGAACCCTAGCTATTGTCACACATACCGACAATCCAGGTATACGGACATCGAATGGATCACGCACACGTTCGTTCATATGTCATTTGTGTACATTCCTTCAAATTATTTTTATGTGAAAAACTATTGCCCGATGAACTTGTTGTTCACCAACTACTGCTCTGTGATTCTAGTATCGTGGAGAAGAAAACCTACGGTGTTGCGTCATCACCGTGTTACACTGTCAAGAACAAGGTTCGATATCCACTTGGTAAAGGTAGGTATCAAGCATTTACACTACAAGTTTCGCCTTTTATGACCAGAGGTTGGCTCAACAAATTACTGTATAAACTAGCGAAAATTTTGTTGGACAGTTAAACTAGTTAAACACCTTTTTGGCATCTATTGCTGACAACACGCACTTTAACATCTCCACGTGCGGACATTAATGAAAAATAATGGACGTTTCTGCAGCGAAGAACTCTCATAATAGCTAGAAACCAATACAGTAAAGCGCAAAGCTTCAGCAATACGGCAGCAATAGAAACTGTGTCACTAAAGTGTTGCACGCAGTCTCCGACTTGTTTCCACAAGCTCCGTTCACCGTTCTCAATTTTGAGTTAGTTCGAATTGGTTGATCAGTTTTTTTTTAAAAGTAGACAGACTTGATGCATTTCGTGTTCCGTAATGCCGCCAACAATGTTTCCCAAGCCTACGGAAGAGATATGATCGTCACAGTGTGATAGCGAGATGTATAAGACCACCAGAGAAGTCATTGAGGCCGAAAGATAGCGGAATTTGGAACGTCGTGTTTCAGCACCCGTCTTTGCCGTTGTCGGATAAGGAACCGGCTTTATAGTGAATTCAGCTGATTGTTTTCGTGCAGAGAAAGTTGCACTCCCAAGCAGCACAATGTACTGAAAGTCGAGTGCAATAGGGGTGGACGGGTATAGGTGGAAGGCCTTGAACAGGCTCGCGCAACTAAAGTACATTGATAAGACACGTACCGTCCACCCCTATTGCACTCGATTTTCAGTACATTGTGCTGCTTGGGCTGGCTCGAGCGTGATGTCCCACGGCCGCTTCAACCCAACTTGCGTTGCACACTCGCGTTTCATTGGTCCTTCGGTTCGCTCTTCGTTCGTTCTTGCCTTGACAGAACAACAACTTTATTTCAAGAGGACGAATGGGGAGTTTCATTGCCGGGGGCGATTCTAGAAATAAATAAAAGAGTGCGAGAGAGAAAGGCGAGGGTCGCCTACTGGCATCAAAGCTTGGAGCCTCGCCCAGGCAGTTGTGCACTCTAGATCCTCTCTATCTCGTTGGCTAGTTCACGCATACGGCAACGGCGGGGACATGCTGCGGTCGCTTGTCGCCGTTGTTCACACTGTCTCTTTTCCCGCTGTGGTCACCTGCCTTCCTGAACAACACGGTAGTGATGGGCGATACTATCGAAACATTCCATATTATCGATAGTTTTTGACTATCGATAGTACCGTGACATATAGGTGGTTCACTTCAGCGAGCTTCACGTCGCTTAAAGGACAACAGAAATGAAATTCGGTGACTGTGGGAAAATCATCACACTATATGCACTTCACATGGCTAATACTATATATAGAACCGCAAGTATTTTATGCCAAAGACGAACGGATTGGTATGTTATGAACGATTACTGAAGCGCTGCACCGCTCGCCCATGGGAGCTGCCCGCGGAGAGCACAGAGCATCTTGGGATCAGCCGAGGCAGGTTTGACGTCACACATTACTCTGGGGAAGCCGGTGAGCTGGGCGAAAGAGAAACTTTGCTGGCGTATTGCGTATCGCGCTCGAAATGTCGGACTCTGAATCTTCGTCCTCATTGTGGGAGTCCGAGAATGAGTTCTCGGATGACTTAGGCGTTCGTCCGTATATCTTCGACCCACAGCTAGGATCACACGAAGAATCAGGGGATGCCCAAGAACACGCCGCCGTCGGACGACGTGTGGAAGAATTCGACTGGTAAGTGTCCGCTCATTCTGCATGATTTCGACCATAACAGATACATAAACTATTCACAAGCATGGAAGTATCGTATAACTCACTACCCGTTCCTCTGATACCTAACATTACAGTTGTTCGTTGTTATATGTTGCACATGTGCGTTGCTTGCTGTTGCTGGTGTCGTGTTTCCCCTCATGTCTAAATGCCGCTCAACTTGGTGTTGGCGTTCCTTTGTAAGTAATACGCATCGTGCCCGCAAAGTTCAACGGCCATAGATAACCCGTAATTTTATTATCCTCAACTGCGCGTTGTAGGAAATCGCAATACTTCGAAAATGTCGACCTTGCGTTTATTATATTGTGCGATATTTGTATATCGTACGCAAAGGCGATAGGGCATGACATACTAAAAGCCGCTATTAGCTTATGTATGCATGAGAATATACTTTCTAAATTGTATTGGACGATGTAATGTACAGAGTCACGAATTGCATGTCAACAGGTGCTCCTGTGGAAACTGTATGCCCATGGAGGATGAGATATCCCCTGTTTGCTGCAATGAACAAGGCAGAGTGCAAGATGTTATGGAGGATGCAAGTGTGTTGTGCATCACATACCACCACCTCTTCCACAAGCACTGCCTTGATGCAGATACAATTGATTTAGAGAAAATACAAGAAAGAAGTAAGCAGGTGACAGCTACGATATGTGGGCAAAGACATTATGTTGCCTTTTAATTTTCAGAGCAAAAAGGTATATTGCGTACCGGCAATTTATATTTTGGATCTACCACCGCCTAGGGGAGGGAAACAGGGTTGTTATTCCAAGTTGTGCAATCCGAAGAATTCGTGATGCATTCCCATCTGAGGAGGGCGACTACACTGGATTCCGGCATGCACAACACTAGGTATGATAGAGTTTATGTTGTCTGTACAGCATTGTTTTTGTACAAGAGAAATGCAGTGTCATTTCCACACAATTTGTTTAATATGAATATCAATTTCTTTATTTCAGCTCATGAAGATTTTAAAAAAAGCTACAGGTGCAGTTTTTTTTTTTGATTGCGTGTTAGCGCCGCGAAGCAACTGTGGCTATGAGCGGCGTACAGACGTGGACAGACGGAGAGAGGACAGGGGGACTAGTACGCGTCCTGGGCCGACTTCAAGGGGAACTGTGCCGACATTCGTCTGGAAAGTCTTCGGAAAACCCAGGGAAAACCTCAGACAGCACAGCCGGTGGTAGGATTCGAACCCACCACCTCCCAGTCTACAGCACGACCTTGGTTACCGCCAACGAGCGGACGCCTTAGCCCACTCGGCCATGCCGCTGGTCAGGTGCAGTTCAACGTGTCCCTTTGACTGATGTTGTCTAGTCATGACCAACACTAACAGGCAGACCTGTACGTGGCATGTTACAAGTAACTGCATTATTAACAATCAATTACTCTTTCGAGTAACATTGAGAGTAATCGATTAGTTTTGCATGAAAGTAATTTTTCAAGTATAATCCCATTACAGTTTTACTGATGAAAGAAGGAAGTCACTGAAAAGGATAGCCAGCTGTAGGACTCGAACCCATGTCACCTAGATTACCAGTCCAGGGCTCTGTTTTCTTTTAATTCGGTGCTAGCACTGCGAAGCAACCGTGGCTGTGAGCGGCGTACAGATGTGGACAGATGTGGAGAGGACAGCAGGAAGGAGTAGGGGGACAGGGGGGTTAGTATGCGCCCTGGGCTGACTTCAGGAGGAACTGTGTCGACATTTGTCTGGAAAGTCTTCGGAAAACCCAGAGAAAACCTCACAGCCGGTGACAGGATTCGAACCTGTGTCACCTCCCAGTCTCGGCGTGGAAAGCAGATTGGAATCTCAACCACTATGCCACGGAAGCTGGTGGCTCTTTTTACTCCTTTCTATGTGTTCCAGCCTGAGAACATCAATTTCCATCATATACAATTTTACTTTGTGGAAGTCTGCCAACCGAGCCGCGCTGCTCTACTCCGCACAGTGTAATGGCACACTTCTCCACAATACAATATTTGTAACATGCAATAAAGGGCTGTTTTAGGCAGGTGCTCTTTTCTCATATTTGAATGTTACAGCTGTAGGCATGTGAGAGTGGCGGACGGGTTGTCCTGCAGTTTGCCCTCTGTACCTCAGTGTACGTCTTGAAACCCTTCACTCGAAAACAACCCCGAATGAAGAAAGCACATAACCTGTGTTGTAAGCATCATGTGTCAGCATTCAGCAAAGCAGCAATGAAGTTCTATTCAAATTTGCATGGGTAGTGTGCATAAAAAGCTGATCTCTGACAAACAGACATGCCTGAGATGCAATCTCATTTGCCTCTTCCTGTTCTTGCTCTCTCTCTATCCCCTTTTTGGGAATACAGACGGTTTGGTCAAGCTCATTGCATGTTGAAGCGTGCGGTGTGTCTGTCAACTAATGCCTGGATGCTCACTTCATGGTTGTAAGCATGAGAAAGGGGTGGAGGAGCATATCTGTTGGTGCTTTTCCTCGCTTCCGCATATGTCTTGTAGTGTGCCGTAGTTTGGAGTACTGCTTCCAAGAGATCATGCATATAGGCTGCAGCAAATGATAATTGTTATAAATTAACAAGACCACAGCGAAGTTCTTCTACAATCTTTCACATATTACTGCATATGATATGTGATTACCAAAAGTGCATTCCTCTTTAATTGGAAATGCAACAGCTTCTTTGCGTGACCGAGGAAACTTGACAGCAGAGCGGAGCTTCCCAGTAGCCTTTACAGCCTGTTGTCGCTGGCTGTTTTCATTGTAGTGCATCACTGCAATGTAGGTCCTATGGCAGAAAGACTTCTAGTTTTAAGGAACGTGCATCACCTCGAACATGTTGCACTTACCTTGCTTTCATGCACGCATAGGTGAAGTGTGTTGTCTTTGGTGCAAAGTGATTTAGTGTGCTGTGAAAACATTCTACAGCATACGTCTGCTCCACTGTCGAAAGTTGGGGAAGGTCTTTCAGAAGGTTCTTTGCTAGTACAATTTCCTTCAGTTTTGTGTACGCTGAAGAGTCTACAATAACATATGAATATCAAGCTTTAGAATTCAAAATTGCTGTTTATGACGTATCTCACCTTGGGGAGCCACTTTGTGCGTCGCATTTCCCCATGTGCACACTGCGGAAAAAGTTGGTCGTCATGTTGATGTATGTTTGCAATGTGCCTTGGCAGGGAGGTCCACTTTGGCAAAATTTGTCGTGGGTCATCATCTCGACTGGACATGGCACACCAATACAGGTGATTGATGATGGCCTTCACCCAGTCACCGAGGTCCTTTGCAGCTTTTAATTTGGACGCTGCAGTCAGTTTCTTATTGATGCCTACAAAAGAACGTAGCCATCGAGTCTACTCTGAGACATCACATATTGTCCAACAGAATGTACCCTTTGCTACATGCCACACGTCATACAAGTGCTCAATGTCCGGATTTTCTTTTCGCATGTAACACTGAATCTGCACGTGTCTGTCAGTAATTAGCCTGTGAACAACCATGCCCTGATTCCGAAGAAACTGCAGTGCGCGTTTCAGGCCCTCGAGCTCCATGGCATGACTGTTTGCAACCTCATTGCTCTGACAGGAAAAAAAAAAAAAAGCACATAGGTATATCTAAATGTAGAGTATCGCCCCTGGTGATGAAACTCCCCACTCATCATCTCAGAAGTTGTTGTAAGTCATCTACAAATGTTATGGGCCACGGTATACCTGCACAGTTTCAATATGGAGCACCTGCATCCGTGCGGCGTCAAGCATCATGTATGTTCCATACTTTGCTGAGTGGCCTGGAGAGTCTGCCCTCCCATCACCTGCTAATGTCAAGCCCTGCCCTTGCGCTGCCTCAAGCACGACCGTCTGGTGATGTTGCCAAACCTGCACAAAAATGAACATCATGAGCACTAGTCAGAATACACAGTGAATAAGACTCTTCACATGTGAATATTTATACCCCTCTTTTACCTTTTCTATTGCGGGTAGTAAAAACGGCCCCTGTACATTGAAAAATGTCCTGTAGCTGAAGCAACATATCCCCACAGATGTCAGTAACCTCAAGGTCTTCTTGATGTTGGAACCAGAGAAAACGATGCCTGCACTGAGTAAAATATTCCCAAGGGGCTTCCTATTCAAGAGGGGCTGGCTGTACCAAGAGCACACGCGCCCTCTTGCACATGCAGTTTCCACACTCAGCAGAGTTCCATCACATCTCTTCTTGACATGTACCACTTTCTCTGAACATTTTTGACACTTTGACAGCAATACATCTAAAGCTGTCTCAAAGATGATGAACTTTCGCTCTGAAATCCTGTTCACGGGGTTGTTCGTGGCATCCAGGACCTCGTCATGGAAGCTCAACCTAGAAAGTTCAACAACACATGGCATCAGGGAAGCATAACCTGCAAAAGAAGAAAGCGCATAACATAGTGCTGAAATAACATATCCATCGTCCATGGAGCTTTGCGAAGGCTCATATGTTACGTCTCCCTTGTCCAGACGAACACAATCAGGCTCCTCATCCGACTCGTCCTCACTATGAACAGGAGTAGAACGCCAGTGAATGTGACGTGTCTGAGTGCTTTTCGAGCTTCCTTCTCGTTGGGCTGGTGCAATGTCCAGTGCCACCTGAACAGCTGGGAATCGTAAAAAGATATGTGGACCCTAACCTACACTTGACATATGTACGTAACAGGACCATTGATACTCTTTCATACCACGGTTTCTATAAATGCCTGTTGTCTGGGTGTGTGCATTTTTTGTGAGCACGGCCTCTGTTAGCTGGGTTGCATGTGTGGTGTCGTTCCTTGGTACACAACCCACATCTGGCGAGCTACCGACATCTGGTTCCTATATAGAATTGCAAGATCATGTGGACAAAACTATAATCATGGGGAAGCAAATGTAAAAAAATATGATACCTGGCACACAAGCTCTTACCTGTTGACAGTCACTATTAGGTGTTTCAGAGGTGCAGCACATTTATTTATTTATTTATTTATTGTTAATACGTTAAAAGCCCGAGGGCATTACATAACGGAGGTGGGCACACGGTAAGGATACAGAAAAAATTACGAGAAAACAGAGTGAGAGATGGAGAAAACAAGACGTACAATATGCTATAAGGTATGTACATATAAACAGAATACACATGTTGTGTATGTCCATAGCCACACGGAACACTTGGAACATCCAACAAGAGGTTCTTTAATTTCGGCACAGCATGGCCCGACAGCTCGGAGCCACGTAGCAAATACAAAAGAGGATCAGAACCACCTACAGCGCGATCTTATACACAGTTAGGCGGCGCTGCTTATCAAGGTCAGACATGTAGGCACGTGGAACAGAATCCACACGCGCGATAAGATTAACCGCTTATACACATCATTCCTCCCTTCTTAATGTTAAGTTAATGTTAAGTAGTTTATCTTCAATTATAACATCTTACTTCGAAGTTTAAAAATAGTAATGATGCCACACTATACACTTTTATGACAAAAAAAAAACGATAACCAAGATACTTTAACTTGAGCGATAAAAGTCTGGCGGTTTCCGCATTCTCTGCGGGTATCTTCTTTCACCGTTTGAAACTGAATGGGCTTCTTGGCACCCTTATCCCGTTGAAGATGGTTGCGTTGCGTCGACGACAGAAGTGTTGCTGCGATCACCCGGAGCAGTTAAAGGTGAATCCCACCACAATTCTTCGGAGGACGGAGTTCCAGGTGGAACGCCCTGCTCCGCATCCAGAAGTTGATCCTGGTGCCTTCTCCACAGAAGTGTGCCCCTGGAAGTAGCAACTCGTACAACAAAAGACACTGGGCCTGTCTGCTTCACAATAACACCAGATAACCACTTCGGAAGCCCGCGATAATTTCGCGCACGCACCCTTTGTCCTTCACAAAAGTTACGCACCACTGAACGTCGGTGGAGACTTCCCCTGAATTGTTTGTGACGTACTTCAGACAATACTGACGGTTTCACCAAGTCCAAACATGTCCTAATTCGTCTCCCCATCATTAATGTTGCTGGGCATTCCCGTGTCGTAGCGTGTGGAGTCGTACGATATGCAAGTAGGAAACTGTAGAGCCTCAGGTGAAGAGGACCTACCGGATTCTTCTTCAAACTTTGCTTGAGCGACTGTATAAATCTTTCCACAAGACCGTTCGTAGACGGATGATACGGAGCCGATGTTATGTGTCGAACTCCGTTGTTGCGCAGAAAGGACTTAAACTCTTCAGACCGAAATTGCGGACCGTTATCTGAAACGATAGTCTCAGGAATGCCGTACCTGCTGAAACAGTCCTGTAGCTTTTCCACTGTTGCTGACGTCGATGTTGACGACATGGGCCAAACCTCTGGCATTTCGAATGCGCGTCCATTACAACAAGAAAGTTGTGGTGCTGGAAAGGTCCCGCAAAGTCTACCTGGATCCGTTGCCATGGTCGGGTTGGCCACTCCCATGTATGTACAGGGGCTGCAGCAGGCTCGTTACGGTGACGTTGGCAGTCGTCGCAATCCCGTACTCTTGTCTCAATATCCGTATCTATATGCGGCCACCAGATGAAGCTACGTGCCAGTTCTTTCATTCTGATTACTCCAGGGTGACTGCTATGTAGTTCATCTAGTATTCTGTTCCTCAGCTTCAGCGGTATTACCACTCGAAGACCCCACATGAGGCACCGTTGCTGTACGGACAATTCATTCCGGCGTTGAAAGAAGGGCTTCAGGCTTGGATCCTTAATTTCAGCTGCCCAGCCTATCATGGTGTGCTCCAGTACTCGGGAAAGGAGAGGATCTTTCGTCGTTTCTCTTGCGATGTCCTTGCTGGTAACTGGTAAAGTGTCGAGCCAAAGCGTGAAAAACGAATCCACTTCATCCCGGAAGTTTTGTCGCGTTGTCTGGAGTGGAAGTCTGGAAAAGTAGTCAGGCGCACTGTTTTCTTCCGAAGAACAATGTTTGATGATGTAGTCGTACGCAGAAAGCGAGATTGCCCATCTTTGAATCCTCGCTGCGGCGATCGTCGGTATGCCCTTCTTCGAGCCGAAGATACACTGCAAAGGCTTGTGATCAGTTACAAGCACAAACTTCCTTCCGTAAAGATAAAAATGAAATTTCTTAACACCAAACACAAGCGCGAGCGCCTCTTTTTCTAGTTGGCTGTAGTTTTTTTCAGAGTCTGACAAAGTTCTAGAAGCGTAAGCTACTGGTCGTGTTGAACCGTCGTCATACACGTGAGAAAGTACCGCACCTAGTCCATACGGAGATGCGTCGCAGCTCAGTTGAACGGGTTTGTCGGGGTCGTAATGCGCAAGCACTGCCGATGACGCGAGCAAGTCTTTCACTTGTGAGTACGCACGCTGGCACTCCAGGTCCCACAACCAAGTCACTTTTTCTTGTAGTAGTCGGTACAGAGGATGCAACACCGTCGATAACTGAGGTAGAAATCTCCCGTAATAGTTTATCAATCCTATAAACGACTTCAACTGCTTCTTATCTGTTGGATGCGGTGCCAACAACAATGCTTTAACCTTATCTGCTGATGGTCGGATGCTTGTAGAATCAATTTCGTGTCCTAGATATTCCAAGGACTCCTTGAAGAATTCGCACTTTTCTGGGCGAACACGTACGCCCCGTTGTACTAGGACTTTTAAAACAGCTTCCAGGTTCTCTAGGTGCTCTTGTTCCGAATTGCCAGTGATAAGAATATCATCCAGATAACACGTCACCCCGCGTAACCCCTTGAGCATTGTGTCCATTACTTTTTGAAAAAGCGCGGGTGCTGTTGTGATGCCGAACGGCAACCTGTTTACTCGGTACAGTCCAAGAGTAGTGTTAATTGTTAGGCAGTCTCGGGAATCTTCATCAACCTCTATCTGTTGATACGCGCGACTGAGGTCAATCAGAGAGAACTTGACGCCCCCTGCCAGGTCCGCCAAAAGGTCGTCTATTCGCGGGAGCGGGTACTGCACGCTTTCAAGTAGTGGGTTGATGGTCACTTTGTAGTCCCCGCATAGCCTCACTTGGCCGTTGCTCTTTACGACAGGAACCACTGGGGTAGCGAAATCCGATGTCATAACCTGGCTAATGATTCCCATTTCTTTCATAGCCTTCAGCTCTTTTTCTACTTTAGGGCGCAAGGCAAATGGTACTGGTCGTGCTTTGAGGAATTTCGGTCTTTCTCCTTGTTTGAGACGCAGCTGCACCTTTTCTTCTTTTATGCATCCCAGTTCATTGTTGAAGAGCTGTGAATACTTCGAAAACAGTCTTTTCGCGGCTTCTGTACACGACGCCTTGCTGCTTTCTACGGCGTTAAGCTTGTGGAGCACGCTCCAGTCCAGTCTGATACGGCGCAGCCAATCACTGCCGATCAGCGATGGCCCGGACTTGTCCAAGACATGCAGTGGTAGCGAGTAATGTTTGCTTTTGTAGTCTACGTTGACCACAACAACTCCTAAAGGCTTTATGGCCTCTTCCGTGTAGGTACGGAGAACGACATCGGTATGCTCTAATGTCTTGTGTTGGAGCAGTTCCTTTTAAACATTTTCCGAAACTACGGAAAGAGCTGCCCCCGTGTCCAGCTCCATCTTAAGAAGTTGCCCTTCTACTGTCATGTCGAAGCAAATGGGAGATGCCGTACCCTTTAGGGCACGCAAGTGCGAAAATGAATCTTCGTGGTTTTCTGAACTCAAGTTGCGAATGGTCTTGACAGACTTCGCCTTGGGAAAACGCAATTCTTTCACTTTTGACATGCATGCTGCTTGAATATGTCCCCTTTTCCCACACTTGAAGCATGCGAAGTTGCGATATCGGCAATCTTTACTTTCATGGCCTTCACCTCCGCAGCGATAACAACCCCTACGCTGTTTATGTTACGACGGAAAGTTTTTTTCCTTCGCTCCGAAGTCGCTGAATCTGTTGGTTAGCACTCATATCACTGTGACAGTCTGTTGCGTTCTTGCTCGCTTGTTCCAATGAGAGTGCTTTTTCCAGTGCACGCTTCAAGGTTAATGACTCATCTTCAGCGAACAAGCATTTCTGAATATCAATGCGCGACAACCCTGTCACGAAGCGGTCCCTCATCACCTCTTCCAAAGTTGCGCCGAATTTACAGGTTTGCACGAGGTGCTTCAACGCAGCGGCGAACTCCGAGATTGTTTCGCCTTCTTTTTGTTTTCTAACATGGAACTTCGCTCGCTCAGCAATTACTGATGGTTGTGGTGACAAATGCATTCGTAGGGCTGACTTTAACTCATCCACAGTTTTTGAAGTTGGTTCCGATGGAGACAGTAAATCCTGCAGCAGTCTAAGTTTTTGGTCCAATCAACGTGATGAATGCATCGACTTCTAATTCCGGGGAAATTTTGTTGACTTTCAAATAACTTGTGAAGCGTTGTTCGTAAGTCTTCCAATCGGAAACGGACTCGTCGAAAGGTTCAATGTTGCCAAGGGCTGACATACCTGTAGCCATACTGCTGCCTGTCGGAACTGGCTCCGGCTGCTGCTGAACCAAACCCTTGCTGTCACTAGTGTTCATGAAGAATATCCTTTGCAGACCAAACGTTCATGATGCCAGATGTACCGCTCCACCAGCTCGTCGCCATATATGTTGTGTATGTCCATAGCCACACGGAACACTTGGAACATCCAACAAGAGGTTCTTTAATTTCGGCACAGCATGGCCCGACAGCTCGGAGCCACGTAGCAAATACAAAAGAGGATCAGAACCACCTATACAGCGCGATCTTATACACAGTTAGGCGGCGCTGCTTATCAAGGTCAGACATGTAGGCACGTGGAACAGAATCAACACGCGTGATAAGATTAACCGCTTATACACATCAACACAACAGTTATACAATACATACAATGCAATATATAAGACACAATAAAATGTACACAAGGATACACAATACAGGTTAGCGCAACGAAATACCTAGTAAGACAGCTACAGATTGCTTAAAATGAATTGGGTCAGTCAGGGTAACACAGTCGCCGGGGAGGTCATTCCAGAGTCGAGATATGCGAGGGATGAAGGATTCGTAATAGTAATTAATCCTGGAGGAATTAACTACGACTTTGAATGGATGATCGAGACGTTCAGAGACGTACAATGGGGAGTTTAACATTAAAGAGTGCAAAGATGTGTTATGAAATATTTTATGGAAAAGGGAGAGTCCGGATAAAGAACGACGTAGGCTTAGTGGGGGTAGGGAAAGAGATTGCTTCATTGCCGTGACGCTGGAGTTAGTGCTGTAGTCGTTGAGAATGAAGCGTGCGGCGCGATTCTGGACGCTCTCGATGAAATTTATCAGAGTTGCGTGGTAAGGATCCCAGATGGAGGCAGCATATTCCAGCTTAGGTCTTACCAGGGTAGTGTAGGCTAGTTTCTTAACTGATGGGGGTGCTAGCTTTAGACTGCGTTGTAAGAATCCTAACGAGCGATTAGCTTTAGATATGATGTAAGCGATCTGGTTTGACCAAGTCAGGTTAGTTGTTAAGATAATACCGAGATACTTAAATGAGGAGACGCGCTCAAGGTCACAGGAACCAAGATGATAAGGTACAATGGCTGGTATTCGACGTGTGAACGACATAATTTTGCATTTGTTTGAGTTAACAGGTAAAAGCCAGTTCGAGCACCAGGCTTGTACTTTATCAAGGTCGCTTTGGATGTGGTTATGGTCTGAGACTGATGTTATTTTCCGGTAGATAACGCAGTCGTCTGCCAGATAAGCCATTCGGAAGGTCGTTAATATATATTACGAAAAGTAGAGGGCCGATACCAGAACCTTGAGGAATGCCGGATGTTACTTCAGTGATGTTAGATGACGTGTTATTGACAACAACAAATTGCGATCTATTTGACAGGAAATTTTGTATCCATTGCAGAACCAACGGATCCAGGTTTAGTCTTGCTAGTTACATTAATAGGTGGTCATGGGGAACACGGTCGAAAGCTTTCGCGAAGAATGAATATGGCATCCACCTGGAATCCCATGTCTAAGGTAGAGAGGATGACGTTAGTTAGGCCTACCAGCTGTGTCTCACATGAATAGTCGCGCCTGAAACCATGCTGATAAGGAAAGAAAAAAATATTATCCTCAAGGAAAACAGTGAGATGGGAGATGATTATATCTTCCAGAAACTTGCAGGGTAAGCTAGTGAGGGAAATTGGTCTGTAATTGTATGGGTCCTCCTTGTTGCCAGATTTAAATACTGGAATGACCTTCCCGATTAACCAGTCAGATGGGATTTCGCCGCACGAGAGTGACTGTGATAAGGTTAAAGTTAGAAATTCAGCTGCGACATTCTTAGTGTTTTTAAGAAGCTTTGAATTGATGGAATCAAAGCCACACGCGGACGAAAGCTTGCATTTTTCGATGCACTTCAAAACACCGTTGTAATTAATTTCTATGCTAGTCATTTTAGGGAAGTTACACGGTGATGTGGGAAGGATACACGGCGAGCAGGACTCTGTGAAAACAGATGCAAAATAGTTGTTAATGATATTAGCGCAATCGTTTGGCGAAGCAACTGCTCCTGATGCGTCCCGTAAGGATACGGGGGCTTCGCTGCGGGGGAGGATCGTACTCCAGAACTTTTTTTGGCTGCGAACTGATCATGTGGGGTAGGGTTGAGGAATAAAAGGATTGTTTAGCGTTTTGAAAATACAGTTTGAATGCCTTATTGGCGAGATGATAATGCTTCCATGCTGCTGGAGTGTTACGTGTACGGGCTAACCGAAATAGGCGCTTCTTCCTGGCTCTTAGACGTTTCAGAGTGTTGTTGAACCAAGGTGTAAAGGGAGAAGACTTGACCAGGAGCGTAGGAACAAAAACATCCTCAACTTCTTTTAATTTATCTCTGAAAATACGCCAGTTTTCATCTACTGACTTATATGGAAAATTAGCTACAAAATGCTCAAGAAATATGTTAAGTTCTGAAATAATAGCAGCGTAATTGCCTCGATTATAATTTTTTATAGCCTTAGTACGTTTTCCTAGCCGAGGAACAGTTCTTTCGACGGAAAAGGAGATGAACTTATGGTCACTAGGGCCATCAAATAAAGATAGTGAAGAGACGACATCGGGCGCGTTGGTGACAACAAGATCAAGAATATTGGACGAAGAATCAGTGATGCTTGTAGGGGACGAGACTAACTGTTTGAGGTTAAACATCAGACCCATGTTGACAAAGTCACGCTCCTCAGCGGAAAGGTGCAATTGATAGCTATTTTCAGTCCAATTTATTTTAGGGTAATTGAAGTCGCCCATAAGTAATAGTAGGACGGATATGTGGCAGTTAGGTTAGATATGACACACTGAAGATCAGAAGCAAATGAAATCGAATCCGGCGGGCGGTAGCATACGCCTATTAAGAGTCTCAGTGACGTTGAACACAGGGTAGCCCAACACATTTCAAGGTTACTATCTAAGTTAACTGCAGAATAAGAGATATTTTCGTTGAACGCTAGGAGCACACTTCCACCACGACGAGATGAACGGTCGTAGCGAACATAAGTGAAACCGGCCGGCAAGAACATATCAGAAACATCAGCGTTTAGCCAAGTCTCGGTGAGAGCAAATATATTTGCGTCACAGTCGTCAATTATTGAGTACAACTTATCACATTTGTTAACAACACTACGGATGTTACCATATAAGAATTTGATTTTACTATTTATCGGTCACGGTTTTGATCTGTTTCCAACATTTGGGAGCAGGAACAATTCGGGGCATCGACTTCGATCTTGTGACACGTGCGGTTGAATCGGAGCCTAAGCTAGTTAGCAGGACAGACATATGGTTTCTGTTGACAGGGCGTCTCGTGTTCGAACCGTCATTCCAGACATAAAGCTGATTATCGATGAATAGTTTGTCGAAGACTAGTCGAACCCTATGACCGTGTTCTCTGTCTGTCCTGGCGCTGTCCCATAGTTTCTTCCGGGTAAGTTGAACATGCCGGGAGAAATCTTCGCTGATAGTATACTGTGAATCTTTTAGGCGAGAACAGTTCTTCAAAATGTTTGATTTTTCACAAAAGTTGTATAACTTCAGAATCGTTGGTCGGGGCTTGCCCTCATGTTTTCTCCCGATTCGGTGAATGCGTTCAATGCTGTGAACATCAACATTTAGAATATCTCGAAATATGTTATCCCGCGCAATTCCTAGTAAATCATCCTGGGTCTCTGTACTAGTTTCTTCGATGCCATATATAATAAGGTTGTTTCATCTAGATCTATTTTCGAGGTCGTCAAGTCTACGAGTTAGTGAGACGAAATTAGATTCTAGAGAGGCAACCTGTGACACACTCTCGGCCACTGATAATTTCAGGGTTTCTAACTCTGGCACTTTCAGTTCAATTGAAGCCACCTTGGCACTAAGATCGTTTAACGATTTTTCAGCGATACATTGGCTGCTTTGAATGGACTGAAGTAGTCTGCGATCTTCTTCTTGGTTAGCGAGGACCTTAGCCAATAGTTCAGCTGTATTGGGACCTGGGTTTGTTTCAATATCTCCAGAAAGCAACAATACCGCCATCAATATATCAGAACAATCACTAATAATTAAAAGAAGTGTGTGCGGGCACGGCAGTACAATCAGGCACAGGTAATTACTTTTCAAGGAATCAACGTTGGCATACGTAATACTGACCTGTAACGCAAGAACAAGGCGTTTGTGAAGCAATATCCCGCAACGAGTGCCGTGCCCAACAGTGAAGTCGTCGAGTAGCAGGTGACATTTTATAGGCAGATTGCACGCGACGGGTGAATCAAGGCATAACTTGGGACTGAACTGACAACGCCCTGTTGAAACATGCATGATCAGCACATTTTGTAAAATGACTGCGACAACATGTATTGTAATATTATGTAACTGACAGGAGAGGTCATATGCTTACAAAACATATCATTATTATATAGACATATCTACCTGGGATGCAGTCTCACTTGTGCTAAATGGTATACTGTGCACACTCACAGAAGAGGAACTGGCCTGTAAATTTCATGAATGAGTGAGTTTGTAACACTAAAATGGTCACCGTACATTGAAAAGTTGCAAAAATATTGATGAATAAATGCAGTTATCTAAACAGGGATTCACAGATTCACTCATCATGTCAAATTTTCAATAATTCAGCATGGTAATGCAAGAAGACGCACCTGATCAAGTATTACATCGGAGGATATTGAAGACTGCATGGTATTTTCAGACGCTCTGTTATCATCCGAAGACGTTTCAGCAATGCCGGCTTCTTGTGTGGCCAACAGTGAATCTATAACCTGGATGAGAATGAGCTTATTTGAGTAACACTGTGGAAGAGCCTTTTTGAGTCAAGTTTCTCAGCTACTTGCCTCTTTGCGTTGGCGCTTCTCGAATGCCTTGTTAAGTCTTTCTGCCTTTCGTTTCCGTGAGAATACAGAAGGAACAGCTCCTTCTTTCAACCTGTTGTACTTTGTTGACCAGCCTAGGCTGTGGAGCACTTTCGGATCTGTCTCGAAGTCTTCGTCAAGAAAATGTGCAGCGCACAACTTCTCCTGTTTCGCCGGTCTACAGGTAGGCCTAGACGGATCCGCGGCCAGGCACCAAATGCTACGCAGTTTCTCGTCTTTTGGAAACAAATACCCCGACCTCCCTTTCCCGAAGGGAAGTCTGCAACACGCCGCACCACAGACAGGAGGCATTGCACCAACTGCACTAGCACACGCAAATTTTTTCCCGCGAAAATACGAAAAAGAACCACCGCTTCGAAAACATGCGCAAAATGAACGGCAGGAACTGCAAGAGGAGAAATGACTCACGTCATTTCCGTTGTCTGCTACGGCAGCGGAGCGACGCTCGCTAGGGTTCATATCGCCCCGCGGACACAGTTTTATATCCCGTTTGTGACAGTCTCTCAGCGAATTTCGGTAGATCCCAGCCGAATTCCGGGTGGTTTTAGTACACACTGCAACATGAGCTAAAGAACTTTGCGGCACATTTTCATTTCTGTTGTCCTTTAAGCCAAGCCAATACAGCACACCTTCTGAATTCACGTTTCGCTCCTGTATGCTAACCATCAATGTACTTTATTCATTCCAAATTTAATATTTTAGCTTGTTTCTTTTGAAGACGTTCTGTTTGTTCTGAATTGGCGTTTCGCTCCTGCAAACTATCAATAGTTTGCTCAATCCGAAATTAAATTTATAGTTTTGCACCTGCAAACTATCACGAGTTTCTTCACTCCGAATAGAAAATTTGAGCAGGGTTGCGGAGTTGCCACTCCGGAGTTGCAATTATTCCGGAATCATTCCAGATTTAGCAGGGCCCGCAGTGGAATTGGAATGGCGGAAACTGTCCTAGGAATGGAATGGAATGGAATGGTTTGGGTGCCCCGGTGGCAGTTTTGGTTTCAACGTGCTGGTTTCTGCCCTCGCGCCCCTTGCACCGCACCTACACACGGTCAAGAGTGAAATAACCTTGCCTTTGTGCTTTTTCCGTGCTTGGTAATGTCAATCTCCTCTAGCACTGCTGGACTTGCAAGTACGGTTACCGGTCCTTGTCTTTTCTTGAGGGAATTAACGGAAAGGAATTGGGTTGCGAAGCCATTCCAGGAGTGGGAATTGATCATACCTTTTCATTTCGAGGAATTGAAAGGAATGGAATTACCACAAATTTCCATTCCTCGGAATGGAATTGGAACGGAATGGGAGACCCCATTCCGCAACCCTGATGCAAACTGTCAATAACATTAAAGTGAGAAACCGGGCGTGTTGCTATTGATCTTGCATGATGAACTAGCACTGGGAACGAGACAGACGACAGGACAGGTAAGGCAAATGTGGTCTATGAAATACCGCTGACCTGTGGTAAATCATACATTGGCCAGACGGGGCGGTGTTTAAACATTTAAACATTAGGAGCATGCTGCTACCCTGAGGTGTACCCCGTCTGATCACTTGTCTGTGCATTGTAGCACGTGTGACTGTTCCCCAAGATTTCCGGAGACGAGGATAAAAGGTCGTTCTTGTGATCAGCGTACCAGAGAAATAATAGAGGCATTCGAAATAAGGAAAAAGGAGCAACAGTGTGTGAGTCATGCTTCTATCACTTTCTTTGATAACGAAGTAAAACTCCTAAAAATGTGGGACAAGGCGAAGGATGATGAGTGCGAGGATGACGTATTAGCCGTCTGAGTGTGATATTTAAAGACAGTATTACGTTGCCAATAAATTATTTTGTTGGAAGTCTAGCGCCTGTCCTGTCGTCTCTTCTCTCTGTCCCATTCCCAGTGCTAGTTCGTCATGCAACTATCAATAAGTACTTTATTCACTCCGAATTTAATATTTTAGCTTGTTTCTTTTGAAAACGAAACCTTCTGAATTCGCGCTTCGCTCCTACAAACTATCAACAGTTTGCTCACTCCGAAATTAAATTTATAGTTTTGCACCTGCAAACTATCAAGAGTTTCTTCACTCCGAATTTAAAATTTGAACACGTTTCTTTTGAGAACGAAACTTTCTGAATTCGCGTTTCGCTCTAGGCAAGTAATCCATAGTTTATTCACTCCTCATTTATAATTTCAGCATGTTTCTTTTTAAAATGAAACCTTCTGAATTCGCGTTTCGCTTCAGCAAAGTATCAATAGTTTGTTCACTCCAAATTTAAATTTTGAGCAGGTTTCCTTTGAAAACTAAACTTTCTGAATTCGCGTTTTACTCCTGCAAACTCTGAAGAGTTTGTTCACTACGAATCTAAAAAACTCTCATGTTTCTTTTCAAAACGAAACCGTCTGAGTTCGTGTTTCGCTCATGCAAACTATCGTTTAGTCAATCGCAATTGAAAAGTTGAACATATTTCCTTCGGAAACAAAACCTTCTGAACTTCGCGTTTCGCTCGTGATTGATAGACACCTCTCGGGAGGGGAGGGGGGGAGAAAAAATATGATAATGGGAAATAAACTACGAAGTTCAAGAAATATGAAATATGCATACACTTCTATAAAGTTGGCATTTCTGAGGAGGAATTAGTGGCCCTTAATTGTCACAAACCCGTATTACTGTGAGAGTAACATAAATTACTTATAGTTTGACAGCGTACACTGTAAAAAAATCTGAAATTTTACTCAGAAGTGACTGCTAACTCTGTTGGCGGCATACAAGTGCCGTAACCTGGTTATTGCAAAGAAATCGTTTGGAGTGCGCACTGCACAGCTCCCATAAGCGAAAAGAATGCCACTTACATTAAAGGGATATTAAGAGGGGATATCACCGAGGAGCCATCTCTGATTCACGACTTTGTCGCATGTAAATGGCGCCACACAAACATCCGGGTCTCAGCAAGGTGAAAGCTCTAACCAATACCCCTGTTACGAGTTGCTCCTCCGCGGGATTGTGTAGTTCTGATGTGGCGGCCCGTGTGTGATGACGAAGACGTGCTTCTGCTGCCACGCGCTACGGCTCTGGCACGGCAGTTCTACCGGCACCGTCCTAGCGTGAGGCCACGCACATCTGCCCGCTGGGACATTCCATCATCGCCGGTCAGGACTCATGTAGAGGAACACCACCTCCTCTACATTTGGTGACCCGAACAACGAACACCATGTTCGGCATAATTCGGCCCAGTACCATCCCAAATTACTGCAAGCCCACCTCCGAAGGTACGGTGCAACGTTCTACCGAGGAACCGCTAGGCGACGACGTCAATTCACCGCGGCTCCACTCATCGCAACGCCCGCCCGCGCCACACCATGGTCCTACCCACCTTACCCATCTATCCAGATCACGTCGCCATGGTCTCGCACTCTGCGTCACGTCGCCACACGCTTCACGATGGCACTCCTCGGGCTACCACCAGCGGCACATTCCCGAGCATCACGCTCCTGTACCGGTCGCGGTACGCCGCTGTCGACCGCGCCACCCGCATCTGCTACGCCAGCGGTCAAGGAACCCTGCCCGCCTCGCCTTCCCACCTGGCTTTTGTGCAACATAGTGGCAGTCCAGTCCATCCAATTGCGGTCAAGGGGCACCAGGACCAATGTTCCACCGGGGTCACGCACGGAGGCCACAGTGAGTTTACTCCCGGTCTCCACGTGCTTCACGATGGTCCTCCCCGGCACTCTCCGTGGTGACAACACTACGAGCTCAACGCTCACGAACCGGTCGCGGTTCTGTCGCCCCACTCTCTTATCACTTCGGCCTACATGCATGCTCTCCGCTTTGGCCCGCCCCTGGAACCCTCCCGGCCAGCTCTTGTCCGCACCGTTCAGCCCGCCACTTCTGCCCACTCATCACAAGACGCAAGACCAGCCGTCCCTGTACTGCGTGTCGCCCGTCTTCCTCCTCTTCCTGTATCGACGCGGAATCTCAACCGCCAGCTCTACACCGCTCCGCGTCTGAGGGGAGGAGTGATGTGGCGGCCCGTGTGTGATGACGAAGACGTGCTTCTGCTGCCACGCGCTACGGCTCTGGCACGGCAGTTCTACCGGCACCGTCCTAGCGTGAGGCCACGCACATCTGCCCGCTGGGACATTCCATCATCGCCGGTCAGGACTCATGTAGAGGAACACCACCTCCTCTACAGTTCCATAAACACGTGTGACCTCCTTGACTATTGAGGTGCAGGGATCCCCCCTCATGTGTGGGTTGCCAAGGTCAACTGAGCTAAAGGAAAAAAGACAGGTCCGACAAAGGCGAATGCTTCTTCATTGTCTCTTTGTGGACTGCATCTACTGACTTCTGGGGTTGATGTTGTCTTAGCTTTCCTAAGCTTTCCATGTCTGAGTTTTTCGACACCAGCATGCAAAGTCCAGGTGTTACGTCTTTGGCTGGGAGTTGCAACAGTAAAACATTTTGCAGACAAAAGGCTTTCGCAAGGCAAAGTGCTGTGTATTCACAGAAAAAGTGTGGTGCATTGATTGATTGATTGATTGATTACATTAGCCATATAGAATATCTACAAAACGCACACGCAAGCGAGCCTACCACCCTTGATGTTTACGAGTCTCATACCATTTGTTATTTCTCCTTTATTGGAAACTGTCACAATCGGGCAGGAGGACAGAAATAGGCGACAAAACCCTTTTGTTTACAACTTCTACTACAATGTCACACCTTCGTCCTATTTGATGTCTGGCTTATGGGCCAAGGAATAAATGGTCCTAGAATATATGAACCCCCAGAAAAAAGAAAGAAAAAGCAGACAATTGCAGGTGTAGCACAATTCACCCGCTCTATTTCCTCCGTCCCATTTCCCCCGCGCCTTTCCTCCCGTGTGTCATTTCCACCTGTGCCGGTTCCCCCGTACCCATTCCCATGCGGTTATTCCCCTCTGACTGGTCTGCAGTGCACCGGCTTAGTGCTTGTGTCATCGGTATCAGTAAGGTCAGGTCACGTACGGCAAGCATGCTTTGTTGCTTTTGCCGGCAGACTTCAGAATTCAGTGAGCACCATTTTCTGAGAATCCCTAAGAAAACGACAAATGACATGAAGCTGTGTGTCAAACATTGGACCTTAAAAAGCGTCGTGGCAATCGTGCCTTAATTTCGCCATGGAGGTTCTTAAGAGCAAGAGGGGAAAAGATGTTGCCATACGTGATGGTTACAGATTTGTATCTGTAACCATCACGTATGGCAACATACGCCGCACGCCTCCAACGCCGCAACAAGAACGGGACGATTGCATGGCGATGCTGCAAGTACGGCACTAACGGCTGCAAATCCAGTATGCTGACGGAGGCAAACAACATCGTGAAAAGCGCTGGTAAGTGTGTTCCAACACTTTTTCTAAGCATGCCCCTTTTTGGCTCCTGTCAAAGAGAAAATAAAAAATATCTTTGGCATCAACGACATCAATTACGGAACGGTACGGTACCTCGACCAGACATCCTCTAATGCCTCTGAAAGAAGGCAGTTCATTCTTACCGTTGTAGAGGTATCCTACCAGAACTGGTTGATGAGGTGCGATATAGCGCACGGAGGGTCTCCCCCAGACTCAGTGAGATTCCTAGCGAAATGCAGCAATGAAATAAAGTGGGTCCTAAGAAGAGAACAGGTGAAAATGCAAACGAACGAATTCCAGAAAAAATGGACTCCCAATGTTATCTATGACCTTCAGAATGGAGACATTAATGTGAGGTTTTAAAACCCCGCTTTATACAAGTTTCGTATCACATATTATATTTAGAATATGCCCTATATTGGCCCTCATCTTTAACCTTTAAAGTTTCTCTTTATTTCCTTTGTACTTCAGTCATTCACTCTGCTTCATTACCTGTTTTAACTTTTATCCCGTCACACTGACTCTTTTTAACCCCCCATTTATTTTTACTCATCTCACCTTTATACATTTTACTCACGGCTTATGCCACCATAATCACCTACCATCATTCATCCAACATCAATCATTATTTATTACGCCATAGTCACCCACCACTCACTGCTGAAATTATGCAGTGAGTGGAACCACAGTATTGAAAGAAACAAATAACAGGTCAGAAACCAGAGACAGCTAGTGTATTGAAGGTCAACAGATCGCCGGTTGGAATGAGGTCTATGCAAACCACCAAGCTCGCAAGTGAGAAAATGAGTACGGTGGCTGAAAAGCCGCCTGTTGAATGCACTATTAGGCAATGTTTATGGACGCCCCTGTAGTGTCTGAAAGAGTGGCCCCTATCGTGGTGCAAAAGTCCACAAGCCAGCGAATGATTATCCTCTTTTATTCGTTTTTACTTTCTTCTGTATGAAAGAGTGGCCGCTGTCGAGGGGTAAAGCCCTGGAAGCCAGTGAAAGAAGGGCAACTGTCGTGGCATACAGCCCACAAACAGCCAACGAATGTGTTTTTTATTCTTTTAGTTCACTTAAATTTAGTTTATCGAGGGGCAATAGCAGAACATAATTGCCAAGTATGAATCTGTGAGTGAATGGTGTATGCTAGAAAATGCGGCTTTGCCCTCCTTGCGACGGTTGCAAAAAGGAACATTGCATACAAAGAGTGTATGACATTTTTCACTAATGCTCGTCTTTGAGTTTTTACTTACAGGAAAGAAAACAAAGACCTGTGGCCCAACGTCACCCCCCCCCCCCATTAATGATGAGTGTAGGCATATGAGCTCTAATGCTCTAAAGCCTGAAAAACACCTGAAATGGCGGTAAGTGTTTTTCAATTTCATTGCGACGGAGGGTATAGGGCGGGGACAAGGATGTTTTAATACTATGCCCATAAAGATACAGATGTAGAGACAGAGACATCAGAGGAAGATATCGAATTTGATGCTGACGTAATTATGTCTCGGGCTCCGAGCTCATTAATCGCCAGTTCACATTATTTATGGTTCATTTTCGCCATCTGTTGCTCATTGACATGTTGACCTCGCAGGGGCCCATTGCCATGCGCCAGATGCGGTGGATGTCCAAAACGTTCGCTTCAAGAATGCTGTGAAAGAGCGTGCACACCTAAAGCCACACGTTCCTGCTCCGGAGATATATAACGACCAGATCCGCAGCATGGCGGGCGGGGATGTGAGTAACGTTTTAAATGTTGTATTTGTACTAAAACTTTTTGTGGTCGCACTTCCTATTAAAGGGACGGTCTCGTACAGCCGGGGCGATTCCGAAACTTTGCCAAAACCAGCTTCACGAGTACTGTACACATTCAACCCTTCAAAGTTTCATTCGGAATAACGAAGGCGTTTTCGAGGAATTTGTCGAAACGTGCCGTATTAGCAGACGACGAAATCTGCGCTTCTCTCATGCATACGTCACGTATGACGGCCTGCGGGTACGTCGTCGTTGTCATGGTAATTGTAACTTGCAGAAGCACCTTGAGTTAAGTCATAGCCTCCTATATTTGAAAATGCCTGTTCAACGGCGCCGAGATCAAAGAGCACCGCCCGTCCAATCCGTTTCCGGCGCCCACCGCAAGGGGCGCTGCCTCCCTAGGATACTGCCCTGCGATTGTCATGCTTTTCTATGAGCGCTATGTTGCATCGCGAAACTAATTTTATGTGGCATATTTTCGACATTTTAATACTGCAACGCGAACTAGGGCTTACGATAATTAGTTGATAATAGAAAAAAAATAAGCGCTAGGTTATTTTCGAGGGTGTTTAGTGATGAAAGGCGCAAACGTCGGAGCCGCAAAAAATATCCATTTTCCGGCAGTAAGATGTTTCACGTCGAATTGTAGCTGACGTTATGAAGCAGGGGAGATTATGTGAACATGTTGTATTGTGACTAGGGAGTGAAAAGGGCTGATGACGACGGATTTTAGTATGGATGTCCCGAGATCTGAGCGAGCTTCACGAATGCACAGATCACCATAGTGCAGCGGTGTAGATTATATACGCACAGAATGTGCGACGCAAAAATGACAGTAAAAATACAAGCAAACAAAATACAGACAAATTATTTATTCGGTTATATATATTCGGGTTATACTCCGCCCCGCCTGTTATCGCATTTCTTCATAGTTTTAGTGCCTTCGGTGACAGGGGCTTGGAGGCGAAAAAGTTTGCCATGTCATTCTTGTCAGTTACTCCGAGAGCAAAATTTGTGAACAGTGTGCGGAAAAACTTGTTAAGCAACGCTTCCAGAAGCTGCCGGTTATGTCAAGGAACAGAGCATTTTAATACTTCCCGCTCATTTAATATTTCAGTAGCATGCTCCACAGCTGCTTTAAGGGGATGCTTCAGGTTCCTCCTCTTTGCTAGCATCACTTGAATGTAGATTTTCAAGCAATGTATTTGTTTTCCAATGTATTACCTTCCTCGTAATGCTTTCTATGCCGGAAGCATTTTCAATAAAAATGAGTAAATAATCTCATGGTGGTGGAAAGCAAAAAGTACAAGAATAAAACCGTTTGCATATATATATAACCGTATATATAACCGTATACCGTTTGCAATGCTGCCAATGCATGCTCACGTATGTGTGCTTTATGTGTGCCTCGTGGCCGGGAACGCGTAGCCGCGAAAGCTTGGCGACGAACAGGTGCGCTATCGTTCGTATCGCACATCCTCTGGCAGAGAAGCGCATTTGCATGTTGAAGCCGTTTTCATGAAGTTAAGTCTTGTGAAAAGAAGTACTTGCTTTAGGAGATTTAAAATGATTTAGCCAAATAGTCCCAGGGGATGAGCAACCGCGGTATTTTGATCACCCGGTTCTCCTTTTTCTTTTTTTCTTTTGTCCGGCGCACAATAACTGCACCTTGACGTAGCGGAAGATGCTGGTACAAGAGGGCACGACAGCAAGCAGCCTGCTTCTTTGTAACGATCAGCTTTATTATATTTCTTGAAAGAAAGAAATGAAGAAATCAAAGCGCGGAATTAACACCATTTCGTAATTCCTGGAGTAGTTCGTTACAATAATGTGTACACATGTACGCGTGCAACAGCAGCTGTCAAACCTGTAGGCCACGTATTTGCGCATACAGTTCAAAGCAAGACGCTACTGCAATTTTACATAATGTGATGAAAAATACACATATGACACCAAGAGCGCCGGCAGCGTTGGGTTCTCCACTTTTCAATGAGGTTTTTGCGCAGCTCAGAATCAATATCCCGAGCAGTCGAATTTCTTAAAAAATACCTGATTTAATATTAATAGATTTCCCAATCATCCATCCCAGTAGTGGCAGTCGTCAACGCATATTACTACTAATTGCGCGAGCGCTCCATAGCATTTGCATTGAGGAGAACCCTAGGATGCGAGCGCCCCAAGCGGCCCGGTGGAGAGGAGGATAGGGGAGGAGGTTGAACGGGCGCTTCGAGGCGAAAGAGCAGGCATACTCAAATATAAGAGGCTATGGTTAAAGGAGTACAAAGGGCCATCCAAAAAAATTTCAGATTAAGACGTCGGATGAAAGTGTGTGTGTCATTTTACCGAATAGCGCGAAAGGTTTTGATGTGTGCTATTTGTTTCCCATTAAAAAACTCACATAAACATACCTGCGCGCGTTCACCCTTAACTCGCTACGTCGGGCGAAACGAGGATGAGGAGGTGATGATGACGCGATAGGGGGGGCTCGTTCTGATTCGCTGGTCAATGGGGGTCAGCGCCCTGTCCCTTTGCCGGCGTAAACCAGTTTTGACTAGTGATGGGCAATCCAGTTCACTTTGGTGAACTCGTTCGTACAGTTCAGTTTGGTTCACTGAACCGTTCAAAAGATTCGTTCTTTCATCTTTCCGTGACGTCATAACATCATGTGACCGATCTCAACGGCGAACCGGCATCTACTTATGTGCAGGGTTGTAGGTTGTAGACAGTAACTGAGTAAGAGTTCTGTTTTGTGGGCGAGTGTGTTCCATTATGTTCCATGACATTACCGCGTTAAATCTGACAGTCACCTGCCGGCCATATTGGTCATATGTTGCGATAAGCGAATGCATGTTTATGGGACTGTCTTTCGCTGTCATGAAGAAAATAAACAATTCATTCTGCCGCACTGTAATTCTCTCGTAGTTCACATTTTCTTCAGTCCACTTTCTGCTTGCTTCCGCCTCTCGGCTGGGCTTTCTTTGGTCACGCAAATTCACTTTCATAGTTACTTTTTGGTCCCCTTCATAGTAGGTCCATTCTTTTCACCTGCACCCCGGCCCTGAACTAGTTCAAGCAGCGCAACCCTCTCACAATGTTTTCGCCATGGACCTCTCATGTATTTAAGAACTGGTGATGGACCTGCGCAGCACTTTTCTTTCGAAAAGAATGAACTTAGTCTACGGGAAACAGCGAGACTCACTGCGACCTGTTAGTAAGAATCGAAAGCCACCCACGATCGAGCTTACTTCCCGCTCGAGGTAGTGTTTCCGCCGTTCCCGGCGCTCGAATGAATCAACACTCAACTATTCCGGTGCGGGCGCCATCTGTCGGCATTCCTCTGAAGCTTGAATATGACAGGCCACGAGCTCGATTGGCCACACTGAGAGCTTACCGGTTTGTGATTGGCCAAGCCCCACGATCTGGGATGAATCGGAGAGCACTGAAGGCGAGTCGCAAAGCCGGGGATCGAAGAACGATAGAGAACTCAACTGAATCGAAGGTATAGGAGAACGAGGAGAGAACCGTTCACTCGCGAGCTGAATCGAAGAGCAACGGAATCGTTTGCTCTCAAACGGCGCACTGGTTCTTCGGTTCTCCGAGACTCGCTGCGTTCTCGGCGTTCTCCGCGACTCGCTGCGTTGTGGCATTGTTCTTGCTGGTCTCCTTTGGAATCTTAGCGTTGGTTCACTACGGCGCGTCTGCGTCCTCCGCGACTCGCTGCGTTGTTCTTGCTGGTCTCCTTTGGAATCTTAGCGTTGGTTCACTACGGCGCGTCGATATCGAGCTTTGTGGCGGACGTCGTATGGGTGGAAGTACAGTCACCAGGTGGAAGTATTCAGAATCAAAAATGTGTTTTCTGATTTTTTGTTAATGATCGGCTCGCTATACGTATCGCTGGTAGTGATCTGCACTCGATAAATCCAAGTTATTTGTCAGGTATACCGGAAAAGGGCCTTTCTGGCTAGTATGTGAGATGGCGGACATGTTTTTCATGTACGTATTTAGTAATGATCAGTACTTAGAAATCTTAAACCAGTCGCCTAGTGCCTGCCTACTTCGAATTTGGCGCCTCAGTGGCTACGGTAAAGGCTCCGCATAAAAAAATAGTAATGATAAGGGTCACATGACCCACTGGCGTCAATGATTCGCGAACGAATCTTTCGAACGAGTCCCTAATGTTCACTGATTTGAACGAACACATCAGATATTCGGGCCACGCGCGCTGAGCTTCGCCTGGCTAACTACTGCGCATGCGTTCAACACTGCTTTACAGCGGCGAACATAGATGGCGACACGCACACCATCGACTGGAGGAGAGTGGAGAAACGAGAAATTGTGAAGCGAACGCAGCGAAACCTGACAAAACGGGGACGTCTAAGTGACCTGGTGAACGAGTACGATCGACAATAGCACGGTCCTTTGATACTCTCTCTGGTCAGGAAACTCCGGCGAAAAGTTACCTTAGGGCGCGCCGCTGCCGCACGGCGGCGCGCCGATAGATCGAAGGTGATCTTTCCGGCTGTCCGGGCTTGTTTACTACCGCGTTGCCGGTGCGTTTTGAGCTCGCGTCTGTGAGTTTAATAGGGTGCTCGCACACATAGTGCAGTACATATTGGTTGCTGTTAAATAATATGTGAAATGCCAACAGCAAAGTCTCGCGTGCGCTGCCAGGAAGCGTTTTGCGGCGGAACGTTTATCGAATCTCGGCACCTCTCGGAGGTAAGTCATCCCGTGTTTCCCTCTAGCAGGGTGGGAGTGAGCTGTACGTAACGGTAACTTTATTTTGATTACTACTTGCAGCTCCACCGTAGCCCACTGCTGGGTTCACAGGCATTGACCGACACGTCCAAGAGGTGATGCGTCGCGATGAGCACACATGCCACTGGGCTTTGTCGTGAAGATAAAAAAGAAAATGGTGAGTGGCGTAGCTGCACGCTCCCACACATTTTTGCAAGGGCTAGTCATGCGGCCTTCTCCACTGACATTTGCAATACTTTGACACTTCAGTTGCACTTCAGGCCACTTTGCAACCGAAGCGTATACTAACTAACCAGCACCATTTTATTTGTGTTGTTTTTCATCGGGACTTTTCTGACGCAGGCGCTCGGCCTTTGTTTCAGCATTGTGGGTTGGCCCTGAAAAGGGCCTTTGTGATGCCACGATGATCGTGGGCTGGATGCAGTGCAGGATCGTGAGGTCAGTCATTTTCTTCCTCCACTGGCAGGAGCAGACCTTCGGGTTACTTCGCTGAACTTCTTGTTCTTTTCTCTTGTAAAGAAGTGCAGTCGACACCGGATAAAAAAATGTAGGACTTCCGCAGTCTTCTGAACATAGTGATCGGTGCATCCAACTCTTGCATTGGGTAGGTCTTCGTCGATGAGCGTTGCCTCAATTATTTCAGCATAGACAGAACTTCTCACGCTAGCGTCTGTGCATTCTCTGACGTGGGACTCTGCCAACTTGAGCAGCTTCATCAAACGTGGCGATGGTCTTCTCAGGCCACCGTGCGTCTTTATCGAGATAAGGTCCGCAGTGTTTAGGTCTGGCAGATCATTTTGTGGTCCTTCCAGGGTGGCATAGCATGAAATGCAGTCTCCTCCACGGAGCTTGTAGACGATGTAGCCACCGAGGTATTCCAAAATGGCATCTCGAGTGACTTTTTGGGCAGCTGACTGGAATTCTTGTCCTTCAGTGGAAGCCGGGTTGAGCAGGATGCAGTCAAGTTGTTCTACCAGGTTATTCAGCTGCAAAAGTAGCACATATTTAATTAACTCAGTTAGTGGTGCGGCAGGGGACCTCTTACGTGGTCAACTGGGACTGGCTTTCGTCCAAAGAGAGTGTGCAGAGTGAGGAGCAGTTGTGGGCCTTGTGACTGTACATTTGTCCGTTCTGGCGGTTTTACCAAGTTGTTGACGGACAACATACGGTATATGTACAGAAACTGCACAGCTGTGGGGCGGCCACCATCACCAGCGACGTGCCTCACGATTCCAAAGAATTTCTGCAATATATGAGGGAACTTGTGATGGTTGTGGTCAAAGACAATTTGTCATGGCAGCTTTATGATCGTGAAGGTATTTACCTCCAATGGATCTTGGCCTAGCTTTCCTGTGAGTACGTATTTATACCCGGCTGACCTTAGCTGTTGCACCAGTTCCACAGTGCTGCGAAGGGTTATCCTGAGGGCAGCACAAGTCTGTCTGCTCAGGAAGCACAGCTGCTGCTGTTGGGTCAGGGTCTTCCTGTGAGCACACCACTCCTCAAGCCATGCGATGCTTTCCTTTATAACCTGAAGTATTTATATTATTAATTTTCAATGTCAGTGGTGCAAGCTGCAACGTGAACATGTTTGTGTTTATGTTCGACACTTACATTCAGCTGTCCTGGGCCAGCTTGTGCAACATCTTGGGGCCGCTGGATGTTCAGACAGTCAAAGAGTGTGTTCATTCTTCGGGTGAAGGCTACGGTTGCTTCACAGTCCTTCAGCTTGTTGCATTCTTGTTGCCTACTGTAGAACTCCATTGCTGTTGCCACAGACTCACTGAAGAGCTGCATAATGATGAACATAAAGCACACAGGAAATGAAAACACCAGCTATGCTACGTGATTATATCATGTATATCACACAGTGGGAAATGTTCAAAGCTTACCTGCACCGCAAGCTTTACGTTCATCTTCTGAAACGCATTTGGAAAGACGTGCGCTTTGGTCAGTTTTGCAACAGCTCGCAATCCAGACTGCTGTTCCTCATATTCGAGGAGAGCCTGGTAGTGACTGTGGTAGACTTCTTTCCCGTCCGGAAGCTACAAAATTTAACCAAAGTTTGTTTCAGCATGCTACATATGTCAGAATAATATGGGAACTTACAATAAATTTTCCAACTTTCAGGAGGTTATTGCGGATGCACTTGAAAATGTGGGGGACGTCCACGATGCAAAAGATTTGGACGTCAGGAAAGACCGGGTGCTCAAATGACGTCGTGACAGGGTTGCCATCACCGGATATGCCTGGAAATATAACAGATCTACTACAGCCTCGCCATTTTGTGTACAGGGTACCACGAACAGCCTTTAAAGGCGAGGAATATTCACTGTATAAAAATTGTATAAAGCTACAGTATTTACTATTTCAGGCTGTATTACTGCTGTATTACAACTGCTAAGAAAATAATTTTACAGCAGGTAACTTGAAATTACCCTAAAGCAAAGGCTAGCACGTAAGCTTGTTCAAAAGCCACACAACTGCTGAGGAAAAATACATATGAAGTAGTTCATTTAAAGTATCAATTTGAAATTGATCTGAAGCAAAAATTAGCACATAAGGTTGTTGATAAGCCACACAACTGCTGAAAAAAAAATTAATTTGGAGTACCGATAAAACAGAGGGTGCGACAAACTGGTCCCTGATGGCAACAAGGAACCTGGAGACAAAGGTAGAATGTGTTTCTGTCGTCTCCGGGTTCCTTGTTGCCAAATTATTTTAAAGTATGAATTTGAAAGTAATCTAAAGCAAAAATTAGTACGTAAGCCTGTTCATACCCAAAGCTTTTAGGGCAGCCTGGTTTGTTGTTGAATTGTCACACGTGATGCTCTGGACAACAGCTGATGCATTTGCCAGGTGGATAATGCACTGGAGAATCAGCTTCGCAAGGACAGTGCCAGGTGTAGCTCCCGCAGTGCAAAAGGTTCCAATTGTTTGTGACCACCCGCCCAAGAATGGCCGAAAAAGGAACACCAGGACGTGGTCCCCATCTTTCACTTCGTCCTGAGGCCGCATCTGGTCTCCATGGTCCACCTTTCCAAGGATGGTCATGTCGGACTGTCGCAGGTGTAGGCCCTTCCGGACGCTCATCTCGTCAAACATCAGGACACCTGAAGGCCATCATAGTACACATTATTATTTGCGCAACCTCGTGACAAGGATATGAGAACATCCATGATCATTTACAAGAAACATCCCAAAAAGTATCCACTACACCCTTTCAACTCGACAAGTACTGTGGAGTGATTGACAGAACATGCACAGTTTTCGTGACGCACTGTGGGTGTCATTCAATGTCCAAACTGCGTCTTTTAGTTGTGGAGGACATTGTAGGATACTTTTTGGGCAACCTTAAAATGTAAGCTCTTGCCTTGACGCTCTCTCTCTGGCAGATCCTTCAGCTTGTCTTTTAAAAGCATGAAGACGTCGGTGTTGAACCCGAAGTTTGCGTCTAGGTTGCTGATGTAGATCCGAAGTGTGCGTGGATCCGGCAGGGGTAGGTAGGCATTCTCCATTAGAAATGTATATGCCGCATTGGACTCGATCTTAAGGAGGAGAGAGTCATATATCCACTCCAGGCTGTATCTGAAAAAGATGGGCATTTTATACATCGCACTAGTCACACACGTACATGAGTGGTATTGCTTTGATTTTGGCTGTTGTAAGACATTCTGTAATTACAACATACCTCATTCCTTTGGAAGATTTTGTGGTAGCCTTCCTCAGGCACTGGTCAAGGATCAGCTTCTGACGTTCTGGTAGCATCTCCAGCTTTGACTGCTTCTCACGAGGGACGTGTAAGCTTCGGCATTCAGCCACCTTCGCGGCGAGTTTGCGTTGCAGTTTGCGCTGTGTGTTAACAACTTGCCAAAGTTTCCGTTTTGTCTTGTCCAGTTCAGCCCTCAAGCAAACAGCATCTTCTGTCTGGCAGGACTTCTCATGAGTCTGCAGTTGCCCTTCAACGTCGTACTGGATGTCCAAAATAGGGTTGACATTCTCTTTTGATTGTTGCCTAGGTAGTTTTGGCGGCGGTGGCTCAGACGTCGAATCTTCGGTGTTTCTTTCAGTCAGACACCTCACTTGCTTGCGTTTCGTCGCAGTTCTGCCGCTTTCGTGCACGGAGGTCGGCATACGGGTCTTCCGTACACGACTTGGAGGCTTAGGTGTTGTGAGGTAAGACGGTTCGGCAACACACGGTCGTGCGACACCAACTCCTTGTTCACGATAAAGTCATCCGTCCTCAGAATGTCCGTGGGGTCGAAGTGGAGAGAGCACACCCTTGTGTTCGGCGAGTCAAAACTAAACCTGTCAGTTTCGACACGAGGGATGGCACGCTTCCAACGTTCTCTTTCGACTGGATCCGACGGCAGTCGAAAAAGTGACGCTTTAATTGGGCACGATCGCTTCCCAACGTCACAAGCGGTCACACAGCATATGAAGGGCATGCCGATGCGTCGCAGTAAGCACACAGTGAAACCACGAAGTGATACAAGTCGGATGCAACCAGATTGAACTCGACTTGCCGAATGTAAACATGCGACAACATATGGAAGTGTCGTCTGCTCAACGAAAACCATGACCTTCGATCTGCGCCCACGCCACCTCGCGGCTCGCGTGGTCCCTAAGGCAGTCTGCTCCATTGTTTCGGAGCGGAGTTTCCTGACCAGAGAGAGTATCAAAGGACCGTGACAATAGTGAATGAGTTCATTCAGTTAGTGCCCGGGATTCGTTCATTCCGAACTGTTCATTCGCGAACGACACATCACTAGTTTTGACAGTTCCTTTGGAGAATCGGGGATGGAAGGAGCGGCCGCAGCAATGGACGACTTCGAGGTCCCGCCAGAGTACCGGCATCTAATGCCTCTTTCCCCTTGGGAAATTCGCACACTGCGGCGGTGTGCGGCACAAAAAACACGGCCGTACGGCGATACCCCTGTGATGCCGGCACAGGTTTAGTTTGCCGGCGACAGCGACCGCGCGGCCGCCGCTACGAAGCGAAAACGCCGAGAGAGCGCGGCCGAGTGGTAAGTCGACGTGACATACGTGCATTTTATACTGGCTTATATGTAATTTCTCATCTCCGTCACAGGTGCACATGCGGTTCGTGCCGCTCAATGGACACGGGACGCGAAGACGTCTGCTGTCGGGACGTGCCGGCAGCAATGCAAAAAATGCCCGTGGGGTGCGTCGCAACAGCCGCAGAATTTCAGGCGTCGTGCCTCACAGAAATTTTGGTGCAATTAGCACTGCAGATGCTTGAAAACCAGGGAGTTTTCAGGAACACCCCACTGCATGAGTAAGTTCTCAATGTAAAGTAGGTTGCTCATCTTGTCATTATGGTACGATACTTATGTTGTGCTGCTGTCAGCATCGCTTTCGCTTGTTTGGATGCATAAAGTCAGATCAAATTTCCCTCAAAACATAACGCCACGAATTATATGAAGGTTCATAGATATTTTGCTGGTAGTTTGAGTGCAAGAGACTATTGACTTTTATTTTTTATTGTTGCTCCTAAAGCCTACTTTTGCTTTGTTACACTATCAACAAACAAAATGTACCGTCATAAGGTATGTTTAACATCAAGCACATTAGAATAAATTCAACTCCAGGTGATAGTGCAGGTGATGCCTTGCTGGAAGACTGCAATGTCAGGGATGTTATGCTAGAGAAAAGTGGAAAACAAAATTAGCAGTTTCCAATATTTGCCTGAGAGAAGAAATGCCATTGAGTTACCTTTGAGTAAAGTTTGCTTTTTGCTCCTCATCGGTGGCTGTATGCCTTTCTCCAGGCAATGAAATGCTGTTCCTTAGTTGCAGTGACGCCTGATGAAACCTGGTATTGATAATCATAAGTCTAGGGACATACAGTTGCACAGCGAAGGGGAAGCGTAACAAGCAACGTGGTTGAAAAGTGCCTACCCCAAAATAATTTGGCACAAATTTGGTACTGATGCCTTGCTGGAATTCTGGGGCTCTTACGCTCGAGGAAAGTGGAAAACAAAATTAGCAGTTTCCAATATTTGCCTGAGAGAGGAAATGTCATTGAGTTACCTTTGAGTAAAGTTTGCTTTTTGCTCCTCATCGGTGGCTGTATGCCTTTCTCCAGGCAATGAACTGCTGTTCCTTAGTTGCAGTGACACCTGATGAAATCTGGTATTGATAATCATAAGTCTAGGGACATACAGTTGCACTGCGAAGGGGAAGCGTAACAAGCAACGTGGTTGAAAAGTGCCTACCCCAAAATAATTTGGCACAAATTTGGTACTGATGCCTTGCTGGAATTCTGGGGCTCTCCCGCTCGAGGAAAGTGGAAAACAAAATTAGCAGTTTCCAATATTTGCCTGAGAGAAGAAATGCCATTGAGTTACCTTTGAGTAAAGTTTGCTTTTTGCTCCTCATCAGTGGCTGTATGCCTTTCTCCAGGCAATGAAATGCTGTTCCTTAGTTGCAGTGACACCTGATGAAATTTGGTATTGATAATCATAAGTCTAGGGACATACAGTTGCACTGCGAAGGGGAAGCGTAACAAGCAACGTGGTTGAAAAGTGCCTACCCCAAAATAATTTGGCACAAATTTGGTACTGATGCCTTGCTGGAATTCTGGGGCTCTTACGCTCGAGGAAAGTGGAAAACAAAATTAGCAGTTTCCAATATTTGCCTGAGAGAGGAAATGCCATTGAGTTACCTTTGAGTAAAGTTTGCTTTTTGCTCCTCATCGGTGGCTGTATGCCTTTCTCCAGGCAATGAAATGCTGTTCCTTAGTTGCAGTGACACCTGATGAAATCTGGTATTGATAATCATAAGTCTAGGGACATACAGTTGCACTGCGAAGGGGAAGCGTAACAAGCAACGTGGTTGAAAAGTGCCTACCGCAAAATAATTTGGCACAAATTTGGTACTGATGCCTTGCTGGAATTCTGGGGCTCTCACGCTCGAGGAAAGTGGAAAACAAAATTAGCAGTTTCCAATATTTGCCTGAGAGAAGAAATGCCATTGAGTTACCTTTGAGTAAAGTTTGCTTTTTGCTCCTCATCGGTGGCTGTATGCCTTTCTCCAGGCAATGAAATGCTGTTCCTTAGTTGCAGTGACACCTGATGAAATCTGGTATTGATAATCATAAGTCTAGGGACATACAGTTGCACTGCGAAGGGGAAGCGTAACAAGCAACGTGGTTGAAAAGTGCCTACCCCAAAATAATTTGGCACAAATTTGGTACTGATGCCTTGCTGGAATTCTGGGGCTCTTACGCCCGAGGAAAGTGGAAAACAAAATTAGCAGTTTCCAATATTTGCCTGAGGGAGGAAATGCCATTGAGTTACCTTTGAGTAAAGTTTGCTCTTTGCTCCTCATCGGTGGCTGTATTTATTCTTTGAGTTGTCACTATGCAGTCTTTTTCTTGAGTTTGTTCTTGAAGAGTGAGTGTGTCAGCATGAAGTACAATTTCCCTCTTCACTGAGTATCCGACTACCGAAGCAATCACTCACCTTACATGTCTTATCTCAAATTGTGCTGCTTCTTGTGTGATCGTCAAACACTTTCCTTGCTATAAAGGAAACAAATTTGTTGTTCACCTAATGATATGGTTTTTTCTCCATTACAGGAGATACCGCCATGTTGCCTACAAACAATGTGCATCGTGGCTTTGTGGGCGTCTCGAAGAGGGAGATAGGCGTGTGCTGCCATCCTGCGTAGTGTGGGCCATCCGGGACAAGTTTCCGTCTACGTTTTATACAGGGTTCAAACCTGCACAATAGTAGTAGGATGTATATATAAATATATACTCTAACCTATTCAGTACAATGTTGCTTGTTTTTGTCTCATACCTGGAGTTTTGCAGCACAGGCAGCATGCACAAGGCCGTAAGCGGTGTTGCCTGGCCTCTATCAGTGCCTGCTTATCCATGGGGGGCTGGCTGCTTGTCAGGCTGGGGAGCTCCTCAGGAGGGTTTGCAGCCCATGCTGCATCAAACGTAGGCCACCTATCGCACAGCTCTACCACTTTCTTGAGAAGCTTGTGCACATAGTCTGAAAGCAACAAGAATGCAAGAGTTAAGCTGGATATCATGCCACTGACTTAACTAATAGTGATGTCTGACTTATGTATGGTTTACATACTGAAGGTAGGCTCCTCCTTGATGGGCAGTGCGACATACTCTCCAGAGTACACCTTGGACCGTTTCAGAAGATAGCGTAGTTCCCCGTTCTCCGTGAAAGCATGCGCCCTGGCAGAGTTCTCATTGAAATGCAGGATTGCGAGATATGTCCTACACATTAACAACCAAGCTCTCCTTCATGTCTATAATACGTCTTGGCAACAAGGATCTTTACCACATACATGGAAGGAGGCCTTGGTTGTTCCCATCCTGAAACCAGGCAAGCCCCCAAATGCCCTATCCTCCTTTCGCCCGGTGAGCCTGACAAGCTGTGTGGGGAAACTGATGGAGAAAATGGTTTTGCATCGCCTCGACTGGTGGCTCGAAAAACGACGTGCGTTCCCTCACGAAATGGCTGGATTTCGTCGCCACCGAAGCTCCATGGATCCAGTTCTCGACCTAGTCTCTACAGTTCAACATGCTCGAGCCCATCGACGGATCGTCCGATCGGTCTTCCTCGACATCAAGCGCGCCTATGATACCGTCTCGCACATTTGTGTGCTGCATGCCTTGCGCTCGTTTGGAGTATCCGGTCGGCTCTTCATCTGGCTCCAAGACTTCCTTACGGACCGAACTGTCGCTGTCCGTACGTCCCAAGGCCAAAGCCCTCAGCATCCTGTTCCCCAAGGAGTCCCCCAAGGAAGCATTCTCAGCCCGACACTCTTTAACGTGGTGATGGCCGGCCTACAATCAGTAATTCCTCGCAAAGTGTCGTTCTCCGTGTATGCAGATGACGTCGCCCTTTGGACAGTAGGAAAATCACGCCCGGCTCTCCAGCGCCGCCTGCAGCTCGCTTTAAACAATATCCATACGTACCTGACGCACCTCGGGATGGACCTTTCACCCGAAAAGTGTGTCGAGCTCCCTTTCACGCGTAAAGCTATGGCCAATTTCCCACTTTGGCTTGGTTTAAAGAAGCTAGAACCAGTACGCTTTCACCGCTTCCTTGGCGTGGTAATCGACTCGGACTTGCGCTGGGCTCGGCACATTAAACACCTTGAAACTAAAGTGCAGCGATGGCTCCCCGCAATTCAACATCTTTCTAGCCCAGGATGGGGCTGTGATCAGCGTTCCCTGCTCGCGGTTCACGCGGCATTGGTGAGGGCAACTGTGCTTTACAGCCTTCCTATTCTGCACAGGATATCAACAACTTCATTAAATACGCTTCGGTCCCTGTTTGCTCGAAGCCTTCGTCGATGCCTCGGAGTTCCAAGAATGGCTGAAACACGACAAGTACTGGCTGAAGCTGGTGAGCTCCCGATTGAAGTTCTCCGTGAACGGGAAACGGCTCGGCACTACCTCCGTTTGCGTGCTCACATTCCCCGCCACCCGCTACTCAGGAAAATTCGATACCGCCCTGAAAGCGACTTCTATCGAGTAGCGCAGAGGACACGCCAGACTCTCACTGGCTTCATAACTAAGGACACCATACCGCCGGAAGCCCCCTGGTCTCTACCGGTACCGCCCACTTTTCTACGCCTCCCAAACCTTCTGCAAAGCAGAGATCAGGTCCCCCCTCAAGTCCTCCGAGCCCATTTTCATGCTCTGGTAGACGAGAAGTTTTCTACGTTTACGGCAGCATATACTGATGGCGCATCCCGAAACAACAAGTCCGCCTCAGCCTTCGTCATTCCATCCGAAGGCGTCGTGCACGGAAGACGCCTTTCACATCCAACCTCCTCCACAGCTGCGGAACTCTATGCCATCCTTTTCTTTCTACAACACATCGCTGATTTTCCACCCCGGGAATGGGCAGTCTTTACAGACTCCAAATCTGCACTTCAAGCAATTGAAACTTCCGGCATACGAGGCCCATCCGCACCCCTAGTCACAGACGTGTTAATGGCTTACCACACTATCTACGCCGCAGGCCACAGGCTAGTTCTCCAGTGGGTTCCAGCCCATTGTGGTGTCGTGGGGAACGAGCAGGCCGACAGCGCCGCAGAAGCAGCACTCTCGTCTCGGAACCGGACCCGTACTGTTCTGCTCAGAGGAGACCGCCGTTCAATTCTGCGACGTCTAGTGACACCCCTGGCTTCCCGCCAACGGACAACCGACATTCTTCCCCCCTCTATGTTGAACAGAGTTGATCCCACGCTCGCTTTCCGCATGCCACGAAACACATCTCGTCAGGATGCTGCATTAATCCACCGCATGCGCCTCGATGTGGCCTTTACAGCTCAGTGGCGTTACCGCTTGAGACAAATCGATTCTCCCACCTGCTGCCACTGTGGTGCTCTTGAGGATCTGGAGCACATTCTTCTTCATTGCCCTCACTACGAACCTTCCCGAACCACACTCTCCGAGTCTCTTCGTCAGCTGGACTCTCGCCCTTTCTCCCTACCGAAATTGCTTGGTCCCTGGCCCAATCCAGCCCAGCAACGCTCTGCGCTCAAAGGTCTTCTGACATTTCTGGACACCATCGGACTTCGATCGTTATTGTAAAGGGGCACGTTATTTTATTCCCCCCTTTCCACCAAGCACTGGGGTAGAGTATCGCCTGTTGCGATGACACTCCCCACTCTCCAAGGCCGAAAATAAAGTTGTTGTTGTTGTTGTTTTAACAACCAATTAACAACCAATAAACATTCTCTGATGATGCCTACATACCTGCACTTCATGGTTTTGGGGCCATACCCAACAGACTTTGGAGCAAACCTGATGAGGAGGCTGTGGAATGCCTCCAAGCTTGAAGTCTGCACATCAGGAGAAAGGCTCGGGATGTCCTTGAGGAGGTACTTTGACAATGTTATACTGGCTAGCTTTTTCTGCGGCTGTGATCCTTCAAAAGAGCATACACTATATTATGGCTACTGCAGAAAGGAATAAATAGTGCCAATGTGCAGTAATTTGATAGCAAAATACTCACCAGGAATGAGCCATGGTCGCTTCGTGTCGTCGAGGAGAGGGTGCAAACAGCGCGTATAAGAACCCTCGTGACCCTCATGGACATTGCAAGCATGGTTGTTGAGGCTCTTCCACATTGAGAGAGCTTGCTCTGTGTCCCCTTCACAGTGAGTGACACAGAAGTAAAGGTGGTTGACAACAGGCTTTGTCCACAGCTCAAGTGCTTCACACCCCTTTGTCTTGCTCGCACTCATGAGCTTCTTGCGGATGCCTATATTTCAAAATTAACAGAAAATAAACTGATCTCTCAGCACCATTTCAGTACACCAGTACCCTAAGCACCTACCTTTGGAGACATGCCAAACATCAAACTGATGCTTCACAGTTGGATATGATGTGCGCATGTATTTTCTCACACTGGCATGCCTATCTGTTGTTAGGGTGTCTACCGCAACATTGAAGTATTTCAGCTCTTCCAGCCCACGTTTCAATGCTTCCAGCTCCATGTGGTAGCTTGACGCCACTTCATTTGACTGTTGATTTTTTTTGTCATTAGCTACTGGTCACACCAAATACAGTCAAACTCCTTTAGAGCGAACGCCTTTTTAACGAAAGTACTAGTAGAACGAATTTTTTTTCGCGGTCCCGCCAAAGCCCCATAGGACTAATGTATTTTTCAAACATTTAGTACGAATTTCTTTACAACGAAAATACCTTAATAACGAACAAAAATGCGGCCCCTTCAACGTAATTTCCAACACATACAACGAAGCTCCTCAGGGGAGTTCGGCGGGTTTTACGAGGATTATACGTACATACCAAGTTTTTCTCCCGGTGCGGACCCCCTCCTTTATGATCTACGTTTCCAAGTTTTGTCGTGAGAAAGGGGTGACATCATCAGATAATCCGTCACAAAGCCTCCCGGGCAATTACCGGTCACCTTGGAGTGCGAAGCCCGATCGACCTCCTTTCTGACCTGAGTTCACAGCGTCCAGCTCCTTTATGATCTACGTTTCCAAGCTTTGTCCGGGGAAAGGGGTGACATCATCAGATGACCCGTCACAAAGCCTCCCTGGGCAATTCCTGGTCGCCTTGGAGTTCAAAGCCCGATCGACCTCCTTTCTGACTTGAGTTCACAGCGTCCAGTGCACACCAGGACACCAGCGTTCACGAAGAGTCCGTTGTGGCGGCCAGTTGTGCTATGGCAGACACGTCAGCGAAGGGCGGCGATGCTACCTCCGCAAGAGCATCCTCGAAGGGTAAGCAGTTTACAGTCGAGGAGAACATCGCGGTGCTGAGAGCCGTTGATAGCGTGCAGAAGAAATTGGATGTTGCCAAAGAATATGGGATTAGTGCTTCTACACTTTCGACTTTTTTGAAGGACCGAGAGAAGATACAGAAGCAGCACGAGAACAACGAAGGATCCTCAGCGCGAAAAAGGATACGTGCGGCTAACTTCGAAGAAGTGGACAAGTGCGTTTACCGATGGCTGTTAGAGGTGAGATCCCAGGACATACCCATATCGGACCCCATGTTGTGCGCGAAAGCAAGGGAGTTTGCAGCCATGTATGGTGTCGAAGAGAAATTCAAAGGAACGCAGGGGTGGCTCCGAGCCTTTCGTGCACGGAAGCGAAGCGGAAATGTAAACAAACAAGATGGCTGACCTTTACTACGAAATTTTTTCGCGGTCCCCTGAGCTTCGTTCTAAAGGAGTTTGACTGTACTCCAGACAGATATTTACAAAGCACACACCTGGACCTGGACAGTGTGGATGACTTTGTTCAACTCCCAGTTGTAGAAGTTGTAGGAAAGGTATTTTGCATTATGTCCAGGTGAATCACACCGTCCGTCAGCAGCTAAGTTGATTCTCCTGCCCTGCATCTCAACCAGGAGTGTGGCTTGGTGTTGTATCCATACCTGCAGCAGGTAGAAAGCACATTAGTAATAGGGCTACTTTTCATGATCTACTAAATCCGTGAAAGAACAAATATTAACAGCGCATACCTCTGTTATTGCGGGAAGAAGATAGCCTCGCTGGTAGCAGAAAAATGTGTTGTCACAGATGGCCTAAAGGGTAAAAATAACCGCTAAACTTTGTCTAGATACATCTAGTTCCTAGGGGCAGAGTATGGACATACCTTGACATTTATCAGTTGAAGCATACGCAGTGTTGGTATTGGGCTGGCTCCGCTGAATAGAATGGCAGCTGACAAAAGCACATTCCCAGCAGGCTTATTGGCTATGTACGGCTGGCTTTCCCAACAGAAAATGTGGCCATCTGGACAGTAGCATTTCACTCGAAGCAGGGATCCGACACAGCTGAATGACGAAGTGCATGAACTCAAACATGTGGTACATACACGAAAGAGTTCCTTCAGTTTGCTTTCAAACACAATGTATTTTGGCTCCTCCTGTGGATCCACAGACCGGTATTGATGGCGGTCACTGCAACGAGTTTGCATGTAACATATATAAATATACCCAGAGAAAAACCCAAGATATGGAAGTACAACTGTAATTACCTGAGAACACTGTCATTACTCGGTACATATGTAGTGTCTGCTGGGTTTTCGGTGTCACCGATACTGCTCTCTGTCACGTCCATAACTGGTGTGGAACAACGCTTTGGTTCCCATTGCACTGCGGTGTCTTGTTGGTTAGCTTGATGGGGCTCCTCACTTGTCCGGTTACACGATGTTTGCATTGACTGCCAAGGAAGCCCACTGTCCTGTAGCTGAGTTTGACAAAGCTCTTCACTTGTCTGAGTACATGATGTCTGCAGCGCCGCAACATTACGATTTGCTTGTGTGCCTAGAGGTACAAAATCCTATGAGCCACATGTTACACTTATGTCGTTATGTTGCTCATACCAGTTGTTCTAGTCTTCGTAAGTACTGTTTGGGTCCATCTTGACTCCTTCGGTGGAGAATACTGTGTGCCTTTCTCTTCGGTTGAACATGTGCTTTTGAGCTGCTTGCATCCACAGTTCATGCACTCCAGGGTGTTTGGAGGGGTCGTGTCGAGCTGCATTGAAGAAACAAAATGCCAGAGACTCTGCTAATGTACATTGCTCGGAACTTCCAATCAATCTTCCATTACCATGATCTCACTCCGATAAGGCCCGACTGGCGGTGAACATCACAGACTGTACCGGGTCTGACACCGTTCTTTCGAAGGCTGGGTGTTGACATGGTGTTGCTTGTTGTCAAGACATGTGGAGGCAGACTCAACAGACAGATTCAGCACAGGCGTCCCGAAGATTGCCCCAGATTTTATTTTCTGCTCAGGTCATTTCCACCCACAATGACAACAAGCTACAGCATGTCAACATCCTGCCACTCCTCGAAAGAACATGGGTCAGATTCGGTACTGAATGCAGTGTTCTCCGCCAGATTTGTGCTGGTGCTAGTATTGGAGCTAGGTCATGGTAATAGGAGATTGGTTGGAAGGTTTGAGCCCTGTACATTATGGTATGGCATCTCCATGGTAAACCAGATTATTCCTTCCCGGATCAGGATAGGAGTAATTGCAGTTGAACCCGATTTCTCTTTGGAAACCATGTATCACGTAGAGTCACATGTTATTTGCAGTACTTTGTGACAATTTGTATGCATGTCATATATAAGTAATATTACAATGTAAGAGTCGACACTCACATCGGGAGACAGAAATCCAGGGGAAGCACGCACTGTTTCAGATGCGTGGCTGCTTTCTTCGTTACCATGTTGGGAAGCCTGTAAATAATATTGCGAGGCGCAGTGCAGCATCAATAAATGTTACTGTAAAAGGCATGTGTACCTGCACATACACACAACATGCACTCTTAGATCAGATAACGTCTTGCAGAATACCGTTCAGTTACCGAACAGTGTATATGTTATAACTGAGCACGCTGGAGCACCGTAAACTTGATAAGTTGCTTACATTGGGAGACAGAAGTGCAGGGGAAGCACACACTGTTTCAGATGCGTAGCTGCTTTCTTCGTTACCAGGTTGGGAAGCCTGTAAACAACATTGTGAGGCAGTGCAACATCAATAAATGTTACCGTAAAATCATGTCTCCTACAAAACCCAATGCCACCATATACTCACAAGAACCATGGAGCCAGTCCATGCAGTTTTACCATCACTAGCTTGGCTGTCACATCCTTCTGGGATACACAGGCTGGCCTGAATTGGAGAAAGTGACTGACACAAAGAAGGCTCAAACCCGCAAGACAGAAAACATACGTATGTGCATATACGTATGTGGTATGGGTGTCTATATTACACGACGCGTTGTAATACGTACCTTGTTTTTCTGTTGCACTGCATGCTGATCGCCCGTCGGCAGGTTCAACGACAGCGTCGCGCCAGGCGTCAGTCTACCTCGGAATCTCCCAACTCCGGAAGCGTCCGCGAGTGCCATGTTCAATACGTAATCCGATCGGAAGTGCAAATAACAGACGGAGATCTCGAAGTTCTGTGGGACGGCATCACGTCCTATCAACCTCAGCCATGTGGTTCGTGCGGGCTCGTTCTTTGGAACCTTGTGATAGCGAATACCCGGTCCCTTTCGTCCACCAGAGCGGGATTCTTTGGTGTTTACACAGCCACGAACGCCGCACACACGCATTACGCAGGATTGCAGCGGATTGCGTCAGGCAAGGCACCGATTACCATACACAGTTTCAGCCGCGTTGCGCTTACTTAAAACTAGCTGAAATGAGAGGACCAGTGACGGTTGTGTTAGGGTTTATATAGCAGTGTGCGCGGTGATCCGTCTACTGTAAGATCTCTTTTGAAGGACGTTTCTGTGAGGCGATAGAAGCAATAAATTCGCGTTAAAAATATACGGAAACAAAATACAGTCATCTCTTCTAAATACCTTCGACAATAAAGAAACAGCTGTTTGCTGCGGCCGGTATTACAGCAACTGTTGCACTGTTCTGCAGTCTTGTGATTCCGTAGCGTTAGTGATAGCGATAAATGAATCATGTGTTTCGTAGAACAAGGCACCGTGAATTTTAGGAAATCATGACCGAGCCAGAGTAATGCTTTTTCAGAGCCCCGAACAGCTGAGTAGCAGACAGCATTTCTCTGTACCAATCAGCGAGCGCCCCCCCTACAACGTCAGCGGGAGGTCCCCAGCAGATCATTTGCTGGTTCTGCTCCCCACCACCGTTGCGCACGGTCGCTTTTTGCGGCGTACTTTAAACTCAATTTCTGCGATAATTATGACTCTATGGTGTGAATTACATCTCATGGTGCATCTTACTGGTCTACTTAACAGTTTTATAGGAAAAAAAACGGGTGTTAAAAATGACTTCTGTGGTACAAGAGGGCACGACAGCAAGCAGCCTGCTTCTTTGTAACGATCAGCTTTATTATCTTTCTTGAAAGAAAGAAATAAAGAAATCAAAGCGCGGAGTTAACACCATTTCGTAATTCCTGGAGTAGTTCGTTACAATAATGTGTACACATGTACGCGTGCAACAGCAGCTGTCAAACCTGTAGGCCACGTATTTGCGCATACAGTTCAAAGCAAGACGCTACTGCAATTTTACATAATGTGATGAAAAATACGCATATGACACCAAGAGCGCCGGCAGCGTTGGGTTCTCCACTTTTCAATGAGGTTTTTGCGCAACTCAGAATCAATATCCCGAGCAGTCGAATTTCTTAAAAAATACCTGATTTAATATTAATAGATTTCCCAATCATCCATCCCAGTAGTGGCAGTCGTCAACGCATATTACTACTAATTGCGCGAGGGCTCCATAGCATTTGCATTGAGGAGAACCCTAGGATGCGAGCGCCCCAAGCGGCCCGGTGGAGAGGAGGATAGGGGAGGAGGTTGAACGGGCGCTTCGAGGCGAAAGAGCAGGCATACTCAAATATAAGAGGCTATGGTTAAGTCATCCCCTTTGCTCTCGAAATGAGGACACTCAGGCATATACCTCCGCGTGCGGAGAATGTAGCCCGAGCATTGACTGTGGGGTCCCCCATAATGTGGCGCATAATCGGATACCTGGAAGCTAAGTCACGTGCTTTCTTTCGGGGAGTATTTAATGCGGTTTTTAAATAAACACGCACTCCTTCTCCATGTACGTCGTCAGCGACACTTCATTTCGAAGCATGATCAGTGTGCAACGGGGAGTGTAATGGAAGCGCGCGTAATATATTTTTGGTCGGAGCTGTAATGCGACCGCGTGCGCCGATGGCCAGCGACTTCAGATTTGTACAGATAAAATGGTTAAAAAGCAAGCGAGCTGGTGGCTAAGATCCATGACGAAAACCCGAGACTGGGAAAAGACGAAAAACAGACGACACAACAAAAAGTCTCAAAACACTTTTGAGTCTTTTTGTTGTGTCGTCTGTTTTCCGTCTTTTCCCAGTCTCGGGTTTTCGTCATGGATTTCAGATTTGTGATTGTGGGTGGGGTTGTCCTGCGACTTTTAACTTGTCTCTGAGGATTAACATAGTTGTTCTAAACCACCATGCTTGCCACTTCTTAGAATGTGCATTTTTCACCTGAGAACTGAAAGAAAATATACGAGAGTTGACGCGGTGCCTAGTAACTTCTGAAAGTCGTCTGCTCACGACGATGCACTAGCGCGCACAAGAGCAGACGATTCCTGTATCCTATCACGGACTTTCCCGCAGGGCGACGTGGCCGTTCTTACTGTTGCCAACACAGATCGCGGTATGCTCTGCAATCTTTATCAATTGAATTCGGTTATTTAATAACTGCGGCGTGTTTTGTCGGGTAAATTCGCAGTATTCCATTTTCAACAAAAGGCAATCGGATGGTACACTTTATGAGAGGGGCAGGGGGTACGAGACCGTCCCTTTAAGGCCTTGTTCACACAGCGACGCGTGTCTACAGCTTGCCCAGGGGCAAGATCTTCAGCTTGTGTGTAGCAAACGTTACCGCATTGTTTCTTTGTTATCGCGCTTGTAACCCGTTTGCATATCCTAACCGCCACTTAAATATTTTATGCAGGTGGAGGACGAAGTTCTTGCCCATAGTCCGACATTCGGGAGCCTGAGAAGTGTCATATACCGGGAGAAACGCCGACAGCAACCGAATCTGCCGCAGGTGGCAGCTGATTTGCAGCTAACTGCCCCATACACTCAAACGTTGAACGGACAGGACTTCCTTTTGTTTGACCGAACGATGAGTGCAGGTCGTATCTTGTGTTTCGCCACGCAAGAAGGTTTCACGGTGTTCTGCGAGGCCGACGAAGTTTTCGTTGACGGCACGTTCTTTTCGTGCCCTTCAATATTATTTCAAGTGCTCACAGTTAGCTCTGTCAAAAACGGATGTAGTGTTAATACCGCCTATTTCCTCCTGCCCGGCAAGTCACGGGAAGTGTATGTCGCCACCTTCACGCGTTTCCTTGAGTGTCTTAGCGACCACGAGCTCCGACACAGAATGACAGTCGTGAGGACGGACTTCGAAGTGGCGCTGATTCAGGCACTCTTGTATACGTTTCCTCGAGCAACCCACAGGGGCTGCCATTTTCCATTTTGGCCAAGCCATATGGAGAAAGGTCCACGTACTTGGACTAAGCACTGCGTACAGCGACGACCCGTCAGTGAAGGCTTTCGTCAGGAAGTCTGTTAGCTTGGCATTTGTTCCGGTGTCATTTGTTCGTGTCGCCTGGAACGAACTGAAGGCCACAGCCCCATTGGTGCCAGGGATTCCGGCCTTCATCTTATATCTCGAAGACGTATGGATGATGGTCTCCTTCGATATAAATCAGTGGAACCATTACAACAACCGCAGTGCTCGAACCAACAACCTAAAGGAGGCCTGGCACCGGTGAGCTATGAATGGGAATGAAATTTGCCTTGCTCTAGCGCAGTTATTCACATCACGTGGTTTGTGCAAAAAACTGAATCACACTTTCTTTTTACAGGAAGATTAACCACATGCTGGGAAAGGCCCACCCAAATATCTACGCGTTCATCCACATGATCAAAAAAGACGAAGCAACAGGCAGGGTAACCCTACTTCAGCTGTCCAGTGGTGGCAGAGCACGGAAGAGGATGAAAAAGTGGGACATGAAAGATGAAGAAATATGGAAGCTGGAGGAACGTCTGAGCCGCGGTGAGATCAACCTTGAACAGTTCCAGGACAAAGCTCAACATTTTTGGGCATATAGGCATTATAAACATATAAAACACACATAAACACATAAAGAAGGCATTATTATATTATGAACAAAAGTGTTCAGGTGAAAAATAAAACTGTTATTCACCATCCAAACCCTTTTTGTCTTGTTCTCCTTTTTCTGGGTCATATTCTTGGACGGGGTAGACGCGACGGGCGAAATGGGGGCGGCCGTACCGTGCCGGGGGAATCGATACCGGAGAGTAGAATTCGGGGGAATCGTGCACCACCCGACAATTGCTCACCAGACGTTTACTCACCAATCTTCCAACGTCCTGCTGCATTTTACGTATATCTGGCAAATGTGATGTAAACATGGTAGCCGCGTTCTTTTATAAAAGGAAGTACTACAGCGTAGTGAGCAAAATGGCGCATTACCTTCTGTATTCGTAGCTCACCATAGCATTCATACCAATGAAATGAATCGCATATCCTGAGGCTCCGATTTAACGCTCACTGTACGTGGGTGTCGTTGGATGTAGTTCCCAACTCAACCTGGATACTAATATTTTCCTATATAGTATTTTCGTGCTTTTGGTCAGATCGAAAGAAGTGACAGGGCGCTGACAAGCTGTCAGATAAAGTCAGATAAAGGTTTTTCAGTTGTCTTCTCATACTTCAATTGTAGATTAGCCGTATCATCAGCAGAAGCGGAGTTGTAAGGGCAATGAAACAATTGAATAAGTGTATGTACAGCTTTTATTATCCATAAAACATCGACACAGGAAAGTCTGACTAACACATGAAAACTACTAGCATCCAGCGAACGATCGCTAGTGAGCTAGGGCAGCTTTAGGGGTTTAGTGAGTCATGGGGAAATTCCACCCAATGTTCTTCCACAATCTGGTCAACTTCTTCCGGGGCCATAAATACAGTAGACGTACAGATCTACCTCTCCTACGCGTTCGTGTTTTTTGCTGTACTTCATCTGTTCCGCTGATGAACATCTCCCCACCAACTTGTTTGGGAAATAAAGAATTGAATTGAATTGAATTGAACATCTCTTTTTTTTCTTTCGTTTTCTTTTCTTTTTTTTCTGAGGCACACAAAGACTGCCTGACAATTTGCCTGAATGCAGAGTAACGACCGGAGTAACGCGTTACTTTTCTACTCGTTACTCGATCACATTTGGAGTCGAGTAATTGGTAACGTTAAAAATTACTTTTTGGGTAGAAGTAACGGTAACGGTAATGAATTACTTTTGTCGAGTAACGGACACAAGTCTGCTTGCGGGGCCATTTTTTTCTGGTCCATTTTCTCCTACACCCGTCCACCGTGTCCACCATATGCGAAATCATTATTCGGCATGAAACGAACGTAATCTTTAAATTTCCTTATCAACTTATCTTATCTTCCTACAATTTACTTAGACGTTTCGTGTCGTCCGTCGCTTTCCATGCTGGAGTAGCGATCACATTATTTTATGCCCTCCCTATGCCAGTCTAACGTGTGTAGCTTCGCGATTATTGAAATGTGTTCGGTTTGGAAGAAACATATATTCGATTAGGAATTTGAACTTTGAATTTCATGTTTGATTCGGAATTCGAATAGAGTATACGACTACTCGCTTCGGTTGACCTTTCCTTTTGACTATTCTCTAGAGAACTGGCCTAGGATTTTCCCTCTCCCTCGCGCGCCCCGCCCACCCGGAGCGCGCCAATGGGAGGACGCGTGGGCGGAGTCGACTTTCATTGCCATCTGGGGGCAGAGGTTCGAACGTAGACGAAGACGTGCTTTTCGCGATGTTATGTCCACTGGGTCGTTTGGGGTCGTTCCATTCACCATGGCCCTGAGTTGGCCCGTGTTCCAGAGATGGCGCTGCTCGATCTGTGAACCTAGGGACGCGCGTTCCTTGGGACCACGAAAATGGTCGGCGATAAGTACTGTGTCTGAGCGATGCTCGCGTTTGTCTGTTTGTTTTTGCTTTTAATGAACGTTTTATGATGGCTTGTTTTTGCTTTTAGTAAACGCTTCATGATCGGCGTCTCCGAGCGATGCCCGCGTTTGTTTGTTTGTTTTTGCTTTTAATGAACGCCGATCATGAAACGTTTATTAAAAGCAAAAACAAGCCATCATAAAACGTTCATTAAAAGCAAAAACAAACAAACAAACGCGGCCATCGCTCAGGGACGCCGGTCATGAAACGTTTATTAAAAGCAAAAACAAGCCATCATAAACGTTCATTAAAAGCAAAAACAAACAAACAAACAAACGCGGGCATCGCTCAGAGACGCCGATCATGAAGCGTTTACTAAAAGCAAAAACAAGTCATCATAAAACGTTCATTAAAAGCAAAAACAAACAAACAGACAAACGCGAGCATCGCTCAGACACAGTACTTACCGCCGACCATTTTCGTGGTCCCAAGGAACGCACGTCCCTAGGTTAGATCGAGCAGCGCCATCTCTGGAACACGGGCCACCTCAGGGCCATGGTGAATGGAACGACCCAGTGGACATAGCATCGCGAAAAGCACGTCTCCGTCTACGTTCGAACCTCTGCCTCCAGATGGCAATGAAAGTCGACTCCGCCCACGCGTCCTCCCATTGGCGCGCTCCGGGTGGGCGGGGCGCGCGAGGGAGAGGGAAAATCCTAGGCCAGTTCTCTAGAGAATAGTCTTCCTTTTTCCCCTTTTGCTTAATATATCTTCATATCCCCCCCCGCCCCGGTGTTTATTCACACTGTAGCAAAAAGTCGACGCCCAAAGTGAACAAGCCCACGCATATCAATAGTGGATGTCTCTCAGGGGACTTTTTTTTGTGGACATTTCTTTCAGGGGATAATTTTTTCGGTGGCTTTTTTTGTGTGTGGGGGGGGGGGCATTTTTTTCATAAACCCCTGCACCGGAGCAACTAATAACAAAAGCAGTGCCGATATTCATCACTTCAGTACAATTAAAAACTAGTATGCTTGCAAAGACAGCACCATATACACGTAGGACCCATGGTGTAAAAAAAAACAAGGATGATACGACATAGCTGGAGGCTTGCCTGCCGGAAAACGTGCATTGTCATGCCGATCAGGTCGGAAAAACCCAAGGCAGGGAACAGACTGGGAGATTGCAACACACACACTATCTCCAACACTCCCGATACAGCAGACGCGTTTGTCATTCCCTTACCTAATCTCCCCAAAAGAGCTGTGTCAAAGACTTCAACAGCGGGAATGGAACCTGTCAGGAAAGGGAATCTTGGATAGGGTGTTGTATTTACACTGCTGTGTGGCGGAGGGATTCTTTTTACCCCTGTAGCCCGCGATATGGCGCCACAGGCAGGCGCAAAATGCAGCGCTTTACCAACCTTCACATTTTATCATATATCGAGAGAACAGATAATCGGATGCGGATGATCCTGGCGTTAAAATGCTCTAGAAAGATTTTTGCTTTATCGCTTCAGAAAATTTTCCGCATACGTCTCCTAGTTTTTTTACAAGAGCGTGTCAAAGCTTGAGTATCGAATTTTGGTAATTTTTGTGCTTCAGTAACGTGTTTAGAAAAATGGCTTGAGAAAACCAATAATTTTTCTGGAGCGAAAAAGCGCAGTTCTGAATGCTATAATAAATCGGTTATTTATTTACCGAAAGAGACTGCAAAGTTTGTCCCATAGAAAATACGTGGGGCCGACGGAGGTGGTATCCCCTCTTAAGCTGCGAAAGTCCAGTTTGGAACTATGCAGTGTGTATTGCTGCAGAGCGCGATAAAGACGAGGACTTAAGAAGTGCAGTGTGCACTCCAAACCGATTTTGTGCAGCCTATAGGTTAGGGCACATATGCCGGCAAGAGAGTTAGCAGTCACTTGTGCAGCACAATTACGGCAATTTTTCTTACAGTGTGCTTCTTTCTTACAGGCTGCTCTGAATAATATTAACCACAAGCATAGCGCACAACAATCCACGAAATCTCTTTTTCTACTTTGTTGGTTTAAGCAGAACAGGAGTTTCCGTCGTTTTTTCGGAACTGGCAGCTCCTGTGTTATGTATTAGTTTTTTTTTTTCATGCTAACGGTTCGCAACTATTTAAAAAAAAATCTACCGTGAAACTATAAGGGTATTTGATTAGATTGATAACACAACTGGGAGCAGTGACTTCTACATTTTTGCAGCAAGTGGGTTTGGTCTGTGTTCAGCTTACTATGGATAGCTAAAATGAGTAGTCATCTCAGCCATGGATAGTACTATCGATAGTGTTTGAATGACCATCGCTCATCGCTACAACACGGGGGGTGGGGGTATGTGTCTATTAAGGAAAAAAAAAGGTAAGGTTTGCCAGGCAAGGAGCCTGCTGGCTATTCAAAAAAAAAGAAAAAGGGGAGAATGGAAAACGGAAAAGCAAAAGAAAGAAAGAAGAAAAGAGAACCTAGAACAAGGCCACATGCAGGGTGCATGCAACACGGGTTCCTTCATTATCGAATTATCTTCCCTTCCTTCTCTCCCATGGCTAAACAGGTCACTTTAATCAGTACGCTGGTACGTTTGATGACTCGTGTGGCTGATCTGCTGTCTTTGCCTGAGCCATGGCCAGAACACTCGACAGTGCCTTTTAGTGCAAGAATAATGAGACCCTTTGCAGGCGAAACCATTTCACTTGAGGACAAAAAAAAAAGAAGATAAAGAAACACGCCACCGCTCGCTTACTTCTATAAATTTGTCTTACCACATTTAATGTAACCTCATCAACAACTGTTTCAGTTTTTGCTGCTCTAATGCCAATTTCTTTTTCGTCTAAGGTAACCAAGAACGCGAGATGGCGTTCCCCATCTACATCAGAACATCCATTGTCATCTAATTGCTTGGACGAGTCATTACTAATAAGCGCATCAATGGCTATCATTTTTGAATTTTTCCGCACTTTTCAATCTAGAGCAATGTACCATAGTGCTCTCCTTTAGGATAGGTTGGGTTAGGTTAGGTTAGGCCCGCCTTCCCCTTGCCGTGAAGGACTTCTGACGCCCCTGAGTAAACCTATATAATGTTATAACCAGTTATGATATCA